>NW_016107464.1:4772263-4798199 GCF_001604975.1 Cebus imitator | reverse complement strand
TTTTTTTTGAGACAGGGTCTCACTCTGTTACCCAGCCTAGAATGCAGTGGCACAGTCATGGCTCACACTGTAACCTTAAACTCTTGGGCTCAAGCAATCCTCCCACTTCAGCCTCCTAAGAAGCACAGGACAAATGTCCAAGCCTCCTGGCATGACATTTGGCCCTTCTTGGGATGGTCTTGGCCAGCCCCTAGAGCTCTGTAACCTGACATGTCACATGGCTCACCCTCCTCAAACATGCTTGAGGCTTTCTAGCTCACACAACTTTACTCTTGTGATCCCCCACTAGAATACCTGCCCACCCTGTCTTTGTATCTTCAGACAGGTGGCTTTTCCAAGTAATCTCACCCTTCTCAGAAAGAATCTGTGCATCTGCTGTATGACTAAGGCCCAAGTTAGCTCTGATCCATTCCCCTCCCATATCAGTGGTGATGGGAGAGAAAGCCTGTTGTATGCCTGCAAAGGTCCAACAAAATTGGGGGCCAGAATCATGGAGTTCCTTCTTTCCCATCTGTGATAAAGCCTGGCAAGACAGAAGCAATGAGGATGCTGTCGGATTGAAATCCACATTCTGTTCCAGAGAAAAATGGGATCTGATGGTTAAACTCTCCTGATGTACATATTTTACTACCTTCTCCAGTGACATAAAATTCTGCCTTGTAGGTAAACTAAGTGCTTTTTACCAGGTAACTCTCCAAGGCTGCCTACCCACAATGGATAGTGGAAGTCATTAATGGGCAAAGTTTGTTCAACAGACTTTTCTTTAGTTTTTTAATCTTTTTTGCCAAGGGAGTAAAATAGTCAGGCTTCATCCCTCAGTCCAGGTGGCCATTCCATGAGTAGCCAATGTTGTCTACTGTCTGCATGGATGGTGCCTGTGCCATCCCATTTCGTTGCAGGAGACAGCTGCTGGTTAGACTGAGCCCTCTCTTGGTGGCAGATGTCCTAGCCTGGCCTTGGAGCAGATGATGGGGGCCAGCATCAGCTCTCCGAACATGTCATCAGAATTTGGGACTCCTGGGAACTGTGCCCTAATTTTGATTTTCTGAGCATGACGAGTCTTGGGTTCTTGATTAGGGTCTGCAACAGGAGCCACCTTGTTCTGGACCTAGCTGAGACACGGGGACCTAGGATAGAATCAGAGCAGACAGACTGAAGAAAGGAGGGGGTCTCAGGGAGGGGAACTCCCTCTCCAAAGCATTTGAAAGAGCTGCCTGGAATGTGTAAGATGTGGTAGAAGGAGCTAGACTGGGACTCCTGGGGACATGAGGGAGGTCGGAGAGATGTAAGTTGTCCCTCAGAATTGAGTATCTACAGTGTTGGAAATAGCAATGAACATTATTAATCTGAGCCCTAGAGAGTCTGAGCCCTAGAGGGGTAGAGAGCCTCAGGGATCTTGTGGTAAGCAACAGGGCAGAATCATCAAAATGTAGCCTCATCTTGGAGTGCATCTGCCATGTAGCCTGGGATAAGGGTTGGAGACTCAAACAAATGGAGAACTCCACTAGCAGAACTAGAGTTCACTTCCAGGAACAAGGCAGGAGGCCAGTTAACAGGACAAGGACACAAGGCCTGAGTGGGTCCCATAGTCAGGTTGACTGGGAGCTAAGCCTCCTGGGCTTCCTAGTTCAAAGAGAGCCTGGAATTTGGAGAAAAGGAGCAGGAACAGTGGACCGTGGGGCACCTCAGGGATCCCAGGGAGTCTGAGGGTATTTACTTCCTGTTGTCTGAATCCAGCGTAGGTCCAAACAGGAGCCGTTACCTGCCGACTGATTTAGGCACCAGTATTTGGTGGTCTGCTGCAGCTTCCTCTCCCTATGATCTGTGATCAGAATGTGGCAAAAGCTGACGAGCACAGGGTTGGTGTGGTAATGGTCCACGTAGAGCATGCCGATCCATGCACTGAACCCTGAAATCCAGAGGCAGGTCAGGCCAGGCAGTACCTCCTGACGTGGCCTGATTTGTGCTTTTCATGATATAACTGCAGAGCCAGTTTGTTCTCCAATGGTGTCTGAGTCTTTTCTGAGAATCTAGAAAATGAGGTATAAAGATCTGCAGTACTCTTATTCTAATAAGAGTATCATATTCTAATATGCCCATTTTATGGGGAGCTCAAAGCTCAAAGGGTTAGGAGCTGCTGTGGCTAATTCCAAGCAAGCATCAGTACATTTATTGAATAGATGAGTGAATGAATGACTCTGGGCTCAGAATAGAACAAAAACTACTTTTGCTTCCCCAGAAATGGCTTTGAATTTGGAGCATTTCAACTGAACAGAACATCTTCTGCACTGTTTCCTACTAACAACACTAATAATTCTGAGATGTGTTCTTTCTAAAAATTTTCAGAGCTGTGCATTCATAAATTAGCTTCTAAGTGTTCAGATAGAATGTGACTACCTTTGACTCCTCTTCCTTTATACCTCAAAGGTCTGCCAAATGGGCAGGAATTTAATAGCCTTGAACTCCCTTTTGACCAGCAGGCTGCATGTGTCTTTATTACTCAGCCTTAAAGCTTCCGCTGAAAGATAAACTCTGAGCATAAATAAAAGGCATGAACTCCAGGCTTCTGATACTTGTCTTCACAGGCAATTGCCACAAAGGTGAAAGACCAGCCCTCTCCAGAGGATGTGGCCGGGTGGGTGCTGATCACTTACCCATGTCTGCTCCCTCATAGCCACTCTGCATGATGGTCCTGTCAATGCGGGCAATCAGCCACATGCCCAGGAAGCAACTGATGAGCAGCCTGGAGAGGCAGGCACCCAGGCCCAGCAGCACATTGTAGAAAAACAGGAAGTAGCTGAAGTTGTGGAATGCTTTCCTACAAACAGAAGCCGGCCCAAGGCACCACATTTCAATAGAGCAAGGTTGCTGGGCTGAGGGACTCTGGAGTCTCCCAGACCCAGGATCAGATCCTGCAGGTCCAGGCTCAAAGCTTTGTGACCTCGTGCCATCAACGGGAGCTGACTGCCCTCACCTCACAGCACTGGTATGAGTAGTGGCTCAGGTAGTGGTGGGGGCCACTAAGTTCAGTGAAGGACAAATGTCAGTGGGGACAGCCATTGTTTCATGCAATCCTTGGGGTCTGAGGCTTCCTCCATGGTAAGAAATTGCATAGGGCTGCAGCTGGGTCAGTGATTATGGCAGAAGTGGGGCTTCTCCATGTCTGTTGCACCAGGGACCTATTCCCAGCTGCAGCTGTTCCAACATCTTCCAAAGGAAATTTCCCAAATGACCACCTGATCATGTGGTTTCCTGTTGCCTCTAGAATAAAGCCCAAACTTTGTATCCTGAGTTTCAGCCCCCTCACTGCCCCCAGAGGTCTTCTGGTCTTGTTTCTTTGTGTCCCCTTCCTGTCACTCATTAAGGCCATTGCATGGCAACCATTTAGGATTCTTACTCTTCTCCTAACACATCCTGCTGTTTTGTGGCTTCCCGCCTTTGTCCTTGTGGTGTTGGCTGCTGGCCATATCCTCTCCTCTTCTCTGCCTGTAGAAATCCTACTGTCCTGCTGACCTCATCTCCAGAGTCCCATCTGCAGTGGCGTTAACCACCCCTGCCTCTCCTCCGGTTTGTCTTGTATTCCTTTGCACTCCCTGGTGTCCTCTGTTCTTGTTTATGTGCCTGTTGTCTGTTCCAGTGGACTGAGCTTCTCACAGGCAGATTGTGTTGGGATTATCTCTTTACCCTCATGCCCATGTTATTCCCCCAATGAATGGACAGCTTTGAATGAACGAATTAGAAAGGATTTCCATGTGCCGAGCACTATTGTTCTAAGTTCATATTTTAACACATTTCATCCTTACAACGCCTCTTTGAGATATACACAATTATTTGTAAATGGGGAAACTGAGGTTCATAGTAAGCTCCCACATGTGACATGGCTCCTAAGGGGTAGAGCCAGGATCTGGACCCCAGCAGTCTAGCTCCAGAGCCCACCACTGACCCACCGTACCTGGCCTTCGCAGAGAGTATAGGGCCTGCACAAGAACCTGCCATGGGGGACAGGGAGGGACTCAGAGGCAAAGGCCCACAATTCCCTCATTCCCTCCTTCACCATCACCTGTTGTTGAGAGCCAGGGGCTTCTGCTTGTCAGCTGCGCCCAGCTTTGGCTGTAGGAAGAAGCTGGTGGCGATCCACATCTGCAGGATCATGAGACCCACAACAATGGATATGGTGAGGCTGAAACAGAGTGGGGCCATCCTGAGGTGGTCTTTTCCCCTCTGCCAGGCCCTTCTCTGATGCCCAGTGAGAGAGAGGAGAGAGGCTGACCACCTGGCAGAACAGTTGTAATGTGAGCCCCGTGCTTTATGCTTACAAAGGATTCCCATGCTCACTGTGCACAGGAGAAAAACGAGGCTCACAAAGGGGAGGTGACCTTCCCAAGACCACACGTCGGGTCTTGTGGCTCCGGATCACAGGCCATTACTCCAAGATTTCACTGATGTCCCTTTCTCCAAGGGTGGCAACTGGGTGAGCGGTTTAACAGGTTGGGAACTAAAGAATGGAATGGGGTTTTTGGAAGTTCCTGAGAAGACCACAAAAGAGTGGACAGGACAGGCTCTGCTCCCAACTCACAGGTGGCTTGAGGCAAGTATGGAATCAAGAAACTTAGAGCAGGGAGGGTCCCCAGAGAGCACTGTGTGCCGTGTTGACATCCCCTGAGTGGCAATGAGAGATAGTGGCTAAAAGGAGGCATTGGTTTCAGATTGCCCAGCTCCCAATCCTGAGTCTTGCCCCTGCTTGGAGGAAATGCTTAGTCTCTCTGTGCCTCTGTTCCCTGCTCTGCAAAATGGAAGGTAACATAAGTACCAAATTCATATATAGGCTTTCTGAGAAAAGGTGCATACTAAATGCTCAATGAAGCCAACATTCACTTTGTCTTCCAGATGTATAAACTGAGGCCCAGAGAAGTGGATTAACTTACCCCAGGTCACACAGCAGATCCAAAAGCTTTGCCAGGATTCCCTGCCTCCTTCCATCATACTGCCTTGCCTCCCGTTTTACCTTCCTAAACCTCAATTTTCCCAGCTGGAAAATGGACATACATGTATCCCACACATACACATGGTTGTGAGGGCATAACGGAATGGTGTGAAACGCAGCCTTTTGTGAACGCTGTTTCCCCTCCCCGTGAGTTGCTATGACGGCCCATCTTAAGGTCAGGGCAAAGACCATGTGCCCACACAGCAGCTCGAACTGCACCCCAGCTCTCAGAACATGGCAATGACAGGACGCCCGCCCAGCACTTACATCCCGATGCCCAGCCCTCGCAGCATCTCCAGGCCCTGTTTGTGGACGATGGGCAGCACCAGGCCGTACATGATTGCCATGCCACATAGGCTCTGCACCACGTGAATGATGAGGTAGCCTGGGAGCGAAGGGGAGATGCTGGTAACTCAAGGTCCTTCGTGAGCCACTCCCACACCCCTTCCTGCAGGCCACCCTCTAGCCTCCTCCCACCAGACACCCTGGCACGCTTATCTGTTTCTTCTGCCTGGCAAGGCCTCACCTTCCTTCCCGTTCACTTCCTACTCCACCTGTCAGGTGCAGTTCAAGTGTTAACTCCCCTAGAAGGCATCTGAAACCTGCCCTGGGGCTGGATAGTCACAGTCTCCTCTGGGTCACCACCACCCTTAGCATACACACTCCCTGGGTTCAGGACTGTGGTGAGGAAGACCTTGAGACTATGTTTCACCTTCTGTCTTGACAGTCCCTCAATGGCAGAGGCTAGGGCTGCTTCTGACCACCTCTCTCCTCCCCACTCATAGCCAGGACTCGCCAGGTGATGAGGGGATGTGTGATTAATTAAATGGGTCACCTAATGGCACTTACCCCATAGAATATAGGCTATTTGCCAGCCAGAGTACCTTGCAATGGCCACCTGAGGTTTAAAAGGAAAAAGGGGTCTCAGAGCAGGAGGAAAACTTCATAACCTCTGCCACATGTGCCCAACATCCCTTTCTCATTGGAAGTTCACCCACAAACCCAGTGAGGTGGGTGCCATGCTCATCCTCAGGTTTTAGCATAGGGCTTAGTCTAGATCAGAGAGAGACCTTGACAGACTCACCACGCTCTCCGATGAGGCCGGGTTATGGAACTTCAAAGGCAGAAAGTGTTTATCTCCTGCCCAGAGCCTCTTTATGTGCTTTCTGGAAAAGACATGGGACATCAAGTAGTGCCCATAACTGATAGTTCTTTGTGAGTGATTAGAGTCACAAAGATATCATAGGAAGGCCTGCAAGGCTGATGGTGGGCAGCCTAGCCTCCCTGTGCCGACTGCAGCTCACCGAGGATCTCCAAGTTGCCTTAAAAGTCTTGAACTTTAGTACAGATTACATCTTGTAAAAATAATATGCATTTATTGAGTCATAATAGTGACTGAATCTGATAGATGAGATTATGTGTGGCCAGCTGGCCTGCCTGCCTGCCTGCCTGCCTTCCTTCCTTCCCTCCCTCCCTCCTTCCTTCCTTTCTTTTTTTCTTTCTTTCCTTCCTTCCTTCTTTCTTTCCTATTTTTGCAGTTGAGAAAGCTAAAAATCAACAAAATTAAATAACTTGACCAAGCAATTAGCAGATGATCAAGTCTTTCTGGCCCCAGAGACTTTCTTTCTTTCTCTTTCCCTTCCTTCCTTCCTTCCCCTCCCTCTCTCTCTTTCTTTCCCTCAATCTCTTTCCCTCCCTCTCTCTCTCCCTCCTTTCTTCTTCCCTTCCTGCCTTCTCCCTTCTCTCTCTCTCTCTCTCTCTCTCTCTCTCTCTCTCTTTCCTTCCCATCTCAGCTCACTGCAACCTCTGCCTCGAAGGTTCTGGCAATCCTCCCACTTCAGCATCCCAAGTAGTTGGGACTATAGGCACATGCCACCATGCCCAGCTAATTATTTTATTTTATTTTATTTTATTTTTGTAGAAACAGGGTCTCACTATATTGCCCAGGCTGGTCTCAAATTCCTAGACTCAAGCCATCCTCCTGCCTAGGCCTCCCAATGTGCTAGAATTACAGGTGTGGCCACTGGAGCTGGCCTATTTTTCTTTCTATATTTTCTAATTTTTCTATGATGTCATATATATTCCTGGTGAAAGATGCACAAATGATTCTGAAAGTGATCTTACCTGTAACAGACCAAAATGTGGAAGAGATAGCTCACACACGTGAGCGAGGCAGGCAAAATGGTTGCCACCCAGACTCCTGAAATATGAAAAGTGATATGAGAAGCCTCGAAAAATTAACATGAAACAGAATTTTCAAAATGCAGAATACTGCACCACAAAGTACTAAGCAAATGAAGTAGACTTTAACACATTTCTTGTGTTAGTAAACTTTTGCTCATTTTCTGTTTTATTTTAGCTGCATAAACCCTTAGTATATTTCCTGCATAATCTTCTCATTTTGTGCTATTTTCACTCTACAGTGAATAAAGGAAGAAAAATTATGGAGTATTTTCCATACATCATAAATAGCCTCTGATGGACAGAGGCTATTTTCATGGGAAAAACATATTTGACCTCTAATTGCCACTTTTTGGGAGGAGTGTTGGTTATACCTCAACTGGGTACAAAGGTAACTGGGGTCAAGATGTCTTGACTATTTACTCATCCACCCTTCAGCAAGTTTTGATATTGAGAATCTAATGTGCTTTTACAGAGATTGTGTGAGTTCATGAGAGAGGGATGTAGAAACAGGGAAGGAAGATGATTTGTTGTTTTAAAAACTTCTGTAGAGCTGATTATCAATAGGTACAGAAAAAGCATTTGACAAAATCCAGCATCTCTTTACAATTAAAAACATTCAACATCTGGTGTTCTGTTGCACAGTACAGTAGCTATAGTTAACAATAATGTGTTGTATATTTCAAAATAACTAGAAGACAGGATTTTGAATGTTCTCGCCACAAATAAATGATAAGTGTTTAAGCGGATGGGTCTACTACTTTAATCATTGGTCAATGTATATACGTATTTAAACATCACATTGTATCTAATAAGTATGTACAGTGTTTATGTGTCAATTCAAAATAAAACAAAACGACACTACTCAACATATTAGGAATACAAAATGACTTCCTTAGCCTGATAAAGAGCACCTGCTAAAAACCCACAGTTAACATCACACTTGATGGTAAAAGACTGAATGCTTTCCCCCTAACCTCAAAACACCTTATCTACTCTCATCAATTCTAGTCAACATTGTACTAAAGGTTTGGGCCAATGCAATTAGGCAAGAAAAAGAAAATAAAATGCATCCAGATTGGAAAGGAAAAAATAAAACTTTCTATGATCTCATATATAGAAAAACCAGGAAATACACAAAAAACTATTAGAACTAATAAATTAGTACAGCAAGGTTTACAGGACATCAGAGAAATATATAAAAGTCAATTGTATTTCTATAAACAAGCAATAAACAATCTGAAAATGAAATAAGAAAATGATTACATTTACAATAGTACCAAAAAAATAAAATAATAAATTTAGCAAAGGAATGTACTACTTGTACACTGAAAATCACAAAAGATTTTGAAAAAAATTAAAGAAGACCTAAATTACAGGAAAGACTTCCCATGTTCACATATAGGATATTCATTGTTAACACAGCAATACTACCCAAATGGATCTATAGATTCAACTCAATTCCTATCAGAATTCCAGTTCCATCTTAGCATTAATTGACAAGCTAATGCTAATATTCATATAAAAATGAAGGGACCTAGAATAGGCAATAAAATCCTGAAAAAGAGAAAGAAAATTACAGGACTTACTGTTCCTAATTTCAAACTTACTACAAAGCTATAGCAATGAAGGCACTGTTATACAGACATAAGAACACAAAAATAGATCAACGGAATAGAATTGAGAATCCAAATTAAGCCTTCATACTTATGGTCAATTTATTATCAACACAGATAACAAGACAATTCAATGGAGAAAAATGTGTTTTTTGAAAAATTGTGCTGGAACAACTTGATATTCACATGTAAAACAATGAATTTAGACTCCTACCTCACACCATACATAAAAATGAGCTCAAAATGGATCAAGGGCCTAAATATAAGAGCTAAAACTTAAAAAGTCTTAGAAGAAAATATGAGAAAAATCCTTGTGACCTTGGGTTAGGCAATGGTTTCTTAGATAAGACAACAAAAGCACAAGTGATATAAGAAAAAAGCAGATATATTTGGCTTCATCAAAATTGGAAACATTTGTGTTTCAAAAGACAGCATCAAAAAAAGTGAAAAAGCAATCTGAAAAGTAGAAAATATTTTCAAATCATATATTTCATAAGGGATTTGTAAAATATTTTCAAATCATGTATTTCATAGGGGATTTGTATACAAAATATGTAAGCACACTTACAGCTCAATAAATAAACGGGCAAATAATATAATTTTTAAATGATCAAAGAATCTGAATAGATATTTCTCAAAATAATATATACAAATGGCCAGTACATATAAAGATACTAAACATTATTAGCCACTAAAGAAATGAAAATAAAAACAACAGTGAAATTCCACTGCATCTCCACTAGATGGCTATAAAAAGATGGATAATAATAAGTGCTGGTGAGGATGCAGAGAAATTGGAATTCCCACAATCCTGGTTCGAATAAACAGTGATGCAGCTACTTTTGAAAGCAGTCTAGTAGTTCAACAAAAGGTTAAAGATAGAGTTGTCATATGTTTAACCATCTGTTCCACTCCTAGATATATACCCAAAATATATAAAAATATATATGAAAAACTTGTATATCCATAGATATATCACTGGAATATGTCATTTCCATTTTAAGACAAAGTGCCTTTCTTATTGTCTAGGGCAAAGGACCTGAATAGACATTTCTCAAAAGAAGACATACCAATGGCCAACTAGCATATAAAAAAAAATGTTCATCATCACTAATTATCAGCGAAATACAAATCAAAACCACAATGAAATATCACCTTATACTTGTGAGAATGGCTATTATAAAGAAGACAAGAGATAAGTGTTGGCAAGGATGTGGAGAAAAAGGAACTCTAGTATACTGTTAATGTGGCTGTAAATTAGTACAACTTTTCCTCAAAAAAGTAAAAAAGCAATTACCATATGATCCACCAATCTCACTACTTGGTACATATCCAGAGGAAATGAAATCAGTATATTGAAGAGATATCTGCACTCATATTTTCAGTGCAGCACTGTTCACAATAGCCAACATATGGAATCAACCTAAGTGTCCAACAACAGATGAATGAATAGAGAAAATACGTCATACATTGTATACGATGGAATACTACCAAGCCTTTAAAAAGAAGGAATCCTGCCATATGTGACAACATGGATGAACCTGGAGAACCCTACATTAAGTGAAATAAGCCAGGCACAGAAAGACAAATACTGCATGATCTCACTTATATGTGGAATCTAAAAGAGGTGAACTCATGAAAGCAGAGTAGAATGGTGGTTACCAGGGGCAGGCAGGGGTGTGAGAGGTGTAATTGGGGAGATGGGGGTCAAAGGATACATAATTTCAGTTAGACAAGAGACTAAGTTAAAAAGATCTATTTTTAAGTGACTTTCAAGTAAAATTTGAAAGACATAAATGAACATTTCATAAAGAAAGACCAAGGCTTGGTGCTTCATTTTTTCAAAATAGAAAATATAGAATCATTTTAGTATTTTCCATTGGAATTGAGGCAAAATGGGCAACTTAAGATAAGAAAATTTTCAGGGCATGTTCATTTCAGGTCCAGCTTCATTAAAGAAATGGCTGTGTCTTGACCCCTTTGTCTTTCTAGTCAACCCAGGAAGGTAAACCAGCTCTAACACATTTTTCTCCAAGTGTGGTCATCTCAGCCAGGTATATCAATACTAGCAGCCACAAATACTATATATGTGCACCTGCCATCAGTTACAAGCCCCTCACTCAGTTTCCCACACAGGTGTGGGAACAGGTGGCTTATGATTTTACCTTCGGTAACGCTGATGAGCTGTTTCACCTGCAGGATGCCTGGGGTCAGGATCCCTGAATGGTTCATGGAGTTGATGTAGCTCTCCAGCTTGTTTTCAAACATGTCCAGCTCATCTCTCACATACACAAACATGCAGAACTCGATGACAATGAACTGGGGACAGAGAGCAAAGTTTCCAGGTCTTACTTTAGTCCATCTCATCATGGGAATAACACGTGGATTTTTCTTTGAGGTTGAGGCCAGGGTCTTCCAGGGATTCAAAACTCTTCCGAAAATGATTCTAGACCCTGGCTATTCTAAGATGAATGGCATTTTGAGTTCTTGGGAGACAGGAATCACTTCATGATCTGTTCTTTACCCTCCAGAAAACAAGACAAGGGCCCATAAGGGCTCAAGAAACTCTACAAACATTCATAGAACCAGTAGAAAAGAATGACTAACTTTGAATAAGGGGTGATCTGGGGGACAATTCTATCCCTATCTCCCACTGATTCCCTTCACTGATCTTGGCACACTGGAGAAAGTACTGTTTCCTGTACAAATGTCATGGTTGCCCAATATCTTAGCATCCTGTTGTTATGCCACTGCCTCTATAGTTCCTGCTGTCATTTCACTCCAACAACCCAATTGTGTTTATTTCTGAAAGTGGAGCTCATACACTATCGTGTTCAAGCAGCTGCTAGATCTTGAATGATTTGCTAAACTTCTAGAGCATTTCACCTTATCCTTTTTTACTCTTAAGATCGCAGGTACCTCATACCATGTCTTATCTCCTTCTTATAGACCACGAGGTTCTCCTAGCCCAGGACTGAGCTGAATCAGCTCTTTGCCCTCTTCCAACTCTTAGCACAGTGCTGGCACAGAGTAGATATTCCATAAATATTTAAGAAACAATGTCATTCCAAATGTGTTATTCATTGTTGCAGAGAACTTGAAAGTTATTGCTGTCCCTTAAAATCCATTCTCCCTTCTTTGGGCATGGAGCTAGACTACATTGCCCGGTCTCCCTTATATTGGGTATGTCCACATGACTAAGTTCTTGCCAATGGAAGAGTGGAAGGAATATGTGATACTTCTACAACTAGTCCATGGAAACCCTTCACATACATCTCTCCTTGCTTTGCCCCCTTCTTGACTATGTGCAGATGGTGATGAGGTTCTCCAGGATGGTGAAGGCACATGACGGAAGAATTCTGGGTTCCTGAATGAGTACATCTTCCCCTACCTGAACACCCAACTCATCACTGTTGTGTAGATAAAAAATATATACTGTTAAGCCACAGGAATTTAGGAGGTTATCTGGTACGTCAGCATAACCTAACAAATACACTCACCTAAAAACTTAATCACAGGATTTACTTAAATAGGTATTTTCCTGGTACATTTAAAAGAAACAGAAGACAATTTAGCCTTGCCATTTTCATGCATCCATTTTGACTCTACTTTTAACTCAGCCATTTTATCTCAGATAACTTTGACCACACAAAATGTTTTGATCCTATGCTTAATAAAACGTTGAAGTCAGAATTATGCCAGTACTTAAAATTTCTTATTGAGAAAGCAAACTTAAAAAAGAATGTTTAATCTGCTTAAAAATATAGTACAGTAAACCAACTCTAGTTATCTGCTTTTATTTTTAGTTCAATGAAAATAAATTCAATTATTAATTTATAATAAATTCAACAATTTTAAATTTGATTATTGAAAAATAATTGAAATTATTTTTGTCAGAATCAATTATTTTACATTTAAGTGATTTGATTTTTGCTCACAGAAGAATTTATTAATCACAGATTCTACTATTGTGAGTTTTCTTTAGGGATCATTAGTTCTACCAAGTAAACTTTCCTGGGTCAAATTTTGCATATCAAAACGTTCTTAAATATATATTTTTGTCATCAGGTTTTAGTTGATACTAAATTTCACCATGTGGCACTTTAATCATCATGAGTTTTACTTTTTGTGGATTATTTTTACTGGTCATATTCACCATGTGGGTAAAAGTGTCCTTGGAATCAAAATAGTGTTATTGAAGCACTGTACTTCTTTGATTTACCAAGATTCAATTTTGACCCAACTCTTTAGGAACATGCTGCTTGCCTCAAAGACTCCATAACCCTAGCCCCAACCCTGCCCCATTCATAAAATATAAAGAGCTTTTCTTAGTGCTACTTACAAGGTACAGGCAGATGAAAGCCAATACAATGGTTCCAATCATTCTGCTTGGGAATTGAAAGCAGGGATCCCACTCGTATATCCTGGTTTGGAACCAAGACTTTTTTTCTTCTCTGTGGATGAGATATAAATATCAAAAGATGAGAGGTTGGTAGGAAAACAAATGTCTGATTCATCTTAAAATAGCCCCACCTTCTTTTTATCTTAGAGTATATTGTAAAAAGAGATCACTGTTAGCTTCCATGGTTTTCATTTTCCCCTTATTCTTAAGGACAAAAACTGGATTTTATTTTGTGCAGAAATTCACCAAACTAAAAGTTTAAAGTTCCCAACCTGTCTTGCAGCTTAGAGTGACCAGACTAAATCCGGGCCAACAAAATGTGGCCACAAGTGTGGTGTGGGGCTTTGGAGAGAACACTCAGATGGAACTAACACAGCTGGGAAAGCTTCTTTGCCTTGCCTTGCCTGCTGTCTGAAATGCAGATGTGGTGGGTGGTCCAAGCTGGAGCTCCAGCAGCCACATTGGACCATGAGACAGCATTGAGGATGGAAAGCACATACATGATGCTAGAGCATAAACACAGGTGATTGGTGAACTGTCATGGTAGGCAGTACAGGGTCAGGATAGATTGCTCACCTTTAGAGTTATTTTATTAGAGAAAGTAATAAATCTCTCTCTTGGTTGTGCCACTATTATTTTGTGTTTTCTACTACATGTAGCCAAACTGAATTCTAACCAAAGTACTAGCTTTGCCACTGCATGACCATGGACCAGACACATCCCTTCTCTGGGGCATATGCCCACATGCGTAGTGAAAAGGGCAGATGTGGTGGTGGCTTGTATGATTCCGAGATCTGGTGCTTTTGCCTGGCAACATGAATATCCTCCTCTACTGGAAACAGCACCTCAGTTTTGTTTTGTTTCATTGTTTTTTTGATACAGGGTCTTGCTCTGTTGCCCGGGCTGGAGTAATGTGGTCACTGCTGAGTGCAGTAGCGTGGTCACCACTTACTGCGGCCTTGACCTCCTGACTCAAGTGATCCTCCCACTTCAGTCTCCCAAGTAACTGGGACCACAGACGTGCACCACACCTGGCTAAATAGTTCATTTTTTGTAGAGATGGGGTCTCGCCATGCTGGCCAGGCTGGTCTTGAACTCCTGAGCTCAAGCGATCCTCCTGCCTAAGCCTCCCAAAAGTACTGGGATTACAGGCATGAGCCGCCACGCCCAGCCTAACGCCTCAGTTTCTATTTGGGGAACCACCACTCCCTGTCCCTGGGTAAGATGCTGATCCCACTTCCTAGCTCTGGAGGAAACGGAGGGACATGTGACTCAGGCTTAGCCGATCAGTGCACTCCAATCCCTGCCACAGTAACTGGTTCCAGGGAGGTGTGTGATCCAATTTGATCCAGTGAAACACGTTCGTGGGACTTTCATTTGAATAACTGGAAAGCAGCATTTGTCTGTCTTCTGGGATTAAACCAGGAGTGTATAAACATAGAGAGTCTGGGCGCCACCATGTGGAGGAATCCCACTTAAATAGGAGGCCGACACAGTAAAGCAGAGCTGAGGGGAGATGGAGGGCGAGAGACCTGGATTTGATCATATCAGTTAAGCCTGTGGATCCAGCTTGCCTGAAACTGACTACCTCTAGACTTTTTAGTGATGGGAGCCCATAAGTTTCCTTTTTTACTTCAATCCAGTTTGAGTTGGGTATCTGTTTTTAGCAAATGAGGGTCTTGATCACTACAGTGCCTTTCTGATCATCCCAGGCTCTGTCACATCATCAGGGCTCATCAGAGTGGATGCAAACCTGCAGGTGAATGAACAGAACTGTGGCTTACTGTGGGCGGGGTGTCCTCAGGAGCTGCTTGACGTGCTCTGCCTGGTGCGCTTCCAGGACAGGCTTTTCTTCCTACGAGACAGCAGACAGGCTTACACTTTGGCTCATAAATTCTTGTTAGGCTTTTGATCTCATTAAGTGGGGGCAATGGTCACAGAGGGCAGGATTTTGGATAGGAGTTGCTCTTTTGGATTTAGCCATGCTGTGGTCAAGATAGGTTTTTTCCTCTCCCCCACATCCCACTGCTGAATTTGCTTCATGTCAAAGAGGCTATGTTTGCCAGTGGTTAAGGGAGAGGCTCCATAACTGAACTGTCTGGGTTCCATTCCTGGATATGTTACAGGTTAGCTATGTGAAAGGAAAATATCTTGGGCCCCCCAAATCACTAAGCTAAAGAGAAAAGTCAAGCTGGGAACTGCTTAGGGCAAGTCTGTCTTCCATGCTATTCAAAGTCACCCCTCTACTCACTGAGATAAATGCATATCTGATTGCCTCCTTTAGAGAGGCCAATCAGAACTCAAAAGAATATAATCATTTGTCTCATCTACCTATGCCCTGAAGCCCCTTCTAGCTGTCCCACCTTTTCAGACAGAACCAACGTTCATCTTACAACTGTCGATGGATGTCTCATGTCTCCCTAAAATGTATAAAACCAAACTGAGCTCTGACCACACGGGGCACATGTTGTCAGGACTTCATGAAGCTGTGTCATGGGTATGTGTCCTCAACTTTGGCAAAATAAACATTCTAAATTAACTGAGACCTGTCTCAGATTTTCATGGTTCCCAGCTAGGAACCTCAGACAACTCAACTCACCTCCGTGCATCCAAGCTTCTGAATTCAGAATGTGAGGTGTAGTAACAGTACTTGCCTCCCTGGCTGTTGTAGGGATGAAACCCATCAGTCCATGCAGTGCTCATACTTAGTACTCACCACCTGGAGCTCCCAGCCAAGGTGCACCCTCAGAGCCTTGACAAACATATACAGGAAGCGGCCCAGCAGGAAAGCGAGGCAGAGCAGTGAGGGCCAGTAGAACACAAGGGTCTCGTACTTCCCCACAAACTGCAACAGAAGCATACCACAATGCGGCTCCAAACAGGTGGGGCCGAGTCACCTGCTGAAGCTGCAGGACTCTTCCTGCCCCAGCTTGCTCCAGCAAGGCCCCCTCTCTCAGGCTTGGCAGTCAGTGGCCAATCCCCCATCTCCCAACCCCCGTCATCAGAATGGGCAGTGAACTTGGGCACAGCAACCCTGGATTCAAGTCTTGGCACCCCCATTTTAGCTAGCTTTCTAGTCTGGGTCACAGAGCAAGACCCTGTCTCAAAACGAAAGTAGTTTTCAAGGTATTTTGTCCTTATTAGAAGCTATTAATAAATGCTTCTTTGGGAAAATATACGAGGAAGAGAGCCAGAGGTGGGTAGATAGATGGGAGGAGGAGGTAAAGAGGGAGAGATACTTAGAGGGAGAAGGAGAAACAAAGACAGAGGAAGAAATAGAATGAGGGAGGTACAGAGGAAGAAAAAACCCATAATTGCCATAAGGCTGGGACCAACACAAGCTGAGGGAAGAGTAACAGTTCTCTCAAGAAGGTACTCATAGATTTTGTGTTTTTAGTTTTATTTTGATGAAAAAGATTGTTTTTCACTGTCTCAAAGCAAATAATATTGTGACTTATCTTTCACACTTTACTGGTTGGTTTCATGTTTTTTACATTTCCAGAGTCATATTACCTCCCACAGGAAATCGGGATTTGAGGTTGTGATGTTCAGGTGCAGGTGGAGATATGCTGAGATGCAGGGCTCATGTCTTCCCTTGATCCTCCTCTCCAACATATGCTTATGGCTAGATAATCACTGCCAGCATTTCTGTGGCTTTCATCTATATATCTATATGCTCTATAATTGAGGTTGTACCAAACATAAAGGTCTGTACCTATGCACTCCTGGCCCAGGTGGCTTTTGTGGGCTCCCCGCAACCTGCCTGGTAGCATTTCTAGGTGCACTGTTACATCCCTCTTTACTGGGGTCCAGGGCTAAAGAGATGAACCAGTTCCCACCAACTCTGAGGACAATGCATGGCAAAACTGGAAAGGGCTCATCTGTTCCAAGTCTTCCACTTTATAGAAAAAGAGATTGGAGCTACACAGAGTGAAAAGAAATTGACTTTGGAGTCAGCCAGACCTGGCCTCAATTCCCAATTCTGCTGCTTCCTATGAGTTACTTAATGTACTTGAGCCTCACTATACTAGTTCCTCACCTGTGAACTAGGTTTGATGAACTTCCCACCCTTGCAGGGCTGCTGAGAGGAGTAAATACGAAAATGCCTGTCTGTGAATGCACACCTTGATGAACATGGGTGCTATATAAATGGAAGCACTGTGAATGACAACAACTACCTTTTTACACACATGAGGAAGTGGAGCCCCAGAAGTGACAGAGGCTTGTTCAAGATCACACAGCAAGCTGACCACAGTGATAGGACTGAAAACCCCAAAAGGCCAACAGAGACTCACCTGCCCATGGGGACACTGTGAAACTTGAAGAACGGTGACAGCAAACCTGCAGGAACAGAAACAAGAGTTTGGGGCCCTGGAGTTCTCTCCCAGCACAGCTCCAGGAGCAGCCCCTGTAAAAATGGCTCGGATTGCACCCACCCGCACCTACCTGTCCCCCTCAGGAAGGCTGATTCCCAGGCCTCCATGGACATCTCTCCCTGATCAGCCATCCTGCTCATGCCAAAGTAGGTGCACACTAAATTCATTCATTCACCTGCCCTCATGGAGGACATAGTGTTGGAATCTGTGATGGCAGAGCAGGAGGCCCTTAGAGAGCTCATCCTCCCTCCTGTCATCATTCAAATGGGAGCTGGAAGTCCAGAGTTGGTAAGGGATTTATCCAAGTTACACATGGGAATGGGCAGACCCAGGTCTCCTGACTCTGTGGCCTGGGCTCTTCTTGCCTCTATGTGGCCTACTTGTAGACTCTGCTCAGAAGTGATGAGCCTTGATGCTTTACCCCATGCCCACCCACACATGCATTCCTGGTCCTGTTCCAGCTTGGGCCATACTCCCATGGTGCCCAAGCTGCTGAGCAATTCCCACCACCCTGTTATCTCCTGGGCAAACGTCTGTCACAGGCTGATGAGATGATATTACGCCACATCTAACCCTGGATACCTTCCATTTAAATTTTTAAAAAGGAAGCCACTCACAAACTTTACAATTGTAGCCACTGGCGTGTCAGTTGCTTGTGAGACCCCTGCCCGTCATCTCTGACTAAGTGGGGCCTAAGAATCCCAGCCCCATAGAAAATGCTGGATGGGGGAAAGAGCCCAGCAAAGGAGTTGGAAACAAAGAAATGAGTCTCAGAGGCTGGAGAGTAGAATTGTTGGAGGGGTTTTCAGTCAACAACTGTTCTCTGGTGTCAGTTCTGTGCCAAGTCTGGTGCCAGTTCTGTGCCAAGTCTGAGGTCACAGAGCTCAACATGAAGGTCAAGAAGCTTGCATCTGGTGGAAGTGATCGTCCTCGAAGCAGGAGTGTACACTTATCCCTAGACATGACCCACACAGGGAATGGGACAAACAGACAAAGAGGCCAGAACACCTGGTACACGCAAGTCTGTCTTGTTCGCCAGGGTTATTTCCTGTCTTGTAGTAGGGATGTAATGGTTGTTGAATGAATAAGTAGATGGATGAAGGAATGTAGGCGTCTTGCGTGGCTGGAGGTATGTGCCAGATACTGTTGGGGGAGGGAGGGAGAGGGAGAGGCTAAACTGTGATGGCCCTGAATGCCCAGCTAAGGCACGGGAACTTTCTCCAAGGCTCCCAAGAGAAGCCATGGCAGCTTTAATGAGAAGCCTCGAAAGGGGCTCCTTTGTCTTCCAGTGGGGTCCCCAGCAGCTTACAGAAATAAGTTTTCCTCAGGAATGGAAAATCAAATACTGTATTCTTACTTCTAAGTAGGAGCTAAGCTGTGGGTGTGCAAAGGCATACAGAATGGTATCACAGACTCTGGAGAGTCAGAAGGGGGAAGGGTGGGAGCATGGAGAAGGAGAAAAAGCTTCAGATCAGGCATAGTGTCCACTACTAGGCTGACGGATGCAAGAAAATCTCAGACTTCACTACGATACAATTCATCCCTATAATCCAAAACCACTTATACCCCAAAAGCTATTGAAATAGAAATAAATAAAATAAGATTATAATTCATTTAAAAAAAAAAAAAAGAAATGAGTTTTCCTAAATCCTTGACTTCTAGGAACACTCTAATCACAAGCAGCCTGGTGTGAAGCAGATAGAATGCCAGCCTGGCCTTCTGAAGCCTCCAATGCTGTCCCCACAATGGGACCGTGGATAGGTCACTCTTGCCCTCCCTGGGCCTCAGTTCTGGGCAAAGGTGTCCCCCAAGGAGAGCTCCCAGGTCGCCTCTAGCCCTGTACCCAGAGTTCAGTCATGCATAAGGAGTCGGGGGAGTGGGGACAGGCAGAGACCGTCTTACCAGATAAGAGAGTAGCAGAAGCCCAGGGTGGAGCTGACCAGCTGGAACTCCGACGAGAGGCAGGCAAAGAAGGGGAAGTGAGACAGGCCAACTTCAAGGCCTCCAATCAGAAGCTCAAAGGCTGGGGAGACAGGGCCAGAGATGCTGTGAGCTTCTCTTAACATTGGGTTTGGGGAGTCCCAAGGAAGTTGTGGTACCTCATGCTGACCTCTAGTCAAGGAGCTCAGAACCCAGTGAAAAGAATGGAATAGCCCCAGCCTAGGGCCAGCAGGAATGCCTTTCAATCGTTCATGCAACAGACCCTTCCTGGTCCCTATTCGATGCCAGGCACTGGGCTTCTATTGACATGAAGGAGACTTGGTCCTTGTACTTGGTGAGCTCACAGTGTGACAGATGGAGACACACTAGATAAACAGACAGGCAAATGAACATGCAAAAATAGTGGCTGAGGGTCAAGTATTGCAACTGCACCAGACTCAGAGAGAGGGGCTGTAGTATGTGCAAAGCTGCTTGTCAACTACAATGCACTGTACACATAAGGGAACAGCCATGTTAATCCTGCACTAACTAGCTCTGAGGTGGATTAACAGCACCCAGTATAATCTAATCATGCATGATGACCTTTTCAAAGTGTCTACTCTACTTGGGAGGCAGAGGTTGCAGTGAGCTGAGATCATGCCACTGCACTTCAGCCTGGGAGACAGTGCAAGACTCTATCTCAAAAACAAAACAAAAACAAAGTGTCTGCTCTGAGCTTGGTCTGGGGCCAGGCACTCAGGACAGGAGGAATGGACAAGGTTCTTGCTTTGAGATGCTGACCATCCAACAGGAAGGACAGGTGGGGAAGTCAGTGGCATGAAATGACTTGTAAGACAGGGACATTCAGCCTGCTGCGAGGACACAAAAGATGAGGCTACTGATCTCACTTGGGGTATCAGGGAAGGCTTCCTGGAGGCAACACAACATAAGCAGGAGATTGTATGATGGAGAGAAGTAGGGAAGGAAGGACATCAAAGGATGGGAGATAATTGGCTGGTCAGTACACGTGTGAATGTGAGTGGTGGAGGGCTGGCGGGAAAGATAAATACAAAAACAATAATTGCAGTGAGGATAGCAGTTGCAGCAGTAAAACATTCTAATCTCTCTGAATTCCTCCCATAGAAATAGAGCAGCTAGAAAGACAAAACTAAAGACTCACAGATAACATCTGCAACAAATCTAGGTGACAAGACCCATTTGATGTCAATGTCTGAGTAAGAGGAAGCAGAAGAAAGGCGAGAGGGGGTCTGAAGACCCAAGAGCTGATGAACTCAAAATTTCCAGCAGACACTAACTAGAAAATGCAGCTGAAGGCCACGATTCATAGGTGAGTACAAGCAGACCTTAATAGGATCTGAAGATGCTGGAGTTGTCTAAGCCCCAGGAAGTTACTATACTAATAATCTAAGGCCCTTCCCAGGACAAAGCCCCCTGCTGAGCATCAATTGCTGGCAGTAGAATCCAAAATGAGGAGTAGCTGGGAAATAATCTGTCTGGACAAGGGTGGAAAAGAGAGGCAGACTCAGAAAGTATGAGGAGATGGATGGATGGATGGAAAGGTGGATAGACAGGTAGACAGATAGGTAGATAGTGGAGAGATGATAGTAGATGGATGGATAATAGACAGTTATTAGGTAGATTATAGATAATAACAATGAGATAGGTTGATAGATAGATGAGACAGAGACATAGTCACATTGTAAAAACTAAAAAGGGAACTCTAGAGCCATAAAGCAAAAAATAATATCTGACCCATCCTACCTACTTGAATTTATAAGAAAACTTATTTCACTTAAAAATGGGCCACAGGTGTGTGTCTGTAGTCCCAGCTACTTGGGGCTGAGGCAGAAAAATCACTTGAACTTGGAAGGCAGAGGTTGCGGTGAGCTGAGATCATGCCACTGCACTCCAGCCTGGACAACAGAGTGAGATTCCATCTCAAGAAAAAAAAATTCAAAGTTATAAGAAAAAAAAAGAATAAGGAGCAGAAAAATATCACTACAGATCACAAAACTACTCCATAAAGAGGCCTGTAAGACAGATGGAAACAAAAATCTAATATTTCAATACAAGCTAAAAGAAATTAAGAAAATGATAGCATCTATGAAGAATCTATAAATCAGAATTTGAAAAACTAAAAAATGAAGTTGTTAAAAAAAAGGAAGATTTGATGACATGTTAGATAACTCAGGAAAAAATTAGAAATACAAGAAAAAAATCATTTTAGAAATGAAGGCCAAAGTAAAACAAACAGAAAATTGATATCCTGAATATACGAAGAACATCTGAAAATAAAGAACACACTATATTTACACTTCCACCTGAAACAAACAAAAATCAGACCAAATATATAAAACAACTGCTTTCAACACGCTTGACTTCAGGCAGCAGAGGACAATAATCACTGAAGGACAGTAAACAAACAAGGTGAGCCCCACAATTTCCCTACCTTAATGTAGAATGCAGTATAGGCAGGGGAAACCCAGGCAGAGCCCTGCAGGTTCCCTGAGTTGAGGAGATAGAACTGAGACTCTGGGAAGACAAAGACAGCTAGAATTTACAGGAGATAGTACTGGAGAGGAGGGAGCTGCACAAAGAGAGAGTTCTGGGAGACAGAGATCTGCGAAGGGTTCCCCTGAGTCTTCAGCTGAGTTCTGACCAGCACAGTTGTGTATGACAGAACCACTTGAAAAGACCAAAGGTAACCATGACTGCTACTCACATAGGTCCAGGATAGTGCCTGTTCTCACCAGCCAGACTGAAAAACTTCACGATATCAAAAGCACAAGCAAATCTGGACTTCCTCAAAATTTAACTTTAATGTATGAAAGGACATTATTAAGAAAGTGAAAAGAAAACCTACAGAATAAGTGAAAGCATTTGCAAATCGTGTATCAGATAAGGATGTAATATACAGAATATATAAAGAAGTCCTACAACTCAACTTCAAAAAGACAAACAACTCAGTAAAAAGATGGCCAGGACTTGAATAGACAAGTCCCCAAGCAAGACATACAAATGACCAATAAGCACATAAAAAGATGCTCAGTATCACTAGTCATTAGGGAAATGCAAATCAAGACAACAATGAGATACTACTGCACACCTATTAGGATGGTTATAATCAACACACACACACACACACACACACACACACACACACACACACAGAGAGAGAGAGAGAGAGAGAGAGAGAATGTTCTTCAAAACCAATGAGAATGAAGACACAACATACCAGAATCTTTGGGACACATTTAAAGCAGTGTCTAGAGGGAAATTTATATCAATAAATGCCCACGTGAGAAGAGAGGAAAGATTGAAAATCAACACCCTATAATCAAAATTAAAAGAACTAGAGGAGTAAGACCAAACAAATTCAAAAGCTAGCAGAAGACAAGAAATAACTAAGATCAGAGTAGAACTGAAGGAGACAGAGACACAAAAAACCCTTCAAAAATCAATAAATCAAGGAGCTGGTGTTTTGAAAAGATCAACAAAATAGATAGACCGATAAAAATAGCCAGACTAATAAAAAAGGAAAGAGAGAAGAATCAAATAGATGCAATAAAAAATGATAAAAGGGGATATCACCACCGATTCCACAGAAATACAAACTACCATCAGAGATTACTACAAACAACTGTATGCATATAAACCAGTAAATTTAGAAGAAATGGATACATTCCTGGGCACGTACACCCTCCCAAGACTAAACCAGGAAGAAGTTGAATCTCTGAATAGACTAATAACAAGGTCTGAAGTTGAGGCAGCAATTAATAGCCTACCAACCACAAGAAGTCCAGGTCTAGATGGTTCATAGCTGAATTCTACCAGACGTACAAAGAGGAGCTGGTACCATTCCTTCAGAAACTATTCCAAACAATACAAAAAGAGGGAATACTCCCTAATTCATTTTATGAGACCAATATCATCCTGACACCAAAACCTGGTAGAGACACAACTAAAAAAGAAAATTTCAGGCCAATATCCATGATGAACATCAATGCAAAAATCTGCAATAAAATATTGGCAAACCAAATGCAACAGCACATCAAAAAGATTATCCATCACAATCAAGTAAGCTTCATCCCAGGGATGCAAGGCTGGTTCAACATACACAAATCTATAAACGTAATCCATCACATAAACAGAACCAAAGACAAAAACCACATGACTATCTCAATAGATGCAGAGAAGGCCTTCGATAAAATTCAACAGCCCTTTATGCTAAAAACTCTCAATAAACTAGGTACTGATGGAACATATCTCAAAATAATAAAAGCCATCTATGACAAACCCATGGCCAATATCATACTGAATGGGCAAAAACTGGAAGCATTCCCTTTGAAAACTGGCTCTAGACAAGGGTGCCCTCTCTCACCAATCCTATTCAACATAGTATTGGAAGTTCTAGCCAGAGCAATCAGGCAAGAAAAAGAAATAAAGCATATTCAATTAGGAAAAGAAGAAGTCAAATTGTCTCTATTTGCAGATGACATGATTGTATATTTAGAAGACCCCATCATTTCAGCCCAAAATCTCCTTAAGATGATAAGCAACTTCAGCAAAGTCTCAGGATACAAAATCAATGTGCAAAAATCACAAACATTCCTATACACCAAGAACAGAAAAACAGAGAGCCAAATCATGAGTGAACTCCCATTCACAATTGCTACAAAGAGAATAAATACCTAGGAATACAACTAACAAAGGACCTGAAAGACCTCTTCAAGGAGAACTACAAACCACTGCTCAAGGAAGAGGACACAGATGGAAAACATTCCATGCTCATGATTAGGAAGAATCAATATTGTGAAAATGGCCATACTGCCCAAAGTAATTTATAGATTCAATGTTATCCCCATCAAGCTACCATTGACCTTCTTCACAGAACTGGAAAAAAACCACCTTACACTTCATATGGAACCAAAAAAGAGCCTGCATAGCCAAGACAATCCTAAGCAAAAAGAACAAAGCTGGAGGCATCACATTATCTGACTTCAAAGTATACTATAAGGCTACAGTAATCAAAACAGCATGGCACTGGTACCAAAACAGAGATATAGACCAATGGAACAGAACAGAGGCCTCGGAAGTAATGCCACACACCTGCAACCAGCTGATCTTTGACAAACCTGACAAAAACAGGCAATGAAAGGATTGCCTGCTTAATAAATGGTGTTAGGAAAACTGGCTAACCATGTGCAGAAAGCTGAAATTGGACCCATTCCTTACACCTTATACAAAAATTAACTCCAGATGGATTAAAAATTTAAACACAAGACCTACTATCATAAAAACCCTAGAAGAAAACTTAGGCAATACCATTCAGGACATAGGCATAGGCAAGGACTTCATGACTAAAACACCAAAAGCAATGGAAACAAAAGCCAAAATAGACAAATGGGGTCTAATTAAACTTAGGAGCTTCTGCACAGCAAAAGAAACAATCATTAGAGTGAACTGGCAACCAATAGAATGGGAAAAAATTTTTGCAAGCTACCCATCTGACAAAGGGCTAATATCCAGAATCTACAAAGAACTAAAACAAATGTACAAGAAAAAAACAAACCCCATCAAAAAGTGGGTGAAGGATATGAACAGGCACTTTTCAAAAGAAGACATTTATAAGGCCAACAAACATACGAAAAAATGTTCATCATCACTGGTCATTAGAGAAATGCAAATCAAAACCACATTGAGATACCATCTCATGCCAATTAGAATAACGATCATTAAAAAATCTGGAGACAACAGATGCCGGAGAGGATGTGGAGAAATAGGTACACTTTTACACTGTTGATAAGAGTGTAAATTAGTTCAACCATTGTGGAAGACAGTGTGGTGATTCCTCAAGTATCTAGAAACAGAAATATCATTTGACCCAGCAATCCCATTACTGGGTATATACACCAAAAGGATTATAAATCGTTCTATTATAAAGACACATGCACATGTATGTTCATTGTGGCACTGTTTACAATAGCAAATACTTGGAACCAACCCAAATGCCCACCAATGATAGACTGGATAAAAAAATGTGGCACATATATACCATGAAATACTATGCAGCCATAAAAAATGATGAGTTCATGTCCTTTGCAGGGACATGTATGAATCTGGAAACCGTCATTCTCAGCAAACTGACACAAGAACAGAAAACCAAACACCGCATGTTCTCACTCTTAAGTGAGTGTTGAACAATGAGCACACATGGACATAGGGAGAGGAACATCACACAATGGGGTCTGTTGTGGGGTGGGGGGGCTAGGGGAGCGATAGCAAGGGGTGGGAGGTTTGGGAGGGATAACTTTAGGAGAAATACCTAATGTAGGTAACAGGGGGATGGAGGCAGCAAACCACCATGGCATGTGTATACCTATATAACAATCCTGCAAGATCTGCACATTTACCCCAGAACTTAAAGTACAATAAA
>NW_016107464.1:4754951-4772173 GCF_001604975.1 Cebus imitator | reverse complement strand
TGAGACAGAGTCTTGCTTTGTCACCAGGCTGGAGGGCAGTGGCATGGGCTGGGCTGATTGCAACTGGGTTCAAGTGATTCTCCTGCTTCAGTCTCCCGAAAAGCTAGAACTACAGGTGCATGCCACCACAGCTGGCTAGATTTTTGTATTTTTGGTAGAGATGGCATTTCACCATGTTGGCCAGGCTGGTCTCAAACTCCTGATCCCAAGTGATCCACCTACCTCAGCCTCCCAAAGTGCTGGGATTATAGGCTTGAGCCATTGTGCCTGGCCTTTCTTCCTTTCTTTTCTTTTTTCTTTTTTTTTTTTTTTTTGGCAGGTTCTTGCTCTGTAGCCCAGTAGCCCAGGCTGGAATGCAGCGCCACAGTCATGGCTCACTGTAGCTTCAACCACCCAGGCTCAGGTGATCCTCTTGCCTCAGCTTTCCAAGTAGCTGGGAATACAGGTCTATGACACCATGCCCAGCTAATTTTATTTTCATTTTTGTAGAGGTGGAGTCTCACTATGTTGCCCGGGCTGGTCTCAAACTCCTGGGCTCAAGAATCCTCCTGCCTCAGTCTCCCAAAGTGCTGGGATTATAGGGGTGAGCCACCTCACCATGCCCAAAACTTTTCTAAATTTGCGGAAAATCAAAATGCAGAGATCAACAAACCCCAAGCATGAGACGCATCAAGAAAATTAGATACATTAATATAATTCTTCAAAATCAGTGCTTTAAAAAAACAAGATTTTTCCCTAAGACGAAGAACAAGAGAAGGATGCTTGGTCTGATTACTTGTACTGAGCATTATTTTGGAAGCTTTACCCTCTGCAATTAGAAAAAACAGTAACAATAAAATAAGAGACCTCTAGATTGGAAAAGAAAAAATAAAACTACTGCCTTTATTCACAGATGATATGATGTAGTATGTAGAAAATACTATACAATCTATAGAAAAAGCTACTGGAACTAATAAGTGAGTTTAGCAAGGTTGTAGGATATAAGATCAACATATAAAAATCAACTGTATTTCTATTTATTACCAATGAACAATAAAAAATAAAAAACATATAAATCTGACAAAAGATGTGAAAGGTCTATTCTCTGAAAACTACAAAACATTGCTGAAAGAAATTAATAAACTCTAAATAAAAGGAGAGATATATTGTGTTTACGGGTCAGAAGACTCACTATCGTTAAAATAACAATTTTCCTAAATGGATCTAAAAACGTACAAATGATATAATCTCAATTTCAGCATTATTTGTATACATTGACAAATTTATTCTTTCATGTAGAAATGCAAAGAACCTAGAATAGCAAAAACAACTTTGAAAAAAATGAATCGAAGGACTAATACCACCTGATTTCAATATTTATTATAAATCTAAAATAATCAAGACAGTATGATATTGGTGCAAAGATAGACAGATAAATAGGAGAAAATAGAGAGTCTAAGAATATACCCACACAGATGTGGCCAATTGCTTTTCAACAAAGGTGCAAAGGCATGTCAATGGACAAAGGACGGGATTTTGCTGCAAATAGTGTTAGAATACTTTGCAATCCAAAGGCATAAAAGAACTCTAATCCACACCTCCTGCTATATACTACATGCAAAAAAAAAAAAGAAAGAAAAGTTCAAAACGTATTGCAGCCCTCAAAGCAAAATTTGAGGCTATAAAACTCTGGGGAAAGAAACAGAGGAGAAAATCTATATGCCCTTATCTTAGGAAAAGATTCTTATATGACACCATAAGCATGATCCATAAAAGAAAAAAAAAGAGTTAACTGGATTTCATCAAAATTAATGTCAGCTTCTCAAAATAGTTTGTTAGGAGGATGAAAATTTGAGCTACAGATTAGGAGAAAATATTTGCAATTCATACATGTGTACAATAATGGTCTTACAACCAAAATATATTTTTAAAACTCTGAAAACTCACTAAAAAGAAAGCAAACAACCCAATTTTTGACAATAGGCAAATGATTTGAATAGATATTTCATCAAAGTAGGTATAGGAATAGCAAATAAGCACATGAAAATATGCTCAACAGCATTAGTCATTATAAAAATGCAAATTAAAACCACAATAAGAAACCACGGCACACTTCTTAGAACCACCAAAATTTAAAAAATGGGCTGTACCAGTGTTGGAGAAACTGGAACTCTCATACTGATGGGAATAAACTAAAGTGGTACAATCACTTTAAAAAGCAGTCTGACAGTTTCTTTAAAAGTATGATCTACTCTATGATCTGTGTAATCCAGCCATTCTACTCATAGGTATTTACCCAAGGAAAATTGAAGCATGGGTACATGAAAAGACTTGTACACAAGCGTTCACAGCAGTTTTATTTACAATGGCCAAAAGTAGAAATAAATCAGATATTACTCAAGAGGTGAATGGATAACTAAACTGTAATTGATTTATATAGTGGAATACTACTCAGCAAGGAAAAGGATAAGCTAGTAACACATGTTACATATGTATGAATCTCAAAATAGATTCATGCTGACTGAAAGAAGCCAGACTCCAAAAAAAAGTACATCCTGTATGATTCCATTTATACAAAATTCTGGAAAATGCAAACTTGGTAGATTACTTGTTGCTTGTAAATGAGAGCAGTGACAGAAGAGGGGAGGAAAGAGGAGATTACAAAGGGGAACAAGGAAATCGCTGGGATTCCTTATCCTGATTGTGGTAATAGTTTCATTAATGTAAACATTTGCAAAACTTCTCAAACTGTGTACTTCTAATAGGTGTGTAATGATATATCATTTTGGTTTTAATTTGCATTTTCTGAAAGACTAATGACCTGTTAGTAGGCATTTGATTTAGGCTTGGAGCCCATGAGAGGGAACTATACAAAACAGAGGGGTTTTAGAATGATTGCATAAGGGAAAAGTGAACTTGTAGCTTAAAGTTACTCCTTCAGATGGAGCATGAGGCATGGGAAAAGATGAGGCCTCAGACTAATGGCCAAAAACACAATCATCGATCTTTGAGGAAGAATAGGGCTCATCAATATCAAGAAGGCAGCCATGGCTATGACACAGGAGAGCTTTTGGCAAGAAGGTGAGGAAGAACCTACTTCCTAAGACTTGGTACATCATGTCTAAAGGACCTCTGAATCTAACTGGGCAGATCCCCTCAAAGAAGCTTCAAAGATCTGTGGGCTAGGCATTGACCTTGGGCAAGTGACAGGCTGGCAAGAACATGATCGTTCACAAAGTTTATGCCCTGATCCCAGAGAGCACGGGCCACAAGGTCTCTGAGAGCAAGAATTTCCATGATGCAGTTTCTAGCAGGTATGAGGCAGTCCTAGTACCTTGGGCCCAGTGTGGGATCTGCAGGGGCTGGTAGCCTTCTGAGAACAAAAACATGACCTTATTGGCTGTGGCCCCAAAGGCGATTCCATAGGACCATCGGTTACTGAAAGTGCCCACGAAGTCCAGAGGCCTGCAAACAACAGAAACAGTGTATGAGGCCAGAAGGTGGCTCTGAGACATTCCCACAGATATCACCAAAGTAGTGATCCCATCCTGAGGAGGGATTATTGAATAGTCAGCTGCTCATTGCAACTGACATTTCACAGGGCCCTCTGTGCCAGGCCTAGGGCTAAGCATGGATTCAGGGTACTGAAGTGAGGAGGACAAAACTCTTGCTCTGGAGGAGCTCCAAGACTAGCAGGGGATACAAGCAAGGACACCAGAAGGCATGAAGGCAAAATGGGATGAGTTTCATCTATAAGAGACACAGACAGAAAGACTCAAGGACCAAAATAAGGAGTATGTGTCCGAGACAGATTAGAGGAAGCCTGCCTTCATCCAGCCATATTCTATGAGATTTCTTCCTTCCAATATCCCTAAAGAGGGTCTAGGTACAGGTGTCATTTGCTATGTCTGTGCTTGAAGAAGTAATAAGCCACCCTAAAATATGCTACTCTGGCTTATCAACTGTTTCGAGTTAAACACACTTAAAAAACAGCAGGTACAAGATCATTCTGTCCTTCATGCTATTTCTTAAAAACAGGAGATGAAATTTCTATGTAAAAAATGCTCTCCCCATACAGAAGGAAAATAACATTCTTATCATCAGGGACAGGAAGTTGAGACCAAGCGAATTTGGTACAGACCTTATTTAAATAACTCTTGCCTGCTAGTCTCCCTGCACAATTTAGTTACTTTTTCACAACTTAACTATTCTTTGTCCAATTCGATGTGTACATATTCACCTCTAACTGTGTATTTGGGTCTTCATTTCCGTATAAGGGCTCCTGTGTCACATAAAACTTACATTATAATTCCCAGGCCCAGCTGAAAAAACTAAGAGGGTAGAGGTAAGCTTTTGCCTCCCCAAAATAATCATGCCTTCCTAGCCGCAGTTGACTGGACTATGGGCCTGTCTTTGGATGGGCTGATCAGATGTCTTGTCTTACGTTTTGAATCTGTGACCCTAAGGACAGGAACGAGTTAGTTGTTAAAGTCCTTGTCTGGAAAGTCATAAGAAGTTGCGATCAGAGTCAACGCCAGAGGAGAGCCAAGGCTATAGGGAAGCAGAGATTCTAAGTCAGCGAGGAAAATTGCAGAACGGTGCTGAGGAGGCACCAGTGACACAGAGGGGCAGAGAGAGAAGAAAATCAGTCTCCTACAGATTCCCATCTCAAGAGATCCAGTTTCCATGAGGCCTGATTTGTACGTTTATGTGAGACCTCCACATCTGTTTAAAAAAATCCTTTCTTGCCAGGTGCAGTGGCTCACATCTGTGATCCCACACTTTGGAAAGCCAAGTCAAGTGAACAGCTTGAAACCAGGAGCTTGAGACCAGCCTGGGCAGCTTGGTAAAACCCTGTTTCTACAAACATACAAAAATTAGCCAGGTGTGGTGGCACCCATCTGTAGTCCCAGATACTTGGGAGGCTAAGCTGGGAGGATCGCTTGAGCCCAGAAGGTTGAGGCTGCAGTGAGCCAAAATTGTATCATTATGCTCCAGCCTGGGTGACAGAGCTAGACTTTGTCTCAAAAAAAAAAAAAAAAAAAAATCTTCCTTTAATCTAAACAAGCTTGCATGAATACCTATTTCTTCTAACCAAGACAGCTCTGTATAGGTCAGAGGAAGCAGTTGCATTTGGGAGAAGAAAAAAGGCTCTTTGAATGAAAAGGGCCATTTAAAGTGGACCTTAATGAAAACTCAGGAGGGAAGGGAGAGCCAGGCACGGCAGGCAGGAAGTCTCATTGGCTCACTCACCTTCACCTTTAAGGCTCAGCAGGAGCACGCCTTCTAGGAAGCCTCCCTGATCACCCACCTCCAGTGAGGCTGCCCATCTGTGTCCCCTCAGCATTAAGTTCATGTCCCTGTTCAGCACACCTCTGTCACCCAGGCTGGAGTATAATGGTGTAATTTTGGCTCACTGCACCCTCAACCTCCTGAGCTCAAGCGACCCTCCCACCTTAGCCTCTTGAGTACCTGGAACTACAGGTGGGCGCCACCACACCAGACCCTTTTGAGATAGGGTCTAGCTCTGTCATATCATTTCCTCTCTGACTTAGAATCTCTGCTTCCTTATAACCTTAGCTCTCTACTTGTTTAGTAAACTATAAACTCCTCTGGGGTAGGGACTGAGCACAGGACCTTGGAAAGAGTAGGTACTTAGTGCAGGTTTGTGGACATACATTTTGTTGAATTGGATCAAATTCTGCTCAAGATTCCATCTGTAGTACTTAAGAGCTATGTGAGACACAGTTTCCTTATCTTTAAAACAGAGATAGAATCGCCTACTCTACCCATATCATAGTCATTGTGGACAGCAAATGATGAACTGCTTTATCAGCCGCACAGTGCCACACACGTGTGAGGGGTCATTGCTTGGAAAAGATGGTGGGCCAAAATTATCAGATAAGCAGGGGTTTAGGTGGGAAAGTAGCCAGGGAGCAAGTCAATTGTGTCATTATCAATGCAATTCAAAGCAGTTGAATGTAATTACTATGGCCTCCTACTTCTTATAAAGTCCTGTGCCAGCCCCTACATGCTAAATGTCCAGGACAGAACTGAATGTCTTTATCCACCAGCTTCAGTTTTTTTTTCCTCAATCAATAGGTCTCAGGCCTGGCAGCTTAAAAAGTATGGACTGCCCCAGTGGGTGGTATCCCGAATGAATCTCTCACTTGCAGCTTAGGTCCCTCCTTGCCTCAGTTCTGACATCTGTTTCTCTCTCTTCTCCAGAGTCCTTGGCTGAGACCTCAGCAGGTCCACAGCTTGAGCCTGCTCAAGTTATAACACTGGGGATTCAAGAGAATATAAAGCTGATCTGGGCTAAAGCTCTTGTTACTTGTTAGCTGTGTGGCTGTGGACTGGTCATTTAACCTCTCTGAGCATGAGTTTTCTCATCCATTGCACAAGGATAACAACTTCTACCATGCTAGATTGGCAAGAGGATTTGTCAAAATTCGGCAAAGCAAATGGTTCAGTGCTTGGGTCACAGATGGTATGCAATAATGTTAACTGCATGAAGATGAAGATGATGACAAGAAGTGATGAAACAGATAGGAGCAATCAGAACTCAAGGAAAAATGCGACATGAACTGCAGAGACTCAAAATGGCAGAGCGAGAAATGCTCTGAAAGCTCTCGTGGTGCATGACCCATGGTGCCATCCTAACAAGAAGCTTTGCTGTCTCCAGTCACAGGGAGCTCTCTCCCTCCTGCCTCCTGAGGTAGCTATAGTCTCAAGTGTGGGAAGGTCTTTTCCATAGTAAGCTGGGTCTCCATGATATGTTTTAAGCATATTTCAGCAGCCCTGGGTGCTGAGAGCCGCAATGGCTTGGAAACCAATTCTGAACTCTAAGAGCTTTGGTTGGGTTGGGGCATGGAGGGGCAGGGCTGTGCAGAGTGAGGTAGAGGTGGAGCAGGGGTCCTAGGAGCTACCTGACCTCACAATTGGTGTTGACTCCAACCACAGGGTAACCCAAGCTGTAGGGGTTGACTCAACTCACATGATAATTCCAAAGCGGTTCCCCAGGAGGTAAGAGGTATCATCTCTCTGTCTACGATACTCTCGTCTTTGGAGGAAGGACAAGATCAAAATGATGAAGAGCTGTAAGAAGAGAAGATGAGAGAATTAGTGGGCATGTTCATCCTCAGTGTGGCCTCTAAGCCCTCCCTGAAAGCAAATGTGTGGGTCAGCAGAGTGCACAGAACGTTAGTGACACCTCAAACTCCAGAGTCAGAGGGCTGACTGCATGCGCCCTTGAGCTACCAGAATGTTCTGTACTAAGCTTTCCCTTCTGTTTCCCTCAAAAGATGTAGGTTCAAATCTGGTCTCTCTCACATCCTGGTTGAGAGGGAGATTTAACTTTCCTGTACCTCAGTTTCCTCATCTGTCAAAAGGCAGTACTAACTGCCAGGTTGCAAAGCCTTCTCTGCTGCTTTCCTATGTATTCAGTCATGTTCTCACAAACTTGATGCTCTTTCTCCCTCCTGCCTTTATCAGAAACTTCTTGAGAATTTTCTACACTTGTGTCTCCATTCCTTTACCTCTCACTGGCTCCTGAATCCCCTAATCTGGCTTCTACCCCCTTCACTCTGCTGAAAAAGCTATGGTGAAAGTCACTTATGATTGTTTTGAGGCTCAGTCCCATGTATACTTGAAGTCCAAATCTAGCTTGATCTCTCAGCAGCATTCTACAGTGTTGACCATTCCCTCCTCTTTGAGTACTCACTTCCCTAGGCCTTCATCAAACATGCTTTCCTGATTTTTCCCCATTATTTCTCTGTATCCTCTGCTGGATCGTTCTTTACCTCAGCCCTAGATGCAGTTCCTTATAGCTCAGTCCAAGGGCTACTCATCTTCTTACCTGGTCTTCTCTTCCTTGATGACCTCTCATTTATGTTGCCCAGGCTGGTCTCAAAAGTCCTGGCCTCAAGTGATCCTCCCACCCCGGCCTCCCAAAGCACTAGGATTACAGGTGTTAATGACCATCAATACACAGAAGACTTAAATATGAATCTCCAGCCCCGACCTTGTCCATGAACTCCAAAACTACCTAACCAACTACACAGTTGATATTTCTTTTTAATGTATTGAAAGCTCAAAGCTTTTATCAAAAGCTTCAATTTGTCTCTTGTTTTGAGACAGGGTCTCACTCTGTCACCCAGACTGGAGTGTAATAGCACAATCACAGCTGACTGTAGCCTCAAACTCCCAGGCTCAGTTGATCCTCCCACCTCAGCCTCCTGAGTAGCTGGGCCACTACCCCCAGGTAATTTTTGTATTTTTTGTAGAGATGAGGTTTTGCCATGTTCCCTGTCCTGATCTCAAACTCCTAGGCTTAAGTGATCTGCCTGCCTCAGCCTCCCAAAGTGCTAAGATTACAGGCATGAGCCACTGTCTTCTATCTACCTTAAACCTGGGTCTCTTCTAATTTTCCTTAATGAGTGAATGGCAGCTGCCATAACCTTTTCAGTTGTGCAAGTTAGAAACCCAAGTCATCTTCAACCTCCTCCTCTCCCTAACCTTCCTACCCAGCCCATTACAAGTCCTATTGTTTTTACCTCCTGAACTTCTGGAGTTGACATCATTATCTAGGATGAGATAAAATCACACCTGGATCCCTGAAGGTGAGAGGGTCACAGATGGTATGCAATAATGTTAACTGCATGATGATGAAGATGATGACAAGAAGTGATGAAACAGATAGGAGCAATCAGAACTCAAGGAAAAATGCGACATGAACTGCAGATACTCAAAATGGCAGAGCGAGAAAAGCTCTGAAAGCTCTCGTGGTGCATGACCCATGGTGCCATCCTAATAAGAAGCTTTGCTGTCTTCAGTCACAGGGAGCTCTCTCCCTCCTGCCTCCTGAGGTAGCTATAGTCTCAAGTGTGGGAAGGTCTTTTCCATAGTGAGCTGCGTCTCCGTGAGATGTTTTAAGCATATTTCAGCAGCCCTGGGTGCTGAGAGCCGCAATGGCTTGGAAACCGATTCTGAACCCTAAGATTGGTCTCCCTGCCTTGTCTCTTGCCCACTTCCAATTCAATCTCCACACTGTAACCAGAGAGATCGTTTAGAAGTATAAATCTGATCATACCACCTTCATGGAAACACTTCCATTACTTCCCACTGTACTTAGAATGAAGGCAAAACTTAACACAGAGCCCCATAGGGCTCTATCTGGCCTGCCCTGCCTACCTCCCCAGACCTCTCTACTTCAATTCTCCAGTCCAGCCATGGCTGAACTTCTCAGCTCTTCCCACTCTGCCTTCTCCCTCCCTCCACACAGCCTTTGCATGAGCTCTCCCCTGTCTGCAATATACTTAACTACATCTTCCAACTGACCTCAGCTCCGTCATTACTTCGTCAGAAAAGCCGGTTTGACTTCCCTAAAAGCCCATATGCTTGATTCTTGGGTCCTTAAAAGCCTTCTATTGCCATATTTTGGGTATACAATGTAAGAAATTTTGGAAGGAAACGCAGCTGACCTCTCTCCCCTGAACTCTCAGGTCTGTTTGGGAGTCTGTGTTTGGCAGTGGCCCAGCTGCCCTTTCCTGCCCTCCTCACCCTTCCCCTGCATTTACTTACTGATGGGATGAGGGAGTAATGGAGGAAGAGCTCCATGTCTACCGAGCTGGTACAGGTGCCATTTAACTGCCTGGTCCTGCAAAATGGCCAAAAAAAAAATCACATTCGTATCATCAGTCATTGCTGTAGTCATTCACCCTTTAGCCTTGAACATCATGTCAAGAAGTTTGTCTTGTAGCCCACTAAGACCATCTGATCTTTTTAAACATCACCTTCTCAGAGCCAAGGATGCTCACCTGTAGTGTGTCTTCCCTAAGTGGTATAATCTTTCATATTTTTTTCTCCAGCTTGATTGTTTATCCAATGTCTCTGCTAACTGGAATTAAGTCCTTCATTTAGGGGCAGAATCCAGTTCTATGGGGCTCAAAGCTTATATAATTAGGGCATCCTTTTAAAGTAATACTACAAAATATCTTACTTTTTCATATTTTAAGGGAGACATATGACCATGTAAACACTTTAACAGGGTTCTTCCCACTCTCCCAGAGCCTTGGAAGGGTCCTGTGTGAGTGAGGGGCCCTGAGACTAATCCTTCACTTCACAAGAAATTAGCATTGTCAAGGTCAAGAAGCATCAGCTCACTCCTGAGCCACTGCTGGGCTGCTGGGGCGAGAGAGAGACTCCTGGACTACAGGCTGCAGACACTGTTCTCTCCAGCCCCCACTATCTGCGGGACAGGACTGTCACTGTCTCATGTCTAAAACACATGGCAGCATTGTTATGGCTTCTCTTCAAAGAGATGCCTCCTTTCTGGGAATCCCACCACACTTTGTTCTTTCTGCTCTGATTTCCACAAGGCCACCACAGCACATTCTATCATATATGTCCACATCTTTGTCATGCTCTTCCCAACTCCAGCAGCATCCTCCAGCCATCTGCTGACCTTCCTTCCCTAGCCAGCACCTACTGTTCTCTCAGACATCTCAGAAAAGAGGACTCCTCTGGGGATTCCATAAGCATGGCATATTACCCAGTAAGTCTTTAAAATGCCAGTACTCCACAGTTACGTCTAACCATGGATCTGAAATATCTGATAAGGGATGGGGTAGGGGTGAGTGAGACTCAAGCTGTCAAATATGTGATATAACTGTAAACTTTTAGGAAGGTAAACAGAGCATATAAACCAGTCTCCTCATCCCATAGAAAACCCTTAAACTGATGGATGGATGGATGGATGGATGGATGGATGGATGGAAGGAAGGGGAGAGAGAGAGAGACAGGGAGGGAGGGAGGGGGAGAGAGAGAGAGTGAGAGAGGGAGAAAAGAAGAAAAAGAGAAGAAGGAAGGAAGGAAAAGAAGAAAAGGAAGGAAGGGAAGAGAAAGAAAAGAAGAAAAGGAAAGAAAGAAAAAGAAAGAAAGAAAAGAAGGAAGGGAGGGAGGAAGAGAGGAAAGGGGGGAGGAAGGAAAGAGAGAGAGAGAAAATGCATAACCATACTAGAAAACAAGAAGGGGCTATATCAGGGACATGGAAACTACCAGAAGACCTTGAAAGATGGAGAGCAACTGGGACTAAATCAGAGTAAAGGCATCAGCCAACATGGCCACAGGCTGTAGGAGCACTCAGGATGTGCTCAATACCCACAGTACAAGAAATGGAAGCAGAATAGGTCTGGCAGTGGACCACAGGATGATGAATTGTGGTGTCATAGAGAGGGCAATAAAGCAGATGTCCCTGTTCAAGTATCTTCCCACCCTCACTGACCAGCCAGTTTCTACACTGAGACTATGAATCAACATAATCCTGAGTTATTAAAAGTGGTCATCTCTGGGTGGTAGAATTAGAGGCATTCTATTTTCTTTTTCTTTATATAAAGATGTACTGCTTAACAGCTGCTTATCTATCCACAGTGCTTAAGACAGTGCTTAAGACAGTATCCATGGTGGCTTATGCCTGTAGTTCTAGCTATTTGCAAGCGGAGGCAGGAGGATTGTTTGAGCCCAGGAGTTCAAGGCTGCAGTAACTTTGATTATACCACTGCACTCCAGCCTTGGTGACAGAGTGAGACCTTGTCAAGAAGAAGTTGAAAGAGAAGGAGGAAGAGGAGGAGAAGTATAAGAGGAAGGATGAAAAAGAATTCTGAAACTTTAAGACAGATCTTTTGAAATAAACTTGGCAGAAAAGACAATGAGAATAAAAAAGAATGAGAGCAGCCAGGTGGGAAGGCTTGAGATCGTGTGCTTGCTGGAGACCCCAATCCGTATTAGCTTCCTTTTAGACCATGAATGAAAGTTTCTGGAAGATAACTTTGATGGATTTTGCAACAAATTTGAGCTGTCTGACTCTAAAATGAAACATAAAAAATTCTGTAATTTGAAGCAAGCAGAAAACAGTCTCATTGTTTTCAGAGCTGTTCCAAGATCATTGTGCTTGCTTCAGCAAGAAACCTCAAGTGCAGAGCTGAAAACTGAATGTGCAGTGGTGCTGGGAGGTCTTTCTATGGGCACTGAAAACAATGTCAAGTCTCTACTGACTCGTTTAATCCCAGCCTTGCAACAAGAACTGCTGTCCCCAGACCTGAAGTTCACTGAAGCTTGTCTCCAATGCCTGCATACCATTTTCTCTAGACTTGTTACTCCAAAGGAGGTACTGTATACAGATGCCACAGTGACACTGCACCTCATGGCACTGCTTTGCAGGTTCCACTATACCCAGGAGTACATCTGTTGTATTGTCTCACACTGTTGTAAAGGGCCAGATCATCAAACAATTTTATGTAGCCATGGCGTAGTTCAGAACACTGCTCAGCTACTAACCTCACTGTTCTACAAAGTTCAAATGCAAGCACTGAACTGTTTCTCAGTTTTACCAGGAGCATCCTACATCCTGGTAAATGTTTTGGTTGATGTAGAATTGTTATCACAGATTTTTGTGAAGATGTTACGGAGGGCTAAGTATATTGAGATACAGCTTACATCAGCAAAATGTTAAACTCACATGCATACAGCTGGAACAATTCAGACAGATAACAACTGTATTAAAGACATTGCCTTGTTTGTGCAGTAAGAAGAGATTACTAGAGGAGAGAGTTAAAGAAGCTGAGACACTTGCCTATCTGACTGAACCAGATATTGACCTACAGAGAATCGCCAGCATAACTGCTCACCTCATTGCCGTTTTCTGACTGTTTCCAGTATCCCAACTCATTGAGTGCCATCACTGATATTAAAAGACTTGATCATGATTTAAAACATGTACATGAATTCTGCCAGGCTGCATTCAAGCTCTATGACTCTCTTGGAGCAAATGATGAAGACATTCAGAAGAAGAGCACTGAGACTGAAAAATACGATGGGCTGAATTGTGGCTGGCTTGTCTGAGTCTAGTGTCAAGGTGTGGTTAGCTGCTGTCAGATGTTTGCACCCTTTATAGAGATCTGTGCAGCAGCTTCAAAACAGTTTCTAGGATCACATTGTCTGAAAACATTTAATGAAGGTTTTACAAAATGCACCAGATGAAATCTTAGTGGTAGCATCTTCCACAATATGTAATCTTCTGGAATTTTCTCCAGGAAAAGAGCCAATTTTAAAATCAGGAGTTGTAGAGCTACTTTGTAGATTAACCCAGAGTGAAAATCCTGCTTTACAAGTGAATAGAATTTGGGCTTTAATGAATATGGCATTTCAGGTTGAACAAAAAATAAAAGCAAACATTTTACAAAGCTTGAATACTGAACAGATATTCCGGATGTTATCAGATTCAGATTTGAATGTGCTGATGAAGACACTGGGACTTCTTAGAAATCTCCTCTTAGGAGGCTGAGGCAGGAGAATTGCCTGAACCCATGAGGTGAGGTTGCGGTGAGCCGAGATCACGCCATCGCACTCCAGCCTGGGTAACAAGAGCGAAACTCCGTCTCAAAAAAAAAAAAGAAATCTCCTCTTGACCTGGCCTAATACAGATAAAATAATGAATACTTATGGAAAGTAAACTATGCAAGCTGTCACCTTGTTCTGGAAGGGGAACATAACTTTAAGGTCAAAGAGTAGATACTGTGCATCTTAGTCAACACAGCAGATGAGACAACAGCAAAATAATTTATTATGACCAATGATGATATCCTTCAAAAAATGAAATATTACATGGATTAGTCCCATGTCAGACTGAAGCTTCCAGCTATGTTTTGTATATCGAACCTCATATTGAATGAAGAAGAATGTTCACAAGAATGCCAGGATAAATTATGAGGCATAGGCATCATAGATATTCTACAAAAACTGAGTTAGCCACGAGATTCAAACCTTTGTGACAAGGCAAAGATGGCACTGCAGCAGTACCTGTCATGATGGGAGTGCCCTTAGGCACCAGCAAGTATCCTGCATCCTTGTTTAAGAAAGTATAGAAACTAGCTTTATCTGATCCCTTCTATTTGCACAAGTCACGTTGGACTGCAGGAGCTATTTTGCAAAACTAATTTTGTAGGCTTAGATCTCAAATTTACCTTAAGAACATTTTTGAGGTAGTAATTTCCTCAGAAGACTACTTTTTGAGCTACATGTACTCTTTATTAGAACAATCAATCATTTTCCTTTGGACCTACAATCTTTTGTCTATGCTATAGCCACTTTGTGAGTGAAAATAAATATGTCTGTGTGAACACACAGAGGGGTGCGTGTGTGTGTGTGTGTGTGTACATGTACATAGGCCAGAATGAATGCATATGTGTGTGGGAGGGATATCTCAGATTTTTCTTTTCTTATTTTGTGTCTAAATCTCTTTTCTGCAGATTTTCCAGGTCTTAAGCATTGCTTGCTGTATACAAATTTTACTGAATTATATACAGTTTGAATGAAATGTTATTTTAAATACAAAACAGTTGTTAAGTGTTCCATAAAGGTTATGCTGAATTTTGGTCAGATGAACATTTGGAAGTAAAAAATATATAAATTTATGAACCTCAAAAAAAGGAATGAAGAAAGTCTATGAGACTTAAGGGACATCATTAAGCAAACAAATATATGTACTATAGAAATGCCAGAGGGATCAGAGAAAAACAAAGGCACAGAAAACCTATTTGACAAAATAATAGCTGAAAAGTTTACAAGTATTGGGAGAGACTGACATCTAGATCCAGGAAGCACAAAGATCCCCAATTAGATTCAACCCAAAAACATCCTCTCTAGGGCACATTGTAATGAAATGGTCAAAAATCAAAGACAAAGAGAGGAAAAAGCTATCAGACAAAAGCATCAAGTCATGTATAAGGGAGTCTCCATTAGACTCTCTGCAGATTTCTCAGCAGAAACCCTGCAAGCAAGGAGAGAACAGGATGACATAGTCAAATTGCTGAAAACAAAAACAAAAACCCTGTTACCCAAGATTACTGCATCTATCATCCTTCAGAAATGAAAGAGAAATAAAGACCTTCCCCGATAAGCAAAAACTGGGGGAATTTATTACCACTAGACCAGGCTTACAAGAAATTCTTAAAGGAGTGCTACAACTGGAAGCTAAAAAAATAAATAAATAACCAGTAGAGGTACATTCGTAATCAAACTGATACTACCCCAGTGTTGTAATGGTGCTATGTGAATCTTTCATTTCTTTAGTATGAAAAGTAAAAGTCAAAACAGTCAATAAGAGCTACAATTAGTGGCTAAGGAACATGCAATAGATAAAGATGTAAATTAGAGCAATGAAAATATAAATTATGGAGGGAGAGAAATAGTATGGAGCATTTTTATGCAGCCAAACTTTAAATTATTATCTGCATAAAATAGTCTAACTACAAGATTCTGTGTTAACCCACAGTAACTATGGGGAAAAAAAGAAATTACAACAGACACGCAAACAAGAAAAATAAAATAAATAGAGCTTAATACCACAGAAAACCACTGAACCAAAGGTAAACAGTAAGAGAGGAAAAAAGAATCTAAAAAACAGCCAGAAAACAACCAAATGGCAGGAGTACATCCTCACTTATCAATAATAATTGTGAATATAAATGGATTAAATTATCCAATGTAAAGTAAGCTCCTGAATGGATTTAAAAACAAGACCCAACTATATGCTGCTTACAAGAGACTAGCCTCACTGGTAGACAAGCACAGACTGAAAGTAAAGGAATTGAAAAAGATATTTCATGCAAACAGATACCAAAAGTGAGCAGGAGTATTCGTACTCCTGATAAAGGATAAAGGAGATACATATTTTATCTATTTTATCAGATAAATAGACTTTAAGTTAAAAACTATAAAAAGCGACAAAGGAGATCATTACCTAACGATAAAGAAATCAGTCCAACAAGTAGATTAACAACTGTAAATATACACTCAACACTGAAGCATCCTAATATATGATGATTATATTATATTATGAATAATATATCGTGAATCACCCTAATATAATATAAATGAATATTGTTAGTTCTAAAAGGAGAGATAGATTGTAATACAATAACAGTAGGGTACTTCAGCATCCCCTTTTCAACAAAAGACAGATCATCTAGACAGAAAATCAAGAAAGAAACATTAGACTTAGGCCAGGCATGGAGACTTATGCCTGTAATCCCAGTGCTATGGTAGTCCCAGGCAGGAGGATCGTTTGAGGCCAGGAGTTCAAGATAAACCTGGGAGGCACTGCAAGAAACCTTTTCTACAAAAATTATTAGCTGAACCTTGGTAGCACATGCTTATAGTTTCAGCTACTCAGGAGGCTGAGGCAGGAAGATCACTTGTGCCCAGGAGCTTGGGGTTACAGTGACCTATGATCACATCACTATACTTTAGCCTGGACAACAGAGAGAGACCTGTCTCTATAAAACAAAGAAGCAAACAAAAAACAACAAACAAAGAAAAAAACACGAAACAAGAAACATCAGACTTAAACTGCACATAGACCAAATGAACTTAACAGACATGTACAGAACATTCCATGCAACACTTCAGAATACGCATTCTACTCAACTGCACATGGAACATTCTCCAGGACAGATCATGTATTAGGCCACAAAAAAAGTCTTAACAAATGAAAGATGATTGAAATCATTTCAAGTATTTTTTCTTGACCACAATGATATAAAAACTAGAAATCAATAACAGAAGGAACACTGTAACAGAAGTACAAGTTTATGGAAATTAAACAACATGCTCCCAAATAACCACTAGGTCAGTGAAGAAATTAAAGAAGGAATTTTTAAATTTATTGAGGAAAAATAAGAGTGGAAACACAGTGTACCAAAACTAATGGGACACAGCAAAAGCAGTTCTAAGGGGGAAGTGTATAGCCATAAATACCTACATCCAAAAAGAAGAAAGATTTCTAATAACCTAATGACATACTTCAAAAAACTAGAAAAACATTGACAAACCAAATCCCAAATTGGTGGAAATGCAGAAATAAATGAAACAAGGCCAAGTAAAGCAATTTTGAATTTTTAAAAATCTTTTATTTGAGATGGAGTCTTGCTCTGTCACCCAGGCTGGGGTACAGTGACGTGATCTCAGCTCACTGCAACCTCTGTCTACCGGGTTCAAGCGATCCTCATGCCTCATTCTCCCCAGTAGCTGGAATTACAGGTTTTCACAACCATGCCCAGCTAATTTTCATATTTTTAGTAGAACAGTTTCACCATGTTGCCCACGCTGGTCTCGAACTCCTGATCTGGTGACCCACCCTCCTCAGCTTCCCAAAGTGAGGAGATTACAGCCCAGCCGGGAAAAAA
>NW_016107464.1:4640377-4754941 GCF_001604975.1 Cebus imitator | reverse complement strand
AAAAAAAAAAAGCAATTTTTAAAAATTAGCAAAAATGTTTTTTTCTGAAAAGATAAAATCAACAAACCTTTAGCCAGACTAACAATAAAGAGAGAAGATGAAAAGTCAGTGATGAAAAGGGGGACATTACAACTGATACCACAGAAACACAAAGGATCATAACAGCCTCATGAATAACAAGTATATGACAACAAGTTTGAAAACATGAAAGAAAAGGATAAATGGACACATACAACACCCCAAGGTTAAATTATGAAGAAACAGAAAACCTGAACATAGGAAAAGCAAGTGAGAAAATTGAATCAGTAATAAAAAGTCTTGCATCACAGAAAAGCCCTTGACCCAATGGCTTCATTGTTAAATTCTATCAGATATTTAAAGAAAAGCTAATATCAATTCTCCTCAAACTATTCCAGAAAATTGAGGGAAGGGGAATAGTTCCAAATGCATTTTACAAGGCCAGCATTATAGCGATTCCAGGGCACACACAAAAAACAAAACTATAGGCCAATATCCCAACATAGATGTAAAAATTCTTAACAAGGTACTGGAAGACCAAATTCAACAGCACATTAAAAATATCATTCATTATGATCAAGTGAGATTTATCCCAGGCACGCAAAGATGGTTCAACAAATGCATTTCAATACATGTGAAATATCACATTAACAGAAAGACAAAAACCATATGATCACTTAATTAAATGCTGAAAAAGCATTTGACAAAATTCAATATCCCTTCAAAATAGAAACTCTCAACAAATTAGGCACAGAATATATGTACCTCAATTCAACAAAGGCCATGTATGACAAGCCCACAGCTAACATAATGCTGAATGGGGAAAAGCTGAAAGCTTTTCCTCTAAGATCAGGAATAAGACAAGGATGCCCACTTTCACCACTTCTATTCCACATAGTACTGGAAGTCCTGACCAGAACAATTAAGCAAGAGAAAAAATAAAAGGCATTCATATTGGAAAGGAGGAAGTCAAATTGTTCATACATGCAGATGACATAATCTTATACCTGTAACTAGAAAATCTCAAGGACCTCACAAAAAAAACTATTAGAACTAATAAATGAACTCAATAAAATGGCAGGATGAAAAATCCAAATACAAAAATAAATATCATTGCTATACAAGGAAGGAAAAAAGAAAGGAAGGGAAGGGAAGGGAGGGAAAGGGAGGGGAGGGGAGGGAAAAATAAAGAAAGAGACAGAGAAAAACAAACAAACAAACATAGGAATAAACCGAACCAAGGAGGTGAAAGATCTCTACACTGGAAACTATAAAACATTGATAAAAGAAATTAAAGAGGACAAAAATAAATACAAAAATGTTCCATGTTCAGAGATTGGAGGAATATTGTTAAAATAGTCATAAAATACCCAAGGCAATCTACAGATTTAATGCAATCTCTATCAAAACACCAATGATATTCTTCACCAAAATATAAAAAACAATTCTAAAATGTATATGGGATCACAAAAATTTCCCAATAGCCAAAGCTATCCTGAGTAAACCTGGAGGCATCACACTATTTGACTTTAAAATATACTATTAATACAAAGCTATAGTAACCAAAACAGCCTGGTATTGGCATAAAAACAGACTCAGAACAATGGCACAGAACAGAGGAAGGAAGGAAGGAAAGGAGAGAGGGAGGGAGGGAGGGAGGGAGGGAGGAAGGAAGGAAAGAGGGAAACGAGGGAGGCAGGGAGGGAGGGAGGCAGGGAAGGAGCCAGGGAGCCAGGAAGACATACACTCTGCACGGTGTGTACTTGGCCTGCATATGGCTATCTCCTGGCCCCTCATCCATGGAATCACAGGCTGGAATCCACCCATGAGAAGTGTGAATGCCTCTGCACTCTCCGCCACTCTCCCACAAGATAATATTTAACCTTGTTGTCACCACAGGGCAGCCCTGAAGCTCCATTTGGGCACTTTCAAGAGTGGGAACCCTGTATCTTCCAGGCCGACTCTGCTATCTTGCTGAGTCAGCCAGGCTCTGTGGAAACGCGTGTGCTTTGGAGCCAAGAAGACCATGAGAGTGAGTCCCAGCTCCACCAAGCTCAGGCTGTGTGACTATGGGCGAGCTGCACCCCTCTCTGGGTCTTACTCTTCTCGTCCTGAAAGTGGATTCAACGTCTGCCTTCCAGGGCACTGTGTGGATGGGATACAATGAGAGTCAAGTGCTTGGCCCAGTCTCAGGCCCAAAGAGTAGTGCTTCTTTTCTCAATTTTTTTCCCTGCTTTTGGACAGCAATGACAAAATTAAGATATTTTCCCTTTTGCAGAACTGAAAGGGGATTGTCACTGGTTGTGTTTCTACCTTCTCAGAGCCTGGACCCTGTCTGCTCCTCTGTCCCCAGAGTATCTGGTAAGCAGTAGCAACCTCTCCCATTCCCTACAGGCTCTGCCTTCCATCCCCCAGCCCTAGTCCAGTGCCACACATGGCCGTGCTTAGCCGGGCTGGCATCACTGGCCTCCTGCTAGGGCTTAAAGTGCCAAGGACTCCACTGCCTTTGGGCCCCTGATCATACAGTGAATTGCAGTCCCCCACCTGGTTAACCAGTAGCCAGAGCAGCCGCCCACGCCTGGCCCCATGACCAGTCTTACCCTTCCCTACCGCAGGAAGACTGACCCAGAGGCCAGGACCTTTGCCCAGCATGGCCCAGGTGCCCTCCCGAGCCACCAGCTTCCTTTGAAGCCCTCATGAAGAGGCCCAGGCAGGAAAATCTGCTTTGAGTCCATCCCAGCTCTGCTGCTAAGCGCTGTGGCTCCTTAGGCTCAGGGGACCCATGGGTCTCAGTTTGCTCACTTCTGAATTGACAGGATCGGCTGCTTGCAACATGGCTCGGTGTCACAGCCACCAGTCCACTGTTTGGAACTAACTTATCATAGGTCTGTGTCTGCCACTGGATGGGCAGCTCCTCAAGGGCAGAGGCCCTTCTCATTCAACTCCGTGTACCAGCTCCTGTCCATACCTCTGGCCACAGTTGGCACTCACTGATGTTTCCTAAATGAGTAAATGGAAAGTTAACGTCCCTCAAGGGTCTACTATGTGCCAGGCTATGTTTTAAACATTTAGTATATTTACTACTTCAGTTCATCCTCACAATAGCCTTATGGGAAAGGCACATTATCACTCCATTTCACAGCTGAGAAAATTGAGACACCAAAAGATCCAGAATGTTGTCCAAATTTACACAGCTAGCAAGTGGGGGAGCCAAGCATTGAACTCTAACAATCTGAATGATCGTAAAAGAACTCTCTGCCTGCCAAATTCTGATTTCAATGTAATTTTCAGCTCCTAGGGTCAGGGCAGTCTGGGCTCTCTCAGAATCAAGACGAGAGAATAGCAGGGGCGAGTGAAGCTTTGAGAACTAACTTCTGTGCCAGATCACTTGTACACCACTTTAAGAATTCCATGGAGAAAGCAGAATTCTTTTAAAAAATGAACTCAAAAAAGAAGGTTGTTGAAGAAGACAAAATCTTTTCTTTTCTACCCCCTTCCTTTTTTAACTGTCCAATGAAGCCACACTCATTTTCATTTCTTTTCACTTAATAAAAATAACAGCAATAATAATGGCCATTGCTTATTGAATGTGTGCCATGTGCTGGGCATTTGGCTACGGTTCTTATAGTTATTGTCTCACTTAACCCTTAATGTCCTGTGTAACATGTACTAGTATTCCCATTTCATGGATGAGAAAACCGAGGCTTTAGAGAGGTTAAGTAAAAACCCAAAGTCACTTAGCTAAAAGGTAGCAGAGCTGGAGTTTGAACCCTTCTTATATTTTCCAAATGGGAAACATATTCAGCCACTACAATGACATTATGGCATTGATAAAGGGTTCATGTTTGGGGTCCTTGGAGGAGACAGTGACACCCCCTCCCACCCCTCACTGGTAAACAAATCTGAACTACATGCTCAGACTGAACCCTGCCCTGTGAGAAGGGCCCTGACCAGCTGAACCATACCCAGGAAGAGGACCACGACAGAGAGGAGGCCCTGGGAGGGATGGATAGAGGCTCTCAGGGGCATGGTGCTGACTTCAAAAGAAAGTTAAGGATCCCTGGGGCACAGCTGGCACCAAAGGGTAGGCCACGTTCTCTGAGTCCATGCTGGACTGTCCCTCTAATTCCAGACCACAGGGCCAATTGTCAGCCTTCTGGTTATCTGTCTCTGGAGGTCCCACTGGCACCCCAGTCTCACATGCCCCATCTGAACATCCCACCTTCCTGCTCCTCCCCTGGCATCCTCATCTCAGGAGTGGCACCACCCCCAAACCATTCATCCAAGTCAGGGACCCAGAGTCATCCTCCACTCCTTCCTCTCCAATCCTCGCCGAATCGAGACATGTCTCTCCACCCCCACAGCCACCACCTCTGTCGAGGCCACCGTCCTCTTTACCTGGACTCTCTCAGTAGCCTCCTGCCCGGGATCTTCCCTCTCACCCATTTTCTACCCTGTGACCAGAGGGATCTTCCTAAAAATCCTCCTCTTAGCCTTTCTCTTCTCCCAGCCCAAAGGGCCAGCTGGAGAGAGGGGAAAGGAATAATGCTCTCAGACCTTCCAGTCCCAGGCCTTGCCCACCTCTGGCTGCCCCAGTGCTCCCTGTCCACTGGTCCTACAAGGCATCCCTCTGGTCTATTCCCTGCCTCAGGTCTTTTCCATCCACTGCGCTCAGGCTCCCTCCCTCTTCCCGTGGGTGGGATTCCAGGTGTCTCCTTTTCCAAGTAACTCCTGTTATTCCTGTTGGTGTTTTCATGGCTCATTTCCCTCTTTGGTCCTCCACACTTCTAAACAGATACTGTGAAACCAGAAGATGATGGTTGGATTTTTTGTTATATTTTGGAATAGGCTTTCAGTTCTTGGATCTAAAACATCTGAAGGTTAGAATAAGGATTCTTAATTCCTGCCTTCAGGGCAGGAATTTACAGATCTCGAATCCTTTCACATTCTTGTTCTAGGATCTTCACAAAGCTGTGGTTTAGGTAAGGCAGGGGTATCACACCTGATTCAGAAATGAGGAAACTTCAGGATTTGAACCCAGGCCCCCTAACAACACATCTGGGCTCTGCCCACTCCACTCTGTCTCTGAACTGAAGATGAACAAAAATCTATTCACTGACCAAGCAACCCATCTATGTTATTTCCTCCATGCCAGGCTGTCTATGAATTAGCTAAAACGTGCCTTTCTCCCGGTTTTCATTAATCACCAGCATCAAAGAAGACGGTTGCTGGTAACACACAGCTATCCAGCATGGCTTGCCTCAGATCTGCCCCTTAAAGCTCACCTGGTGGTTTTGGGAAGCATCTTGGAGGGGAGGTACCTCGTGCAGCCGCAGTGGGCAACCCGCTGGCAGAGGACGCTTCTCGCAATTGTTCTCCGGGTTCCTTCTGGCTTTCGGATGTCACTGCTTCTGATGAGCTGATGTTCTGCCCAGTTCTTGTCACAGCACCAAAAAACTCAGAGAAAAGGCAAACTTCCCACAAATATTTACCTAAGAAATGAAAGCAAGCAGACAGCCTGCTTCCTCATTCCAGAACACTGCTGACTGCTCAGCTCTTCCTCCCCTTCTTGTGCTGCAAATTCAGGAGTCACGCTCCTGTTTCTCCTGGGCTCCTGCTGGCCCTTTCAAGCCCCTGCTGTGAACACCACTCCCCTGAACTGTCGGAGCTTCGCCCAGCAGCCATGGCCCCTTTCGTTAGCTGTAAAAATTATTACAGGCAATAAACTAGGACCACTGGCTTCCAGATTCTCTTGTAAACAAGGCAACTGTTTGCAGGGAGCTGAGGCTGAAGACAAGCTCAGAACTAAATTGCAACCACGTGGGAGGACCCGCCAGCTTTCCACCAGGTGTTCCTATTCCCTTTCTATAAAGTAAGGATCTTTTCATCCCAAGCCATACTCTCCAGGCCCCCTGACATCTAGGGACAGACACAAACCAGGTCTCACCCATGGAGTGTGAGCCGAAGTGATATGTATCACTTCTAGGCCAAGATGACCAAGGAACAAGTGTGTCTTTCCCACCTTCCTCTTCCGCATCTGCTGGTTGGACTCTAAGGCTCTAAAGGATATGAAATCACAGGATGGAGGGCACCTGGGTCCACGAATCACCACATAGAGAAAACTGTCCTCTATACCAGCTATCCTCTCACAGACTAGTGCATGAGCAAGAAGCAAAGTTCTTTCATAATAAGCTGGTGAAGTGTGAGGCTTATTTGTTATAGCAGCTGGTGTTACCCTTACAGACACAGCACAGAATGTAGAGGACTCACAAACACCATGTGGTCCATCCTTTAAGGATAAAGCTTCATTTTGATGCAATTACCTCTTTAAATGTCCCATCTCCAAATACAGTTACATTCCAAGGTACTGGGAGTTGGGGCTTCAACATAGGAATTTGGGAGAGAGACATTGTTCAGTTCATAACACCCCTGATCAAATCAGCCATGGTGGAGTGGGAGAGGGTCATGGAAGCAGTGAACAGACACCATAATTGACAAACCGAGGCCATCTGTGTTTGCCAACCCTGACCTCTTCACTCCTGCCTGGAATGGCTTCTCTCACCTCTACTGATCTGCATTGCTCTTTTTCATTAAGTCCTGCCTCAAGCAGAATCTGCCATGAAATATCTTCTGATCACTGTGATGCAATCTTCTGTCATGGCTTGGCCTACATCCTTCTCATGTCAAGCATTTAGTTGTTAATTTAACACATACTTCTGGAGAAGTAGTCAGGTGCAGTGGTTCCAAGTGCGGATTTGAGGGCCAACTCCATCATTTGTCAGCTGTGTAACTTCAGGCAAGTTTCCTTGTTAACCTCTCTAAGCCTCAGTTTTACCTAAGATAAGCTATACCTACTTTATGGACAGTGGGCTGAAATGAGCTAATAGACAAAATACTTAGCATGGTGCCTAAGCACTCAGTGAACACTGGCTATCATTGGGAGCTGATTATGTGCCACGTACTGAGCACACACAATCACAAAGTCACAGTCCCCTCTGGGCCAGAATGGCTTGGAAGCCACAGCTAGATCTGATTCAACATGATGTCTGGGATACAGGGAAGGCCCCATACATACTTATTCTCAAAACGAAAATGATGAAAGAAAAACAAAAGGTAGAGAAAAATAGGAAGATTGAGTACAACATAACTCTTGGGCTGGATGTCTAAAAGCAAAGAAACACTGTAAATGCATTTCCTCTGAAACCAGGAAGTCCGTCTCCTTCACTGGAAGAAGCAGTTCTTGGTGCATCTTTGTCACATGATTCATAGAAAAGAATTGCAAAGGTCTCCTTCTAGGCACATGGAGATGCTATCTCTTCCAGGAGTGCCCATCCAAGGCGTGCTTCCTGGTTCCATTGATATTTTAAATTCTTGGATGATCGTGGCAATTTTTCTCATAATTTTACAATTCCTCTCTTCATACCATAATTAAGGAAGAGTCATTATTGCATCATCACCTACTGCTCTGGGGACATCAGGAAGGCAGCTACCTTAAAGTGGGAAGAAAAGCAATGACATGGGTTTTAAAATGCTTAAATTCAGGAAAATTTGGTTCACAGTAGTAAGGACTCACTTCCGAGGGGCTGCCATGCTCTGTACTTGGACCGTTTTGAAACTAGCATGATAGATTTCATTTGCCCTCTATTGGGCTTGCTCACGGTTATGCCAAACTCAAACATAGAACGCCACATTTATCTCCAGAACATTTCAGCATGTGATTTCTCTTCACCATGCTAAGCTACACAAGACTTGTTGAATAGTTCTCTTCCTATCCAATGTATATTAATTTCTTTGGGGGCATTTGAATACTCCCTGAGTTCATCTAGGTTACCGATAAAAACATTGTATAGAACGGAGTCCTCCAGCAGAGGCTTCTTTCCAGGAGTTATGCAATGGTGCTGCAGTTGGCAGTGAGGAAAGAGATTACCGACTACACCAGACCCAGGTTAGGAAGAGTTACTGTACTGAGGCCCAGGATGTAGCCGGGTTCACAGCCTGGGTGATGTCTCAGAAGGAAATTCAACAGTGTATCACAAAGGTTGTGCTTGTTTCCTGCGTGCTGTGAGCTTATCACAGGACAGCCTCTAGTTATTCTCCAGAGGTATGGTTTAATTATTAAATTTAGAAACAAAAGAACTCAGATATCTAGAAGACCTAGTGCAATTTCTTCATTAAGTTTTGTAAGGAAAATAATTCTTGGACCCTCACTAAGCTAAAGGGAAAAGTCAAGCTGGGAACTAAGTCAGGCAAACCTACTTCTCATTTTATTTCGAAATAAGATCGCTACAAAGCTTTAATTAAAAAAAAAAAAAAGCTATACACTTTCCTCATAATTTTCCCACAAGGAAATTCTTTGTGGGCCTCAAAGGTCTTTGTCCTAAAACAGTTCTGTTGAATTTCACCTTGGCTATGTAAATTGATAGCTTGTCTTCACAGGTGCAGGACAAAGGACAGGCAGGACTCAAAGTTACCCCTTTGCTCCCCTGAGACAAATGCACATCTGATTGCTCTCTCTGCCCTACTATTTATGTAAAAATGCAGATTCACTGAGCCAGACTAAGGGATAAGTGACAATTCCTCTACCCTCCTCTCACATGTAAACTGTGCATTCAGGGAAAGGCTAATCAGAGACTCAACAGATTGCAACCATTTGTCTCTCATCTACCTATGACCTGGAAGCCCCCACTTCGATTGTCTCACCATACCAGACTGAACCAATGTACATTTACATGTACTGATTGATATCGCATCTCTCCCTAAAATGCATAAAACCAACCTGTGCCCGGCCACCTTGGGCACATGTCACCAGGACCTCCTGAGGCTGTATCATAGGCGTGTCCTTGACCCTGGCAAAATAAACTTTCTAAATTGATTGAAACCTGTCTTCAATATTTTGGGTTTCACAAAGTAATATCAATGGCTTTCTGGAAGAGACATGACTTTTGACTTGGGACAATTTTTCTCTCTTTGATGAGGAATGAAACCAACCTGTATTCTGATCCTGCTCCTTCGCTGTTCTCTAACAGGTTTGCTTTCCCTCTGCTAGCAGAAAAAAAGCGAATCTTTTTAGCTGGGCATTCAGTGACCTTTGTGATCTGTCCCCAGCTAATCTTTCCAGACTATTCTAGAAAAGACTCAATTCTGGATGAGCCCACAGGAGAGCTGGGACTGACCTCTCTGGCCTATCCACCTCCCCTGTCTTCACTCATTCATTCATATCGCAAACATTTACAAAGTACCTATGTACCAAGGACTATGCTAGTCCCTGAGGATAAATGCTCTTGGGACACACCTTGTTTCTTCTTCCCAGGGAGGACAAGATCCTGGCTTCAGTACAGTATCCACCCTAGGGAGAGTTACAGGGTTTTGCAATTTCACACAGACAGAATGCAGATCACTGCACCAGAAAGCTGGCTGTGCCAAATTACCATGATGAGGCCTAGAAACAAGCAGGAGCAGAAGATCAGATTCTGCTAAGGCCATTTCTAGAGCACCAGGAGTGGGATCCATTTAAACTCAAGGCCAACCATGTACAAGAAAGAGCTCTGGGCTGAGATACCCAGAAACTTGGATGCTTGCCCCAGGTCTGCCGTGAAGAGCTGTGCAACCTTGAGTGAGTACCTTCCTATTCTGTGCTGCAGGATGGAAAATGAATATGGCCTCTAAAGACCACTTTTTACCTGACCCAATGCAGGTGTCATCTCTGAAGCTTTCCATGACCTCCCTCACCAACCCACTGCTTCAGGCATACCTCTGAACATTCAGTGACTTCTGTATGCATTTCTATTCTCTCCACATGATAGATGGCTCCTTATCCCAGCACTTTGGCTTGTAATTACTAGGAAACATGTACTGAATTGAGAAATAAGGAACATTTTTAGATCTGTAATTCCTGCATTACCCACAAGGTGGCGGTTTCCTACAGGTGGTCCCAGCACAAACCTTGTACTTGGATAGAAGCCCCATGAAGGGCCAGGTGCAGTGGCTCAAGCCTGTAATCCCAGCACTTTGGGAGGCCAAGGAGGGAAGGACTGCTTGAGTCCAGAAGTTCAAGGCTACAGTGAGCTATAATTGTACCACTGCACTCCAGCCTGTGAGACAGAAAAGGAGAACCAGAAGGACTTTCCAAAAGGCTCATCCTCTGGCCCCTGGTGGGTATGTGCTGTTCCCTTCCCCTCCACCTGTAAAGTGTCTGTCTGTCAGAAAGCAATACAGGCCTGCTCTACCGTGGCCAAGCCTGGGTTGCACTATTTCCAAGCTTCTCAGCTGGCCAGGAAAGACTGGTGGTGTGGCCCTTACAAGCCTCTCAGGCTCCCCCTCCCGTGTCTCCACTCCCCACACAGCACGCAGCTGTGCCAAGCTTGCTCCTGCTCCTGACTGTGCTGTGCTCTCTCTGGTCCTCGTGTCTTCCCACACCCTGTTCCCTCCATGTGGATTCCCCATGTCTGTTGTCCTTCCAGGCCAACACCTACTGGCTCTCTGAGATTTAGTTTAGAAAGTACTTTGTCCAGGAGCTTTCCTTGGCTCTCTTTTCCCTGAATACTCTTCAATAGTAAAATTTATTGCATTGAAATTGCTTCCCTATCTGCCCTCCCTGGGCCACCTTCTTGAGTACATAGAGCATGGCTTCCTCATCTCCTCCCCAGTGTCCAGCACAGGCCAAGTATACAGTGAGCCAAGTATACAGAGAGCTTGCCGGATGAGGAAAGAATGAGTCAATGCATCAGTGAATCTACAGATTAGGGATGTAACATGGCAAGATGAACTGAGAGCTGCACCCCTCCCCATTAGAGGGGACATTTGCGAATAAGGGAGGGGGGAAGCTACAGCAAATCCTTGAATAAAGCTGTCATGTTCAATGTGATTTTGTTATAACATTGATGAGAAAAAAAGAAATCACCTCCAGCCAGGACCACTGTCTGTGTGGAGTTTGTACATTCTCCTGGCGTCTGCGTGGGTTTTCTCCGGGTGCTCTGGTTTTCTCTAGAAACCAGAAGATGTGTGAAGATGTGCACCGGTGAGGGGAAATGGCATGTCTGCATGGTCCCAGTGTGGGTGACTGTGGGTGTGTGTGAGTGCGCCCTGAGATGGTCAGGGTCGGTTCCCGCCTCGTGCTCTGAGCTGCTGAGATAGGGTTCAGCCCCTCGCAACCCTGAGTAAATCATTATCTCATTATTAATCTTTCTTAAATGTACCTATAGTTCACATTTATATTAATGTTTATGAATAGAAGTGTTTGGGGGTCTTTATTTAGAAGGTTGGTAATGTTTTTGTAACCAGAAATACGCCATAGGAATTTAACTCTTCCTTACGTCAATCAGCCTATGGGAAAATTGGTTTTGTTATACGTCCTTCCGCTAAAAGTCACAGAACCTATCAACTAAAGGNGCTTACCTCTTGTCTGTATCAATTAGCCTATGCAAAATTGGTTTTGTTATACGTTGTCGCACTTAAAGTCAATTTCCAAGAACCTATCCACAGTGTTAAATGAGGACCTGCTGCATAATTTCATGTTGATCTGGATCAGGAAGCCATTAAATGCTCCTTAGCACAATAATGGTACATTATTATTTTGAAAGGAATAGGGCCAAGGGCATATAAAAGGGGCCAACTGCTTTCCTCCTGTGAGACTAGGCTGTGCTGCCTTCTAAGAAAGCGAATCCTCCCATTGGCAAGATGAATTCTCTTTCAATTATTTGTGAGAAAACTGGCAGCAGATATTTTACCCTCCTGGTTGGAAAGGAAATTCCAGGGGCTTCCACTTTGTGTCACAGAGCGGAAGCTAAGATTTTGCTGGTTGCCAAGTGCATCTATTCTATTTAGGAAGCAGGGAAGTAGCCACAGGCTGTGTGCTCTGTGATCTGAACTTGGGCCCTGAGCGCTGTCTGCCCTGACTTTGACTGTGGGCTATGGTGGTTCACTCTAGTAACAGTCAGAGGTCCTTCTAGGGAGGGCTTACAGGATGGTTTACAGAATACATTTGTAAAGAGTCTTTCTTTAAGGGGACCCACCCATCCTGTCAAAGAAGAGGATCTGGGTTAATCCTAGGTCTAAAAATGGGACAAGAAATTCTGGCTCTTCACTGTGGTGACTCAAATCAGCTTCTGGAAGCCAGATATAGAGTTTTCCCTGTTATATGGAGCACACAGTCTTTCAGTAGCATTCCCATCTCTTTCAGTCCTACGGACACTGTGACAACTAGCCAATGCCAAGATTCCTGTGAGTCAAAACACTGTGATGCCCACCATCCTACTGCCTGTTACAGTATATATGCCCTGCTCTGCCTTTGGCAGTTGGATGCTACCACTTGGCCTCTGCTATTCTTGGATCCCATTATCCCCAGTGGATCAAGGAGCCTATCTGAGCGGTGACATCTCTTATCTTCGTATGTGGCCAACAGAGGAGAGCCACCACTGAGTCTTCAAGGATAGCAGTGGTCCCCTCACTAATGAATTTCCCAGTGTCATAGCGAAAGGAATGTCCTCTGGACCCCCTTGGAGAATGTAGTGGGTGGGTGGGTGTGTGATTTGTCCACAACAAATCTATTCCAACATCCCCTTAAGCCTTTTTATCCTAACCCCTACAACATACCAAGGATGTTCTGGCATCTCAGTATCTTTAAATACAGGTCACCATTGAGTCCCAGTTCCACTCAAGCAGCTAAGTAAACAATAGAGCCCCTTACCCCTGCACAAATCAACACATTGAATCCAGAATCTCTGATCAGTACACCTGAATCAATAAATTTGACCTAATGCTAACTAAGTTCTATTCTGTCTTCCTTGGTCTAACACCCTAAGAATCTATTCATGCACATATTCTCCAGGTTTCTACAATGTAATGCAGCAAACTCTCGCCATTGTTTTGGTGGCAATCTTATCACAGTGTCCTTAAGCGAGGGAAAGTGAGCCTTCTTAGACATGACAGGCAAACTGCTTCCATTGGCAAAGGAAGCACAGAATGACTCAAGGGTTCAGGATTCTCAGCTTCATCTGAGTCCACCCAGATTTCCCAATTCCAAGTCTCAGGTTCTCATTCCCTAACTTCCACATAAGAGACTGGCAAGGCTGTGAATTCAACTTATAATTATGCAACACACACAATTACATTTTTTGTGTCATTTTCGGCAATATTGACCCTGTAACTGCAAGAAATACATTTCTTACTTATCATTTAAGTAAATAATTTATATTACATTTGAAGCTTATTTGTAGTTAAGCTTTCTAGTTCTCTGATTTTGACCTGGGACCACTCCTGGTTCTAGTAGCTAGATCACTCAGTCCTAGGCAGATGACAAACGGAATTCATTTCTCTTTTTTTCTTTTTCAGGCAGGCAACAGCTCTGTTCCCTACACTGGAGAGCAGTGGCCTGGTCATAGCTCACTACAGCCTTGAAATCCAAGGCTCAAGTGACCCGCCCACCTCAGCCTCCTGAGTAGCTGGGACTATAGGTGTACCACCTTGCCCAGCAAACTTTTTATGTTTTTGCTAGTAGAAAAGAGGTATCACTATGTTGCCCAGGCTGTGGAACTCCTAGCATAATGCTTCCACCTTGGCTTCCCAAGGTGTAGGGATTACAGGAATAAGTCACTGTGCCTAGCCTACAAATGGAATTTAATACAAAGAATTATTGACCGGGCATGGTGGCTCATGCCTGTAATCTGAGCACTTTGGGAGGCTGAGGTGGGCAAATCACTTGAGTCCAGGAGTTCAAGACCAGGCTGGACAACATGGCAAAACCCTGTCTCTAAAAAAAAAATACAAAAATTAGCCAGGCATAGTGGCGTATGCCTGTAGCTCCAGCTACTCAGAAGGCTGAGGAGGATGGTTTGAGCCCAGGAGGCAGAAGTTACAGTGAACCAAGATCGTGCTACTGCACTCCAGCCTGGGTGACAGAGCCAGACTCTGTCTCAAACAAAAAAAAAAAAAGAAGAAGAAGAATTATTAACTAGGTAACTTAGAGGTAGCAACTGTGAAGCAGCTACCACCATTAGGGCTAGGAGAACAACGGGAATGGTTGGAATTACTAAAACTTAGACGCATCAAGGAGGGGTCCTTGGAGCTCAAACTCAGACCTCTGCAGGTCTGTGCAACTCCAAAATGTCATCGGCACTGTGTGAGCCCCAAATCTCTGCTCACCTCTCACCTCCCAGCAGCTACTCTCTACCAGGCCCTCAAGTCTTGTCCTGCACTTCTGCGGTACAGGGTCAGCTGAACGTCTCAGACTTCTGGGATTCCCTCTCTGTGGTTCCTCATTTTCTGTCCTAGATCCCCAAATCTCTGCCTTAGTCCTGAATTCTGATGTCTGCCTCTTCTGTCCAGTGAGACCTCTATGACCCGCTTGGCCTCCACCTCCCTGCACAGTGGCCTGGAAAGTGTCCTCAGGGAGAAAGCTTGGGTAGATGTGGGGCTCACGTTGTGTGCCCTGGAAAGTGTCCTCAGGGAGAAAGCTTGGGTAGATGTGGGGCTCACATTGTGTGCCCCTTGCCCCACTCGAGGATCACAGCCCTGTATTAGAACACTGTCCAGTGCCTGTCCACAACTGTTTTCTTTAATTTGTCCAGGTTATATAACGGTTTACAGCATGACAGCAAATCCTCTAACATTCTTTTTTGGCTGCTCAGTATCTGAATACCCATCTTTGCAGGGCTCTACATCTTGCCACATCCCCTTGCACACAGTATTGAAGTGAAATCTGTCTCCCTGCAAATCCCACCCACCATTTAGGGAATTTCCCCCTAGAAAGCCACCTTACCTTCTGCTCTGTAATGGCCCACCAGAGGTTTGGAGACAGGGTTTTCACCTTCCTTTAGCTGGGAGGAAGACCATCTATGATTGCCCTGACTGTTAAAGCTTGAGGTTCAAATCCCTGGCCTATTTATGGAGTGGCCTTTGCTCACCTGAGCTCCTGTTCTCTTCCTCTGTGCTGGAAGCTCCCCAAGGACAGAGAATGTCTGCCATTTATCTCTACGTTCAAGAAAGGAATGAATGGATGGGACATTCACGTCCACTTCAGCAGCTGCTGGGTGGGCATATATCTGCTCTGGATGGGGCATTGGCTAGTCTCCCCTGTGTTGTGTTTGTGTTCAGGCTGGAAGCTGAAGAGGAGAAAATCACACCCATCCTTGTTGCCTGATTACTCACCCACGTGTGGGACCTCTCCACCTGCCAGACAACAGAGGCACCTCAACCCCCTTCCCGACTGGAGAATTTGTCCCTACTTTATCCCATTGTCTTAGAGGGCCCACAGGTGTGGCCCACAGTGTTAATTGGTACTCTGGGAACCAGAGAGATAGAAAAGAACTAATGCATCTGCTGGGCTATAGGCTTGTGGGCAATTTTAAAAGGAAATAGACACAACTGATCACCTTCAAAGCCTTGGAATGTTTTCTCCACCCAGATACAGGGGCTTTGATGCCACAGGTTGAGTGTTAGAAAATGAGTCTTCTGACTCAATTCTCAAAGAGTCATTATGCATACATAATGCTCTCCCTACCATTAAAAGGAATGTAGATCATATGTAAATGTACCTCTGTGAGATTGTGTATCCTAACCTGCATTAAGCACACATTAATTTCATTATAATGACACTGTTCACTTATTGCTCCTTTAATGTCTGCATAAAAAGCAGGCACATCATTTCTGTACACATTTATTTCTCAAACATGACCATGTTTTGAACAGTCCAAGTCTCAGGGTCAGGCACTGTACTTTGGGAATGGTGGCTCAGTTTGAGGTAATTAAAGATCAACTCCCCTGACCTCAATTCTCTGACCCCCTCCACGCTCCTTGCCAAGATTCTTTCTTAAACTCCTTCTTTGACAAGGATCTTACTACCTCTGGAGCAGCCTAATCTCTCTTTGGACAACTATGAACCATTAGAAAATTTGAACTTATCAGGAAGGTTGTCCCTGAAAAGCATCATGGAGTTTGCTTATCTCTTTTGTTTGCAAATCCTGCTTTTGTTCATTTAACAGACCTCATCTCTAAACAAAGAAAAAACAATTGTTTAAATTAGCCAGGCGTGGTGGTGCTCACCTGTAATTCTAGCTACTCAGGAGGCCAGGCAGGTGAGGGAGGATGGCTTGAGGCTCAGGAGTTTGAGGCTGCAGTGAGCTGTGATCATGCCACTGCACTCCAACCTGGGCAACAGAATGAGATAGCATCTCTCTTTTTTTTTTTTTTTTTTAAAGTGTTTCCATCACATCATTAGACAATGTTAAATTTTTGCATGTTTACATATTCACATATTTACAAATATCCTATTACACTAGATGTGCATTTCATAATTGCTACTTTACTAAACACTATATTATAAACGTTTTCATTTCTATTAACCCATATCTTCTTTCTCATTTTTAATGCCTACATAATCCTCTATTGTTAGACGTATCATAATTTATTTATGAATGCTCTCAGTGGGCATTTAGGTGGTTTACAATTTTTTGCTGTAGTGACCAACTCTAGGACAAAATCTTCACACACAGTGATCATCTTTTTAGGAGACACTCTTAAAAGCGCACAGAGGGGTCAAGGGGTGAAAGCACTTTAAAAGACCACTCCCGGTAAAGACAGCAGTCTCCAGGTTGAAAGTCATCATTGTTAGTAAGTACTGAGAGCTGCGCTGAGTGCATTACCAACGCTGTTATATTTATTCCTTCCCACCACCCCTGCAGGGTGCCTGACCACCCCTGCTCTGTGTGGCTGATTGTAAGGTAAGGCATGGCATGGACCAGGCAGACGACCTCCTCTGACCACCACATAAAGTGGCCTCAGAAGAGGCTCCTTTCTGGGGATAAGAACATCTCCCAGAAGCCTGCAAACTGGGAAGGAACTGGGCTTGAAAAGCAAAATGGACTCCGCACCAAAATGCTGTAGCTGGTCTTCCCAGGCGGCAAGAGGCTTTCTCCATCTCTAGGAGTTCGGCAAAGAAAAAACAATAGAGCACAAGGCAAATGAAGGGTGGCCAGTGAAGGCAGGAAAAGTCTCCCAAAAAACCTGGTCAGCGAGTCCTTCCCTCCATCCCATGCCTTTACCTGGTAACACATCAAATCCCAGCAGCCACGACTCTTAGGTTTCTCCTCTGGGTTCCCTGCCAGGACTTGGGCAGGATGGGTGCACAGAGCCTGGCCCAGAGAAGGCGCAGCGGCGCGGCATGAATAACTGACTGTAAGAACCTGCGTCTTTCCAACAGGCATTCCCCACTAAGCCACAGATATACTGACCCTTGTGCACCAAGACTTCATCAGAGCATTATTCATATCAACAAAAGGATGGAAAACAACTGGTTAAATAACTGCAACTAAACACTGTGCAAAGGCCACTCTATATGAACACCAGAATATATCACCGTATCTCATCACAACAAAGTCACTGTGAATGGCGATGCACCATGACTTTACGCAGCATTAAGAAACAGTCACAGAGCCAATGAGCTACACTCCCATTAACTGTAGGAGAAACCCTTAGTTTCAGAGATGACAAGAGATGGGGAAACTGAAATATTCTAAGTGGAAAAACCAAGTGCAGACTAAAGTGTATGCCACACTACTGTGTGTGAGAGACAAACAGTATGTGTGTTTTAAAGTAAGGGGCTTTTATAGGCACATGTGCTTTTATAGGTATAGAGAACATTTCTGAAAAAATACACAAAAACCCGATAGTAAGAGTGGCCTCTGGAAGCCTAGCTGGAGGATTGGGATACAAGGTGGTAGGGAAACCCTCTTTTTGTCCTTAGATGTATACGTAAAATCTGACACTTTAAATCATATATTCTCTTTATAAAGTAAAACTTTGAAAACTACTGAATGCAAAATAAAATTAAATTAAATAACGCATCCTTCTGTGAGGATTTACCGGCTTACTATCTGCAGCCAGCCTTGGATCCGGAGACCGTACGGTTATCCAATCCTGACTCGACCACAGCGACCTCGAGCAAGTTTCCGCCCCCACTGGGTCTCGGTTTCCCCAAGAGTCCAATCGGACGGAGGTCAGAGAGCTGCTCTCGGGGCGTCCCTCCAGCTCGGAGCCCCGGGCCTCAGGCACCGCGCTGGTCCCGGGCCGGGGTAGCGGTCTGCGGGCGCCCCGCGGTGCAGGCCCGGCCAATCAGCGGCCGCGGGGAGGGAGCGGTGGCTGCGCGGCGGGCGCCGAGCAGAGCGCAAAGCAGAGGCGCCGCCGCTGTCCCAGAGCAAGCCATGCCGCGCTTGTCGCTGCTCTTGCCGCTGTTGTTTCTGCTGCTGCCGCCGCTGACCTCGAGCCTCGGGCTCCGCGACGCTGGCGGCCGGCGTCCCGAGTGTGGTCCGTGCCGGCCCGAGCGCTGCCCGGCGCCCGCGCGCTGCCCGGCGCCCGGGATCTCGGCGCGCGACGAGTGCGGCTGCTGCGTGCGCTGCCTGGGAGCGGAGGGCGCGAGCTGCGGAGGCCGCGCCGGCGCGCGCTGTGGCCCCGGCCTGGTGTGCGCGAGCCGGGCCGAGGGGGCGGCGCCCGAGGGCACCGGGCTGTGCGTGTGCGCGCAGCGCGGCGCCGTCTGCGGCTCCGACGGCCGCTCGTACCCCAGCGTCTGCGCGCTGCGCTTGCGCGCCCGGCACGCTCCCCGCACGCACTTCGGTCACCTGCACAAGGCGCGCGATGGCCCTTGCGAGTTCGGTGAGTCGGGGTCAGGTCTCAGGTGGGTACAGAAGAGGAGACACTAACCTTCTGGGATGTGGAACGAAGGACCCCGTATGCCCAGTGGCGGATGGCGCTGCCTGGGACTCAGTTTCCCCTTCGGGAGCAGTATTTCTTATCTCTCCTTGTGCTCAGACTGGGGCCAGAATCCTTGGAGACGCCCCTCACCGTAGTAGTCGAAGTTTTGGTGAGCCTGCTGCCCCTTTTGGTACATAAGTACTTGGTGATGTAGTCAGTTATTTGTAGGCATGGTATGTTTGCCCCGTAGGAGACTGGGAGTTAAGGAGGGGGATCTGAGTTCCCAGGTATCCAGCGCCCTTTGGGTTGTTTGAATGGGGAGAAAGGGAAGTTGAGGATGGGGAAGGAGGATGAGTTCCAGAGTGGGGGCTCAGGACCTGTCACCAGGCCATAGCACCAGAGCACTAGGGCCTCAGGTGTGGGATGGGGCTGACCTGGGTATGCTGAGGGAGCTCCATCCAGGAAAAGCGAGACCTTTGGAGACCTAAGATCTGAAAAGATTGTGGTACTTTCCGGGCAGATCCAGGTCTCGTTGTCCTAAAACACACATAATTTGGAGAGTCCTGCCTTAAGTAAAGGAACAAAACTGCCAGGGACTTAGAAACTTATTATGAAATGCTAGGGACTTAGAAACTTAAGCTTCATTAACATTACAGTAAAATCATCTCTGAGTGCCATAGTTGCCAACCCTCTTTATGTACCTTTTGAAAACCAAACAAAAAGAAACCAAAACATTAGCACGGGGATGTCCAGTGAAGCACCCTGCTTTACCAGCTTCCTAAGCTTCTTCCATTACATTTTGGAGAACAGCTCATATGTACTCTGCACGGAGCGGACAGTGCTGAGTTTAGGGTGAGTGAGGTGGCGAGTGAGTCCCAAAGAGCCTGGCTTTTGGCCTGGGGTTCAGGCTTCTAGGAAATAATTCTGGCCTGAGCCCAGCGACCAAGTCCAGACTTCACTGCCTAAGTCGGTGTAATGACTTAGCTTGAAGAAAGAAGTTTATGGTGGGGTAAGACCTTTCTAAGCCTTATGAAATATCTAGTAGTCTTTCCCCTGAAGTAGTTCAGGTAGGTGTACCTGAGTCCAGGAGATGCAATAGGTTGTTGGAGATGGGGTAGGAAGCCTCCTGTCCTGGGAAACGTAAAACCCATGAGTGGTTGGTTGGGCACAGAAAAATCACCATTGACTGTTCCTAGCTGAAACTCCCCGTGGAGGACAGAGCTGGCTGGGGGTGCCTCTGTGCTGCTGCTGGCTCACTGAGTGGCCCTGGATGGGTCCATTCCCCTCTCTGACCGTATCAGCCACAGTGGAGTCATTGTTGAGGTCCCTTTCACTTGGAACAGTTTGTTTCCGCCCTGTGGCACTTAAACAGACCTGTCTCTTTCCTTTTGCTAGTTCCTATCACTCTTTTTTATAAACTGCTTTCCTCAGCAGTTAATTCACAGGCAATTCTCTTTGTCTCCAGACAGGTAACACTTTAACTCCACATGCAGGAGACATAAGAAATGCTGACCAGGTCCCCAGACTCTAAATGGTGCTGACAGTCTCAGCTTATTTGCCCCCAGAGTAGCATTCTCTTCCTAAGAGAAAGGCACCTTAAAGACATTCAGACCAAATCTGCTGTTACTCAGAGAAAGAGATGGAGACCCAGCAAGGTCAGAGCCCTTGTCCAGGGTGACCAGTAAAGGGTGACCAGCTCCCAGATCCAACACCCTGTCCAGTACTCTTTCGGCACAGGACTTGATAGTATTAAGTCAGGCAGATGGTGGTTACCATGGTTACCAGAGTGAGGCCAGATGGCAGATGGCAACTCCACACCCCTAATTCACTGAAAATTACCAAATGACAAGTAAATGTGACAGCCCCTCCACTCTATGGGCTCTGAGGCCCACCCCAGGCACAGACCCAGAGAAGAAAGATGTTTGTGGGGCCACACGGAAGCAACTCAGGATGGCTTTTCATGATCTCATTAGTGACAGGCATCAGGCCTCCCTGGGGTTGAGCCCTCCTTCTGCACCAGCGTTTGTGTCATCCACCACAGAACCAGGCACTGTTGGCCTGTCACTTTCTGTCCTGAAGTGCTGGCGTGGTCCCTGCCCTTGTGTCTGGGATAAAGCATGAAGGTGTGGACAGGGGACGTTTCCTAACCCAGGCAGCGGCTCATTCTGTGCTGCCCTAGAGCCATCTTTTATTCATAAGACACAGCCGGAGCGTTTTTTAACAATGCCCCTGGGGATGCTGGTTGAAGGAAAACAGACTGTGAGTCAGAGTGAGGCTGTTCTGCTTCGATATTAGTGAGAAAATCACCCCTCCTGACTCTTCGGTTTCCAAGCACCTAGATTTAATGGAATGAGGCCTCGGGAAGTATTATGTTGCTCAACAGTGTCGGAAGGGTCCTTACACATGCCTCTGAGGAGCCTGGGGAAGCAGTTTTCAGGCTTAAATTCTGCCCTTTCCTTCTATGCCCCAAAATGCCCTGAACTGCCTTGTAATGAGGGTGATCCTTTGATCTGCACACATGTACAGAAGACTCGCATATGAATAATTCTTACTGTTGGAAATTGCTTTTGCATCCATTTTTTTTTTTTTTTTTTTTTTTGACAGGCCTCACTCTGTCTCCCAGGTGGAGTACAGTGGCGTGATCACAGCTCACTATTGCCTCGAACTCCTGGCCTCAAGCACTCCTCCCACCTCAGCCTCCCAAAGTGCTTAAATTAGACATGAGATGCCATACCTGGGCTGCACCCATCTTTTTACATGATTTTTACAACTGCCCTGGGGAGGTCTCCTTCTCATTTAATAGAAGTGAAAGCTGATGCACATGAAAAGAAATTCCCTGGAGCCACCTGGCTGGTCCCAGCTATGACAGGGCTCCAGTGTAGGCTTGTCTGGCTGTTTTCAGATGGACGCCTCAAGGCTAGCCTGCTAGCAACCTGATCAGGAAGGTGCTGTGCACCAGCCAGCCTTGAATCTTGAGGGTTTCTCAATCAGGATCCACCTCCCTATTTTTCCCAAGGTTTGTTGCCTGTCCCTCTATTTAGCACCAGGCTATAGCTCCTGAGAGGAGCCTTGAAGTATGGGGAGAGAATCCCAAGGCTGGTAAGGAGGAGGCACAGCATGAACTGAGGCTCAGAGGTGGGAGCCCTTTGGTGGATGTGCAAGTCGGCCGATAGGGCCGAGGCCTAGTAGTATGTTTGGGAAAGGTGGAGGTAGGCCATTGCAAGCCTTGGGTGCCAGGCCAAAGGGGGAAGCTTCATTCTGCACTTTGGGAGGCTGAGGTTGAAGGATTGCTTGAAGCCAGGAGTTCAAGGACAGCCTGGGCAACACAGCAAGATCCTATCTCTACAAAAAATTCTAAAAATTAGCTGGGTATGATGACATGTGCCTATAGTCCTAGCTACTTGGGAGGCTGAGGCAGGAAGTTTCCTTGAGCCCAGGAGTTCGAGGCTACAGTGAGCTATGATCACGCCACCGTACTCCACCTGGGAGACAGAGCGAGACCCTGTCTCAAAAAAAAAAAGAAAAAAAAAAGATGGTGGCAAAAAAGCAATTTCCAACAGTAAGAAACAGTAAGAATTATTCATATGTGGATCTTCAATACATTCTGAATTATTGGTTCAGCTTCTCACTGGTAAAGTGGTGTGGCCTTAGTATTGTGATGATGATTGCTCTCATTACTTTAAAAGGCTGGAGTGTTCAGTGTGTGCACCCTATTTGTTAACATTGGGAGCGGGTTAGGGTCCTACAGACAGCAAGTTAATGTCATGTTTTGAACGATAAATTAGGTAGGAACAGGGTCCCAGCCAATACCCACCAGGGCATTGAGCACTGGCAGCTTCAGTGAGCTCCTGAGATCTTGAATCAGAAAATTCACCTTGGTTGAAATTCCAGCTCCACTTAGAAACCTAGGTCTGTGCTAGTGCATGTTACCAGGTAACCAGGAGAAGCAGCGAATGCCACTTTGTGAGAGGGACAAAGAAGGGGCTTGTGCTCAAAAGCCTTTCCTGCTGTGGGAGGAGATCTGAGGCAGAGGCTGCAGGGAGCGGGATTAAGCTGTTTCTCATTCCACATCATAACGTGACTATTAGCATAAATTATCAGGGCTGTTCAATGCATTGATTATTAAACTCTTTGGTTGTGTGCTTTTTCATACAAGCAGATGGGGTCCTGGGGGGTGACTTTTGATACGGTTTCTTTCCCTAGCACCATTAACTTTAAAGAAATCTCAGAGGCATTTGGGAAGATTTTTTCATTCCAGCCATCAACGACCAATATAACTGACGAGGTAGGGGGACAGATCACCACACACTATAATAACAATATTGATGCCTCTCATTTGTACAGATCCACACAGTTAATAACGCAGTCACATCCATTTTCTCCCTTCACCTCGAGGATGTGAGGCTGTGGTGGTTATCGTCATTTGCAGATAGAGGAAATGATTAGCAACTTGCCCAAGCTCAAGTGGTTGGCAGCCAGGCCCCTGGGCATTTGAGTCTCCCTCTGGTACTGTTTTGCTCACCCCACAGTATTGCCTCCTGTGACCGTGTGCATCTGGGTGGCTATCTGTGTCTTACCTGAAGGTTAGCCCTTGGGTGGGTGGATTTGTGCCATCCCTGCAATTCTAGGGCTGTTGCTGACACAAGCAGAAGGAAACGAGTATCAGCAAGGAAGAGCTATAGGGGGATGAAGCTTCCACATTTGCAGGCTGGGCTAGCCAGAAGCCACCCTCCCTCCCGCAAGCCACATCACTCTTGTCAAAGGCAGAAAGGAAAGCCCTGGTGCCTCCCTCAGTGCTGCAGCTCTGATAACAGTAACAGTATGTGCTTGGCTTCCCAGAGTGAGGGCTGTAGTCATGGCCCCTGGTGCCTCTCACCTGAGGCCAGAGGCTCTCATGCAGGCAAGGCGCCTTAGAGGAGACTGCCTAGGGACAGCACACCCTGCTGAGTCCTCCAGTCACCCTGCAGAGGTCTTTTACAGTTTGTAAGGGGTTTTGCAAGTGTGCCTCATAGCAGCCTTTGGGGAGTGGGCTGGGGAGGGAATAGATTCCTGGCCCCCCCCCTTTTTTTTTTTGAGACAGTTTTTTTGTTCTTATTTCCCAGGCTGGAGCGCAATCACTGGTTCACTGCAACCGCCGCCTCCCATGTTCAAGCAATTCTCCTGCCTTAGCCTCCCAAGTAGCTGGGATTACAGGCATGCATCACTATGTCTGGCTAATTTTGTATTTTTTTTAGTAGAGACGGGGTTTCTCCATGTTGTCCAGTCTGGTCCCAAACTCCCAACCTCAGGTGATCCCCCCACCTCAGCCTCCCAAAGTGCTGGAATTAGAGGCATTAGCCACTGCACCCAGCCCCTGGGCCCCTTTTAAAGAAGAAGAAACTGAGGCAAAGGCTGGGACCTGGCAGAGAAAGGATTTGAACCTGGACTCTTCCACCCCTGCCCAACATGCTGTTCTTCCTGCCTGAGGTGGCAGTCATGACACTGAACGCTCCAGTGCCATGCTGGAATGAGCCCTTGGAGATAGTAGGGACTAGAAGTGTCCTGCTGGTATCAAGGATACATTGCTTATGCTATGGGGTATCTTCACAAGAGCTGTTCCCTGAGGGTGATGTTTGGGATGTTTCATTGTTGTGTAGAAAACAGCTAACGTGGCAGGCCTGTGACCGTATCCTCAGAAAGACCTGCTGGCAAAGTTGGCCCTTGGCTGGTATCTGGGGACTTAGATTTCAAGGGATTCCACTATTCTCGGAATTGATGAGAGTGGCTCACTGTGCCTGAACTGTACAAACAATGTGGTTTATGCTGAACACCTGCTTTCCTTCTCAGAGTGTGGAATGTTGGTATTCAGTTAGGTAGAGAGTGCATCTGTGGCCAGCTCCCAATAAAAACCCTGGGTACCAAGTCTCTCTTGAGCATCTCTGGTGGATAGCATTTCACATCGTTGTCACTCCACGGGGAGGGCTCTTGGAAGCTTATGCCTTCTTCCCCCACCCTGACTTTTTCCCTTGGCTGATTTTGCCAGATGGGAAAATCCTTTCACTGTAATAAATCACAGCCTGACTGCCACTATATGCTGAGTCCCGTGAGTCCTCCTAGTCTTCCTGGGAAATCACTGACCTGGAGAGTTGTCTTGGGGATCCCCCAACACAATCCCTAAGCAACTCATCTCTTATTCTGGAACAGAGACCATACAGATAACAAATGTTCCACTTTAGAACCCAGTGTGGAAGTGAATGGAATCATGGTGCCTGGGTTTGAGTCCCTGTTCCTCCACGCACTTCACCTTTCTGAGTCTTGGTTTTCTCATCTGTAAAATGGGGATGCAAGCAGCTACCTTACAGGGCTGGCGCGACGATTAAAGGGTAGTGTACCTGGAAGGGTCTTCTAGGGAAAAGGCAGGATGGTGTTAGCACAGTGGTTCAGAAGAGCTTCGGTTCTGGAGCCAGAGCGCTGGGCTCATAGCCTCCTCACTGCACCCTTTAATGCTGGGTAACCCAGGGCAGCACCACCATCTGGCAGTTGGTGAGATTGCTGGAGAGAGAAACAGGTGAATGCCTATAGGCAGAAGACAGTAAGCGCTGTGCTAGCCGATGGCATAATTACTGTTATTACTGGTACTGTGATAGTTATTGATCATAAAGAGCTACTATGGATACAAATATTTTAAATTTAAAAACAGATATGTTAAAATTAAAAGCAGGGCTGAGAATAGTGACGCATGCCTGTATTCCCAGTGCTTTGGAAAGCCAAGATAGGAGGATTGCTAGAGGCCAGGAGTTTAAGACCAGCCTGGGCAACATAGCAAGACCCATCTCTACAAAAAAAAAATTTTTTTTTAATTAGCTAGGCATGGTAGTGCACACCTGTAGTCCCAGCTACTCAAGAGGCTGAGGCAGGAGGACTGCTCGAGCCCTGGAGTTTGAGACTACAGTGAACTATGATTGTGCCACTTCATTCCTGCCTGAGTGACAGGATGAGGCCCTGACCCAAAAAAAAAAAATTACTATAACAGGAGCATCATGAAATTTTTTGAGGTCACAGAACTGTTCTGTATCTTGGCTGTAGTAGTGATTACATGACTGTATCCATTTGTCAAAACCTAGAACTGCACACCAGAAAGAATGAATTGTGCTTTTTGTAAATTTTTTAATAATTAAATAAAAATTTAAATGTCCCTTTAATATGCTTTGACGTCCCTTTAAAAGCAGGGCCTCTTTTGTAAAAAAAAAAAAATTGGTATTTTCTGCCACAAAATCAATTACAGAAATAGTATTTCTAAGACAGTCTTTCTTAATTGTAGTTGTTGAAAGATAGAGAGATGGAAACATGAGGAGAGAGAGATGAACTGTGATTTACTGGCTTATTCATTTAGGCCTGAAGGGATTGATGAAATCAGTTAAAATTTGACTTTACATGAACAAAAGTAAACCACACTGATTGAGTATCCCGTTGGTATCCAGGTCCTTCTGATTGTCACCACAGCGAGCCACTAGAACACCAGTTAGGGCTCTGCTGGAGGCAGCATCCCAGTGCCTGTGTGGTTGAGGAGGCGCTGGCGGGACAAGGTGAATAAATTAGACTGTCTTTGTCATCACAGATAGGGCTCCTGCTAGAGAGCTCAGTGCTGTGGCTCTCTGTGGCTGTCAGGCAGTGTTAGACATCTAGAATCTCAGTTCCAGGGGCTTTGGTGACAGTCAGGCATGTGGGTTGGGCACCACCCTTCAGAGGGCCCTCAGATGGGCATACCTGAAGGAGTGGACGGATCAGATACAGGGGGAGGAAGGCAGCCTGGGATGGGGAGGGCAGCCTGTATTCAACTCAATGGAGGGGTACTGGGGCACCTAGGGGCTATGGGGCTCCAGAGGGAAACCCTAGGATCAGGAGGTGGGAGTTACAGGCTTTAACTCTAGGTGAGGATGTGCTTTTTTACCAGTGGAGCCCTCCAAAGACAGAATGGCCTGGCTCCATAGGTGGTGAGTTCCCCATTCCTGGAGGCCTGCAAATGGGGGCTGGGTGAGCATGTCATACATGGTCAGGCACAGAGTCATGGGGAATTGGGATGCTAAGGAGCTTCTCTAGTTTGAGACTGTGGTTCTAAGGCGATTTCCCAGAGAATTTTTGGCACCAGCTTGACAGGGTCTACTTCCCAGTCTGTCTGGAGGGGCCAAACTTGTCTCCTTTTTGTACCTTGATGCTCCTGTGTGTTTGGGTGTGATTCGACCCTGTCCCTCACCTCCTTCCTCCTGCCTTCTGCCTCCTCCCTTTGCTTTCTTTTTATATTGTGGCCTTACCCAAGTGCAGGCTTGTGGAGAACAACAGGGCTGTCCTTGAGTCACCAGGCAAAGCCCTGGGAGTTCTAGACTTTGCAGTTTGGTGGCCTGGAAATGAACGTGTTTGCTCCTTGATTTGTCATGTGTTTCTTCATCCAGTCATCTATTTGCTCCTGGCCCTCACTTGCATATCATGCTAACTTGAGCCAACACTTCCACCCTCATTCCGTGGTTAGATCAGCTCGACTGCCCTAGGAAGCAGGGGTGTGATCCCTACCTTACAGATGACAGCTGGGTACGAGCATTCCCTGGCCAGGCCTCCACGCTGCACCTTGCCCAAGACACTGTGGCACTGGATGCTGGGCTGGCTGAGCTTGCTGTCCAGTGCAGGTGAGAGCAGACAGAAATGCCTGGCCTTGATTCTTCCAGCCCAGCATGAGCAGAGTAGATGCCAGGCACAGGGAGGAAGGGAGAATGTGGAGTAGGAGCTTGAAACGTCTAACACCAGGTCCTGTCCAGAGAGCCCACACCCCCCCTCTCCTCTCCGTCACGTTCTGGCAGTCTAGAACCACATTTGCCTGATTTGCCCAGGCTGGGGGTCGACTTCTGGGGATGAGGAGGTGGAGGGAGTGGGGAGGCTTGGGGAGGCTTTGCTCTGTGCATGCAAATGGGCATCTTGAATGGACCGCAGGGGGTTGAGCTCCAGGGTGTATGCAGCTGTTCTGCCTGGCATTCTTCTTCCCAACGCCCTCCATGTGGAAGGAGAAAAGCCCATCTGTTAGAAGATTCTGCCATTGGTGGTGTGACACCAGCCCCTCTCGGAGTCGGCTGCTGTGTCTCGATTGAGCTACAGCAGATGGCAGCTGGAGCCTGAAAGGGGCCCTGGGAGGGGGCATTGAGGCCCTAGCTCTGCCACAGATGGCGTTGGGGGACTTTGGGAGGTCACCCTGCCCTAGCATGACTCCTGCCTAGCTCCCCTCCTGTCAGGACATTTCAGCAGGCTCTCAGCGGGCTGGGGAGTTTAGAGGCGGGTTGCTTGAAACCCAGCAGGGTAAAGGTTATGTCCCCTGTCTCCTCCTCCCAGCTCCTGTGGTCATTGTTCCTCCCCGGAGTGTTCACAACGTCACCGGGGCGCAGGTGGGCCTGTCCTGTGAAGTGAGGGCTGTGCCTACTCCAGTCATCACATGGAGAAAGGTATTTCTCTCCAAGAACTCTTGTGTTGCGCGTGCACGCACACGCGTGTGTGTGTGTGTGTGTGTGTGTGAAAGAGACAGGGAGAAACGGAAAGACATGAGTGGTAAATGTGTTTTTCTTTTAAGTGTGTTTATATGTTTGCCTTTATAGGTGGGCCAGAGGATGAAGATACCTTCTGTACCACTCCGCTGCCTTGAAACTTCTACCCCAAAGCTCTTCCCTTAGAAGGGGACATTGCAACCCTTCCTGTGCCATTGACACCCTTGGCCACTTAGGGACCCAGAAAGCTCTGCTGTTACCCTGTCTGCATCAGCTACAGTGGCTGTGTGTGTGTGTTTGTGTGTGTGTGTGTTGTGTGTGTGAGTCCTACTTCACTTCAGGGCTGTGTTTTAGACAGACCTGGCTGGTAGCAGAATACTCAGTTCTATTCTAAAACCAAATCTTCCTAAAGATCAGTTTTTCAGACTGGCAAGCATCACAGTATATGTTGTGCCCCTAATGTCAACAGCCCTCAGACGGGTGTTGAAATTCTGAATCCTTCTGTGGGATAGTGGTGACGTTCGTGTCTTTGCTGTCCAGCAGAGCGTGCTGTCTATATGTACAAGTAGGCTTAAAAAATGGCTGATGTCATTTGCATAGGAATGAGCAGTGCTAGGGTTTCAGTCTTTGAGTCAATGGGAGGAGGAGGAAGGAGGAGGATGAGGAAGCCTGTGGGGTAGTTTTTATCCAGAAATGCTTTTTCTAAGCCCCCTCCTGACCTCCCCTGTAGGTCACGCAGTCCCCTGAGGGCACCCAAGCACTGGAGGAGCTGCCTGGGGACCATGTCAATGTAGCAGTCCAGGTGCGAGGAGGCCCTTCCGACCATGAGGCCACAGCCTGGATTTTGGTGAGTGTTTAGGATTATTGGATATTATTGATTGACCCTTATAAGCCATCCTTTATATTTCAACAACACGTTGCACATTTCAAAGCTATTCTTACCCATTTCTCACTGGCCCCTCCAGTAACTGTGAGGCAAGCAGGGCAGGTTGCAGATCTGCTGGGAACATACGTGATCTGCTGCTGGGGGCAGAGTGATGGCCCCACAGGGATGTCCATGTCCTCACCCCCAGAACCCTACAATGTTACTTGGCAAGTCGGTGGGAGGGAGGTCACGGTTGCCAAACAGCTGACTTTAAGATAAGGAGACTAGGCTGGGCACGGTGGCTCACCCCTGTAATCCCAGCACTTTGGGAAGCCGAGGTGGGCAGATCAACTGAGGTTAGGAGTTCAAGACCAGCATGGCCAACATAGTGAAACCCATCTCTACTAAAAATACAAAAATCAGCTGGCCATGGTGGTGGGCACTTGTAATCCCAGCTACTTGGGAGGGTGAGGCAGAAGAATCACTTGAACCCGGGAGGCGGAGGTTGCAGTGAGCTGAGATCGTGCCACTGCACTCCAGCCTGGGCAACAGAGGAAGACTCTATCTCAAAAAAACAAAAAAACACACACAAAAAACAAACAAACAAAAAAGATAAGGAAATTAGTCTGGATTATCTGGGCAGGCCAATTTAAAGGTGGGTCTTTAAGTGTGGAAGAGGGAAGCAGAAGAGTCAGAGGCAGACTGAAGTGATTTGTTATGAGGACTTGACCCACCATTGCTGGCTTTGAAGACGTTAGAAGGGGCCTCAGCCAAGGAGTGCCAGCATCCACTAGGAGCTGGAGAAGGGAAGAAAACAAGTCTTCTGAGAGCCTTCAGAAAGAATGCAGCCCTGCCGGCACCTTGACTGTAGCCCACTGATTTTAGCCCCTCTTGGGCTTCTGACCTGCAGAACTGCAGATAATAAATGTGTTCGTTTTAAGGCACTAAGCTGTGGCAATTTCTTACAGCAGCCCAAGGAAACTAGTACACTTGGTTCACGTCACCTGCTGGTAAAGGAGGAAGAGGGCATGTTCGAGTCCTCCTCCAGAGCTCTTTCCTGCCACTCACAGCATTTTTGCTAAGATGAAGAATGCCACATGTTTGAAAGAGTGATGGAATGAGGAGCTAGGGGTCCATGTTGGGTCAGTCACTGTACCTTTCTGAGCCTCCATTTCCACTGTTGTTAAAAGAGGGCTTCAAACTGAATGACCTCAGAGGGGCTTTGTGGCCCTGACAGTCTGTGACTTACCCATGAGCCTCCTGTAAAAAGAAGATCATAATACTCACCCTTTCCCCACGACTGGCATGAGTTTAAAACAAGCTGGTGTGCATACCCCGCTGCATGGTCCACAGCATGATTTGTAATTGATGGAAGCTGTTGGTTGTAACAAGAGAAAGCAAAAGAGAAGTGAGCTGGTTATGGACCTGGCCGTGACCATCTTCGGGGTGCTCCCTAAGGACGACCTCCTCATTCCACCCACAGCTCTGGGAGGCTTGGTGACTCTTCTCTACCCAGCTGAGAGATGGGGATCGCAGTTGGGTGTGTGGTTTTTTCAAATCAAGCACATTCCCTCATTTTCGTATGAGAAAAGACAGGGAAAAGAGGTTATCTTTGGTGGTATTTTGTAGAGGCTTTCTCTGTAGGGAATACTTTGTGGATCATTCTTTGATCAGTAGATTTTTGTTCTTCTTTTAACTTGAGGTATTTTCCAAATAATCTATACCTTGTACCTTTAATAAAAATTCCAGGTAGCTCACAGTAAAAGGCCAGGAATGCAAAGGAATCATTCAGATGAGAGCCACAATAGGGAAAGTGCCTTTCAAGAGGGTCCCTGGGAAGGAAATTTAGCTCCGTGCTCCTCGGCGGCCAAGGCAAGGAGAGAAATAGAGCACGTTTTACCTTATTCTGAAAAGGAGGAGGTGTGCAAACCTTAGCATTAAGAACTAACTAAGGAAGTCATTTTGCTGTACCTTATATAACTGTATAAACTTGCCTGTTGTATTTCTAGATCAACCCCCTGAGAAAGGAGGATGAGGGAGTGTACCAGTGCCACGCAGCCAACGTGGTGGGAGAGGCTGAGTCCCACAGCACGGTGATGGTTCTAGATCTGAGTAAATATAGGAGCTTCCGCTTCCCAGCTCCCGATGACCGCATGTGATGGAGAAATGTACATGTTCTAAGTCATTTTCAGTATTTTACATCCATATTATGAGATATTTGAGGTGGCTTTTAAGACCTGTAATCAAAAAAAAAGAAAAATACATAAATGGAGGAAACCAGGGAGAGAGCAAAAGAAGAATAGGAACGTACTAAGATGAGCAATAGAATCTGGTATATTCTGCACATATCTCCCTCCGAGCTTCCTAGCAAGCAAAGGCAAGAGCCATGAACATGATGCGTGTCCATGAGATAAAATGACCAGATGTATTTTCCTGTTTCTGAGGCTGAAGGGAATATTTCCTCTGTGTTCTTTTAGAAACAGCACTGAGAGGTAGCCAGATAGTGTCATTGTGATAGCATCCATGTGAAAATATTCCCACAAAGGAGATGCCTGAGCTTCCTTCCCGGAGGCTCAGGCCTTGCCTTCCTGTCCTCAACCCTTAGCAGCACATCTCCTTGAGGGTGGGGGCAATCTCTGCATCCCTCTGGCCAGGGTCTCCTAGTCCTTGTAGTCACACAGTTGACAGCTGGGGTTGCATCTGTTCCCTGCCTACAGGTGAACTGGGAACTCTGGAAAGGAATCACTTTATAAGCCAGTTTTTGCTCCATAAAAATCCCAAAACCTTGGTGAGTCACAGCCATAGATGCTGATCACTTGCTCATGTTCTATGTTATAGCTGTGAGCTGGCTATGGCCCTGCTCCATGTGTCCCCTCATTCAGGACCCTGCTGGAGGAACAGCTCCAGTGTGGAACGTGTCCGTTCCGGGGCCAAGCTGCACATACCACTGCATTTAAAGTTTCTGCTTAGATATAATGTGTGTCCCGCCTGCTTACAGACCAATCAATAGGTTTGGGTTGGAGAGGGGGAGTGGTCTCAGTGGGGATGGTGTGGGAGGATGTGCATTTCACTCACCAGAGGCCAAAGGGCAGGGATTGCATGATCCTCTTACATGAACGGGGGAGCAGTGGTGAACAGGCACCATTACCAAGGCCAATCAACAGGTGCTTAATAGAACAGGAAAAACTGGAAACAAGTCTGATAGGGTTTCTCAAAAGCAGGAGGATTTTGCCACGGTTTTAATCATATTATTCCTTTAGCCACTACTGTTGCAGCCTTCCGTGTGCAAGGCCTTACTTCTGGTCTGCAGGGGATGCACAGAAAAACAAAAAGTGGACATCATTATAACACAAGGAATGTGATGTTAAGGGAATGGGAGGAGATGGTAAGGTAGGAAAAGCAGCTTAGAACTGGAGAAAACGAAGAAAGAATCACGGAGGAAGTGGCATTAGGGTTGAAGGATAGATGTATACGTAAATAGTTAGAGGTCCCAGAAATGAGGAGAAAACTATGAAAATGTAAAACTGTGAAATAGGAATTCAACAAAGAATTACGAGATTGGGTCTTAAAATTGTCTTCCTGATAATACATGACTTGTTTTTTATAGATATGCTTCCAGTTTTAAATATATATAATTTTTAAATATACATATATTTTGAGGCAGAAATGATTCTGGGGTGTTAATATATCAAAAGGATACCATCAAAAATCGAAGAATTTTAAGACCATCACTGCTTCCTGGGTCTTGAGTTCCTTCTGCGACACGCAGTATTGTCAGCTCTGGCTTGCATACCTCCAGGCACACAGAGCTCACTACCACTGATAGCCATCTGTGGATTTTCCAGTGGTTGACAAGGTCCTCTTCTTATTAAGCTGGAGTCTGCCACTTTGAAACATCCACCTTTTGGTGTTACAAGTACTTCTTGGGCCTCCACAGGGCCCTTCACTCTCCACTGACACCAGTTCTTGCTGGTGACAGATTTGAAGTGAAGGATCATTTCCCCCACCTTCCATGTAACACATAGTTGATTGTAACAGAGCAGGTTTACTTTCTCTAATTCTTTTTCTCCTTTTCTTCGTAGGGTCTTAGAAACATTGCTTATGGGATGATGGAAAGATCAAATAATGGATCTTTGTGCTTTGTGAAGAGTTGCAAAACCTGTGTTTGTGGATGACCCCTTTTGTATGTTTTTAAAAATTAGATGCAAATTAGATTTGTATGAAGATGTAGTTTTTAGAAGGGCAAACAGTGAGAAACAGATTTGCATGTGGCTTTTTTATATTTTTGAAATGAATTGCTCCATGAGAAGTCTTTTTTTAATTAATCTCTTCCAGGGAGATCTCAGAATGGCATGTTTGCAATTTCTAAAGGGCTTATTTCAGCTGTGACTCTTTACCTCATTTGTCAACGACCTATTAGTGGTGCTCTGTGACTTAGTATGTGTTGTAGAAGGAGGGACGAGGGTCCCAGCTGTTTTCTGCCTGACTGTAACTTGCTGTGTGACCTGGACAGGTCCCTTCCCCTCTCTGGGCCCTGGTTTCTTCATCTGTGAGTATGGCGTTTTAACTGGTTATTACCGGTGTCCCTTTTAGCCCTGCTATCCTAGAGTAAGATGGTCCTTTGGGAAAAATACAGGAAGTTTGGTCTGATATTTCCTCAGAAACAAATTCCATTGCTTTATAACAGGGTGTGGACAGCTGGCTATAGCTCTCCTATTCCTACCCTTTTCTCTTTTAAAGAGATTTAGTTATAGATGGGATGCTTTACCGGACTCTGGAGCACCTTGGCTGGGTCTTTGGAGACCAGAGCATCCATTTGTTAGCCTAGCATTCTCTTTTTTAAAATTTTCTTTTGAGACAGAATCTCACTGTATCACCCAGGCTGGAGTGCAGTGGTGTCATCATGGCTTACTCCATCTGCGGGGCTCAGGTGATCCTCCTACCTCAGCCTCCTGAGTAGCTGGGACTACAGGCATACCTCACTATACCCAGCTTTTTTATTTTGGAGAGACAGGGTCTCCCTGTGTTGCCCAGGCTGGTCTCAAACTCCTGTACTCAAATGATCCTCCTGTCTTGGCCTCCCAAAGTGCTGGGATTACAGGCATCTGCCACTGTGCCTGGCCTAGCCTAGCATTCTTTAAACAAGTGGTTAGAAGCAGTGGAGACCAGGCTTCTGAAGATCAAATTGTAAAAAGGGGGTCAGGTGTTATTTCCAGACTGTAGAACTAGATTGCAGTAGAATATATTTTACTTACAGACATTTTGACCTCACCCAAGAATAAGGCTCTCCTTTTTCTTTTTTAATGAAAAAAGAAAGACTATTTGCTATCTTGTCTTTAAAAAAATAATTAGGTGATTACAATTTTTAAAATAAGAATTGAGATCTCTTACTACGCACAGTTCTTTAAGTTCATAAAGCATGATCCCAACTCTGAGAGGGGGCAAGACAGGTGTTAATGTCCCTGCCTTTTGCAGATGAAGAAACCAGGCTCTGATAGGAAAAGCTGCCTGCCAAGGTCTGAAGGCCTCTGAAAGAGGAGCAGAGCTCAGGGCACCTGGCCCTCCTTGGTCCCCTTTCTACTCCATGGTGCTGCTTCTCAGGGTCATCTCAAAACTATGTAAAGGCAGATGCTGCCAATTGCACACACTTCAGGGACTCTTATCAAGGCTCATCCCAACTTCTAGGGCACACTCTCATGCTACTCACATTGTGCACTACATTTTAGAGTCCTTGTTGGAAGTGAACTTTCTGCCCGTAAGCCTGCCATTCCAGCCATTTCATGTCTAAAATACTGGGTTGGCATCACCCTCTGTACTACGTGACAGAGGAGACTCGCCTGGGATTCTGGAAACATGAGAGCCATTTGCATATTAATCCCTGGCTTACTGTGTGACCCCAGCAAGTCTCCTTCACTTTCTGAGCCTCGGTGTCCTCATTTGAATAAAAAGGGAATGAAACTAGATGAGTGGTTTACAAACTTTAAAACATCGGAACCTCTCTTTGAAAACAAGAGCTCAGAATTGATATGGATGGCACTGGATGCTGCTCTTGTCTGCTGGGGTTTGGGGCTGCCAGAGGGACCTGCTCACATCCCCTCCTCACTCAGCACCTCCCGCCCCTCCCTTCTCCATGCACTGTGACTTATTTCCATATCTGAGTGCCTGCAGTTAATTCTCCCACGTCCTGAATGGTTGCGACATGATTTGGTCAGACCCTTAGTGAAATGACATCAGAAGGAATAGGGATGCTATGGCTCTGAAGAAGGTAGTAGAACATCCCATACCTGCTAATAAGCACATTTTGCAAACTCAGTTGACTCACCTCAGATTTGCCTAGTGAAAATTGAAGGGCTGGATCTCGACGCAGAGAGCAGGGTGGACAGAGCCCATGGTGGAAGTACTGAGCATCAAGACTATATGGGGCTGCCTTTAGCATCCTAATTCTGTGCAAAGACAAATAAATAATTAATGTCATGCTGTCTGAAATTTTCACCAAAATCAAAAAGGTGCATTAACATGAGTGTTCCAACCTAATGGTTTTCCAAATGTGAGTGCCCAGAGACTTCTTCAGAGGCTCAGAGAGCATGTGTGCAGCAGCTGTTATCATATAATCACAACCCTCCTCCCCTCCCGACACCAAACGTGTGTTTTTCTACTGTTTTTGTAGATGACATGATGTTAGGACCTCTGCACGCTGCAAATAAATGTGTCTAAGGACAGTCTTTGTGGTGCCTTTGTCCTAGGAATGCTGTATGGGTGGGTGCAGGTCCCACTGATACTCCCTTTATCATCCCTCACACCTTTCTTCTGTATGACCTCTTCAGCCATGTAGTCCAGACCCTCCTTCCCTCACACGCCTGGGCTATGATCACAGCCCCACCGTTCACCCTGCCTGCAATTTTTAACCAGCCCTAATCTTACATGACCACCTTTGACCATGTGTGTCCTACCGTATAAGCATTCTAGTACCTAATTCACTTGCTGAGACATGCACTCTGTGCCCTCCCACACATTGAGTAGCATTCTCCATGTGCCAGCCGGGTACGAGACCCTGGAAATCATATGGATTCCTCCCATGTGAAAGTGGGTAGAATCAGGTCCTGAACTCAGACTCCAGTGGAGGCATAGGTGGGATAAGGTCACTATCCCTGGTGGCATAAGGTGTCTGCTTTGTGCTTGGAGCAGAGGGAGATCAAGGAAGACTTCCCAGAAGAGGAGGCAGGCACTTGAACTGGCAGGAGCGGGCATGGGGGATTCCAGGCTAAGGAACTGGCATGCAAAAAGGAGTCAGGGTAGAGAAATGCAGTGTAGTTTGTGAACAGGGAGGAATGGCCAGTTGCTGCTGCTCAGAGCTGTGGTGGTGGGCGGGTGGTGGTTTTGGGCCACACCCCTAAATGCCAACAGAGGAGGTTGAGCTTGTTGCCATAAGCAGTGGACAGCCTGAATCTGTCTTCTGTTGTCATCTGGGCTTGAGGAAGACAATTCCATAGCCCGTGTTAGATCCCAAATGTATCTGCTTTTCCTTTTAAATGCAAATAAGGCTAGTTTTTAGTTAAGGTGGATTTTTTTTTTCCTTCAGGTTTTATGGTGAAATTAATTCCAACATCTTTAAAAACACTGCCCTGCCCTCTCCTCCAGGGATGGATGGTGCAGGAGAAATGAATAAGAACAAGGAAATCCAGCGACAGTAAATGTCTCCTCTAATGAATTTCCTCCTTCCCAGCCTTTACCAAGGCCTCATGAACATTAAATCAGACAACGATAATTCTATGATATTTTAATTAATTAAGGGAAATCCAAGTGCTCTGGCGTCTGTAGTTTAATGAATTTAGAATGTAGAAGCCCAGCGCCCAGGGCTGAGTTGGACACCACCGCTTGCGTATGCTCTGGCTCTACGGGGCTGACTTCTCTCCTGGAATGTGAAATCCTTTGCGATCAGGGCTTCTTTTGAGTTCAGCCTCCATTGCATCCAGCGGTGAGAAGTGTGTGGGACCAAGCAGGCTGACTTCCCTGTGTTGCCTTTCACTAATGGCTGTCTCTTCCTCATGCCTACATCTCCCCCTGCTATATTAGGGAGCAGTTGATTCTTGAGGGAAGAGCAAAAATCCTGAGTACTAGGGAGTGGGCGAGCACCCTCCTCTCTTTTCTCCATGCATAAACTCACCCATCACACACGTTTGCAGAGCTCCTCCCATGCACCAGGCATTGCCAGGTAGCAAAGGGTCTATAGTTGCTCCCGGACCTCCGAGTCTCAGCTCAAGCACAGAGGGCTGCCCATGGTGCCAGGCAGGCATGCCCTGGTCTCTCTGCTGCTGAAGGTGTATGCAGTTCTTGATTGGGTGGAAAGGGCACTAGCTTTAGAGTTGGAAGACCCACAACCAGGTCAAGCCCTGTCACAGACTGCAAGGCCAGGTCACTTCCTTCAACTCTTGGAACCTCCATTTCCTCTTCAATCCAGGAAGGGTGGCATCCCTGCCCTGGCCTGTTGCTCTGAGAGCCCCATGTGTGAATGGCCACACATGTCTGTTCTGCCCAGATCTTGGAGGGCTGTGTGCTGGTGGCAGGGGGCAGGGAGAGAAATCAAGCACGCTTGGAGTATGTGAGACATAGTCTAGCAGGACAGAAACATTACACCCATTTCAACCAACGAGAGCTGCCTCAGGACAAGACAAAATGAAGGGTGGGTGCTGTTAGCTCAAAGGGACCAGAGATGGCTTAAATGAGCTTGGAGGAACCGTCCTGGAGGAGTGGCCCTTAAGCAGGCCTCCAAGAAAAAGGAACAGCATGAGCACGGCTGGATGGGAGGCAGCAGATGGCCCACGAGAGCATTAAACTCAAAAAGCGTCCTTGTGAGAAGCAGTCTCTTGTTGGCACATCTCCACAGATGTGGAGCAGAGCTGGGGTGAGCTGCCACCAAAACCCAGGGTCTTCCACAGTATTGGACTGTCCTGTCATAGACAATACCTCCAGTCTCCTCTTACACCTAGGCTGGGTCACGTAGCTACTGAAATGTGAGCAGAGGTGATGTGTTCCATGCAGAGCCCAGGGCCTTCAAAAAGTACCTGTGCCTTTTCTGCCCTTTCTTCCCCATTTACCAGCTAACATGGACATCTCTGAGGCCCTGGACAGGGGTTTTCACCTGGATCTATAGACCCCTTGGGATTCTGTAGGTAGATTCACAGATTCTGTGAACTCCTTGAAAGTGCGCAAACTATGTCCATGTGCATGTGTACATTCTTTTCATGGTGAAAAGGACTATTGCTTTGATGAGGCTTTCAAAGGAATACAAAACATAAAAATGGTTAAGAACAGGTCGGGCGCAGTGGCTTCCGCCTATAATCCCAGCACTTTGGGAGGCCAAGGTGGGTGGATCACCTGAGGTCAGGAGTCAGAGATCAGCCTGGCCAACATGGTAAAACCTCATCTCTACTAAAAATACAAAAAATTAGTCAGGCGTGGTGGCGCATGCCTATAATCCCAGCTACTCGGGAGGTTGAGGCAGTGAGAACTGCTTGAATCCAGGAGGCAGAGGTTGCAATGAGCTGAGATCATGCCACTGTACTCTAGCCTGGGCAACAGAGCGAGGCTCCGTCTCAAAAAAAAAAAAAAGTTAAGAACCATTGTAGGTGGTGTAATCACCACCTACAATGAAAGGGGACCTGTATCCTTGAATTTCCACGTGGAAAGAAAATGCCAATTCTCCAGGTACCTGCATTAGATTGTTACATAAGCAAAACTAAAACACCATTGTACTAAACCCTCAAACTTGGGGGCTCATTCATATGGCAGCTAACATGCTAATATACATGGGAAGAATGCTTGGCTGGGAGCAACTTGTCCAAGTTGCTCTGTCCACATTTCCGGCTAAATGAGGTGGATGCAGCACAGACTCTCAAAGGGCCTCATACCAGGACTTCTTGTTTTCCCTTGAGGGTCTTCCTAACTCCAGGATTAATGTACAGATCATTGGGGCTTGGGAGAATTAAGTGACACTCTCAACCCAGGCTGGTCTGGCTTCTGTGCCCAACTCCATCAAGTGCTCTTACCAAGGTCTCTAGGGAGTCCTGGTGGATGCAGCCAGGGACACTGCTCAGTGCTCCTCCCACTTGACATCTTGGGAGCCTCAGGCTTTACAGGGGGAGGTGGGGGAAGGGGGCGGCGGAGGGGAGGTGAGGAGGGGGAGGGGGGACACCCTCTTCCTGGAAAGTACCCCGCCTTCCTTGGCTTCCTGCCTCTTCTCTCCCGGGTCTTCCTCCTGCTCCTCCTCATTCTCTGCTCTTTCTCTCCTTGTTGGCATTCTTAAGGTCAAGTGCTTTTGCTCCCCTTACAATCCGTTCTCAACACTGGAGCTCCAGTGATCCTTTTAAAACAAGTCATATCATGTCGCTGCTGTGCTCAAAAGCCTCAGGTGGCTCCTTCCTCAGAATAAAGACCCCCATCAGTCCATCTGCATGGTGACCTCCAAATGCCCCCACCCAGGCTGCAACTTCTCTGTCCTATTTCCCCCCACTGGCTTCCTGGCCTCCTCCTGTGTTCCTGGAGCCTCCAGGAATGCTCCAGTCTCTTTCAGTCCCTTTGTCACCTCTTTGGTGAGACGACCTCTGAACACCTTACTGAAAATTACACTGTCTACTCCAGCCCACCTGCTTTTCCCAGCACTATTGTTCTCCATAATACCTTTCACCTCCTGACAGACTAACAATCTCACCTGTTTTGGGTATGGTCTGCCTCTTCTATCACAAAGCATGTTCAGGATTTCTTTTTCTTTTCTTAGTTTCCTGCTGTATCCCCTGCCCTAGAATAGCTCCTAGCATACAGGTGACATTCTGTAAAATGTGTTAAACAAGGAATGAATAAGTAAGCATCCTACCATGTCCCTAAATGTGCAACCTCCAGGGTGGTCGCAGTGAATGGCACCACCCGCCACGTGGTTACTGCAGCCAGAAACATGAAGTTACCCAACTTCTATCTTCTCTTGTGCCAAGTTGTCCATCTGTCATCACGCCCTGAAGCCTGCTTTCTGGCTGTCCAGGCTCTGCCCCCACCCTACAACCTGGTGCGCCAGCATCACTTTGGGTGCAAGCAACAATGTCCTGAGTGGTGCTGACTCCGGGTGAACTCCCTCAATCTGTCCTCCATGTCAATGCAGAGCCAGCATTGGAAGCTGAATGTGATCCTATCACTTTTTTTAAAAAGCCCATGGGGGCAGCCAGGCACAGTGGCTCACACCTGTAATCTCAGGACTTTGGGAAGCTGAGGCAGGAGGATTACTTGAGGCCAGGAGTTCAAGACCAACCTGGGCTACATCGTGAGATGCCCCCCATCTCTACAAAATATTAGAAAATTAGTCCAGCATGGTGGCACACACCTGTAGTCCCAGTTACTCAGGAGGCTTAGGTGGAAGGATCCTTTGAGTCCAGGAGTTTGAGACTGCAGTGAACTACGATCGAGCAGCTGCGTTCCAGCCTGGGTGGCAGAGGAAGACCCTGTTTAAAAAAACAAAAGCAAAACCAAAAAGTACCCTCCCATTGCTAGGCCAAGTGTGAGCTTTCTGGAGGGATGTACAAGCCCTTCGCAGTCCAGCCCTTGCCTGCCCTTTGCCCTCAAGCTTTTCCTCCCTGCCTCCTTCCTCCTCATGGGAAAACTTTCCCTTCCTCCAACCCTTCATATTTGTCAGACTCCAGGAGCATCCTTTCCTTGCCCCTCTGGTCCCCTGCTAGTCATTTAGCAGTACCCCCTGCCCACTCCCACTGGGCCTGTGCCTGAGCTGAGCTGGGGGCCCTGGGAGGCAGTGGTGTGTAGCAGTCAGAGGACCCAAGCTTCAGCCTGGCTTCACTCACTGCTGAATATCTCCTGGGCTTGATGCAGGAGGATAATACTAAGTGCCCTGACGGCAGTTAGAAAGAAGCACGGTGAAACCTTGTCTTTACTAAAAATACAAAAATTAGCTGGGTGTGGTGGCGTGTGCCTGCAATTCCAAATACTTGGGTGACTAAACAGGAGAATGTCTTGAACCAGGGAGATGGACGTTGCAGTGAGCCAAGATTACGCCACTGCATTACAGCCTGGTAGACAGAGTGAGACTCCATCCAAAAGAAGGAAGAAAGGAAGGAAGGGAGGGAGGGAGAAGGGAAGGAAGGAGGGAAGGAGGGAAGGAGGGAGGGAGGGAGGGAGGGAGGGAGGTGGCCGGTCCACTGTGGGTGCTTGATACAGATGTTTGCTTTCCGCTCATGATCTCGTGGCCTCTGTACTTCTCACCGCACTTCCCACCTTGCTCTGTAATTCTCTCCTCTGCCCAACTGTGAGCTCCTTCAGGGAAGGGACTATCTTACTCAATTCTCTTTCCCCCAACAATCGGCCTAGAGCAGGACCATTGCCCCCCATGCCTTTTTTCTTAAGCCAAAATTATTTGTGTAAATTCATGAACTAGGTGGCCACCAGAGGTCAGCCTCACACCCAGAAGGGAGCCAACCCAAATGCAAGTTCCTAAATGGCCCTGGGGTCTGATGAACAGAACCCTTGGGACTGAGCAGAAGCTCGGATGCATCCAGCACAGTGGCTGGGTGTGCAGGGTTTAATGGGCTTTGCCATTGGGTTCTCCAGGTTTGGAGGGTTGGTTACATGCATTTGCCAGTATGCCCCTCTCTCTGGTCCCTCGTGCATGCTCACGGGGAACTGAATCCAGATGAGTTGCTTCTTAAACCTCTCCACTTTCATTTCCTCACCTGAAAAAAAGTGGGGAGGTAACTCCACGACTCTACTACCTGCTTTATAGGATGGTTGTGAGGCTTCTATTCCATGGCAAGGTGCCTGACATAGTGTTTATAGAATAAGATCTTTGCTAAATGGATGGAAGCCCCAGAATGGCAACATCACCCTCCAAGTGTGAGTCTTTTGGGCAGTGTCTGGCCTGAATGAGGATACCCAGTTAAACCTCCCTGCTCACAAGTATACATTCAGAGCAATGAGTGGAGGGGGCCGGGCTTAGTGGCTCAGGCCTGTAATCTCAGAACTTTGGGAGGCCAAGGTGGGCACAGTGCTTGAGCCCAGGAGATCAAGACCAGCCTGGGCAATGAGGCAAAACCCTGTCTCTATAAAAAATACAAAAATTAGCCAGGTGTCATGGCGCATGCCTCTAGTCCCAACTACTCAGGAGGCTGAGGTGCGAGAATTGCTCAAGCCTAGGAGGAGGAGGTTGCAACCATTATTGTGCCACTGCACTCCAGCCTGGATGACAGAATGAGACCCTGTCTCAATAATAAATAAATAAATAAAAATACATTTTAAAAAACTTTTTTAAATGGGTGGAGAAGCTGAGCTTATTAACAGACTGACCCACTGGCTCTGCACCCTCATATTTCAGGACTTGAAACAAGGGAACTTGAAGATTGTCTCTTCCAATGCCACTCCACCCCAGAACACTATCTACAGAGTTCCTCTTTGGTTAAGGAGTACTGAAACTCAAATGAGGAATGGATTTGTTAAAATACTGTGATGTTGCACATTAACCATTGGAGACACCCATCCACCCACTTCCATGTCCCAGTGTGTTTGTTCATGAGAAACTTTCACTGCTGTGCAACAGAGGTGCCAACAGCCTCCAAGAGAAATTGGCAGAACGTGCACTTTGTGGGGGGAGTTGCAGTCACCTTAGCTGTAGACAAATGATGCAGAAGGGAGGTCCTAGGAAAGGAGGTGAGGGACCCAAATAGACCCTGAACCCTCAAGCAGCAGTTTCCAGCCAAACCCAAGTTATTTCATAAACAAGATCATCATGTTGCCTAGGAAAGACAACAAGACGTTTAACAGTTGACTGGGGCCAGGCACGGCGGCTCGTGCCTGTAATCCCAGCACTTTGGAGGCTGAGGCAGGAGGGCTGCTTGAGACCAGGAGTTCGATACCAGCCTGGGAAATATGGTGAAACCCCATCTTTACAAAAAATCCCGAAAAAAAAAAAAAAAAGAAACAATTAGCCAGGTGTGGTAGTGAGCACCCGTAGTTCCAGTTACTTAGGAGGCTGAGGTGGGAGGATTGCTTGAGCCTGGGAGGCAGAAATGATGGGGGTGTGCATTTACAGGAATGGGTGGACCTGAATGTAAGTTGACTTGTAAGCAGCATGGTCTAGAAAGATGGACCGAGAGAGGGAGGCTCAGCATTCTGCTTCTGTACTGTGACCTGACTGGCTTGGATTTGCCTTCACTCCCATCAGCTGGGGAAGGAATGCAGCAAGACTAACAATAAACATTGTGAACTCTGAGGTTTGAAACTCTGGCAGTCCCCAGCACGGGGTGCCCCCATGCTAGGCTTGGCTTGAAGGGTGGTGTGGTTTGGAAGGAGTGGAGGGCTGTGGAAATGAGTCCAACAAGATGGGCCCACTCTGAGCAGGAACAAGTTTTTTTTCTCCATGGGTCTTACCATTGCACTTTGTCGCCCAGCCAAGAGAAAACAAAAATAGAAACACTGGGGAGGGGACTTTTGCACCTGGCTAGGGGTTGACTAGACTACCTGGGTCCCTTCCATCACCCACACTCTATAAAATGTTCTAGAGTTTATACAAAACTCTATAAAATTGTTTAATTATGTAAACCATAATTAAACAATTCAACAGTTTTTTTACCAAATCATGCAAACATTACTATTGTTCAATTCTAGAACATTTTCGAGACCTCCCAAAAGAAATCCCATGCCCACTAGCAGTTACTCCTTTATCCCCTGGCAACCATTAATCTATGTTCCATCTCTACAGATTTATATTTCATATAAATGGAATCATACAGTCTGTAGCCTTGTACAAGCTACCTGGCTTGTTTCACTGAGAAGGATGTTTTCGGGGTTCACTGACGTCACAGCGTGTGTCAGTGCTTCATTCCTTTGTATGGTCAAGTAATCTGAGGAATATTCCATGGAAACATTTTATTAATCCACTTATCAGCTGAGGGACATTTGGAGTGTTTGGGCTTATTTTACAGGTGTAATTATGTAAGCATATTCTCTGCCTACTCCTTCCCTCAAATTAAGGAAAATCAGTAGCAAAATGAAGGGCAAGTAACTAAAACAGCCAGCAACTGGCACATGGAAAAGAAAAAGCACCTCTGGGTTTTAGGTTAAGCCAATGAAGAGTGGGGCCGAGATTTGGAATCCACCTAGTTCAAAACCCCTAATGCTTTCCAAGCCTGTGTCTCAGCTGAGTTCATCCACTAAACCATCAAGTGAAGCCATGGGAAAGTCCTTGGATCAGCAGGAAGAACTAAACCATTTTCTAGATCATTGGTTTTTAATGTCTTCCAGAGATTCCTAGGATTTCATGGAAGCAACTTATGGGCCACCAAGGGGGCTGTGGCTGAGGCCCGGATAGGTATAACTCTGAGCCTGGTCCCCATCCCTGCTTTAAATAGAACAGTCTTGATTGAATTGCTTTATTTGTGGGGTTTCTTCTAAGAGTTAATTTGGAACAAATAAACGGTGTTCTTGGATTTAAAAAAGTTTGGCAATCATTGGTCAAGGTGGTTGTGGAATTGCTGGACTGGGACTGGGCCTCCGTGACAGCGGCTCTTAAGAGTTCTTCTGAGGAACCTTGATAGTGACCGTCTTCACCTCCGTGTAGGCCTTAAGCCCATCCTCACCCAGCTCCCTCCCGTTTCCAGATTCCTTAAACCCTCCAAATGGCGTGTGGCAGGTGACGATGTTGTAGGTGTTTACCCACACAGTCCCGGCCTGGAGTGCCTGGGTGAAGTACATGGCCTTGTCCAGGTCCCGGGTGAAAACAGCCGCAGCCAGGCCATACCTGGTGTTGTTGGCCCTCTCAATCACCTCCTCAATCTTCTTGAACTTGAACAGGGGCTGCACAGGCCCAAAGATCTCCTCTTTGGCAATCCTCATGTCATCCTGCACGCCACCAAAGACAGTAGGCTTGATGAAGAAACCACGCTCCCCGAAACGCTCTCCGCCACAGAGGAGTTTTGCACCCTCCTTCTGGCCAAGCTGGATGTAGCCTAGGACTCGTTCAAACTGCTCCTTGTCCACCTGAGGCCCCTGCTGGGTGTCCAGCTCAAAGGGGTTCCCTACTTTCCTCTGCTTTGCTTTCTCGACGGTTCTCTCGAGAAACTCATTGTAGATGGATTCTTCCACGAAAGTCCGGGAGCCAGCACAGCAGCACTGGCCCATGTTGAAGAACAGGGCTTCATGGCACTGCTCTACAGCGTGCTCCATGTCAGCATCAGCCAGCACGATGCTGGGGCTCTTGCCGCCCAGCTCCAAGGTGACTCTCTTGAGGTTGGAATCACCAGCTGCTTTCTGGATCAGGTGGCCCACCTCAGTGGAACCAGTGAAGGCAACTTTGTCCACATCCATGTGCTGCGCGATGGCCGCACCTGCAGTTGGACCATAGCCTGTGATGATGTTCACCACCCCAGGGGGAAAGCCCGCCTCCTTGATGAGGGAGGCCAAGTATAGGGCAGATAGAGGGGTCTGCTCTGCTACCTTCATAACCACAGTGTTGCCTGTGGCGAGCGCCGGGGCGAGCTTCCAGCCCTGCATAACCAAGGGGAAGTTCCACGGGATGATCTGGCCACAGACACCAACGGGCTCATGCCGGGTGAAGCAGAAATGCTCGCCATCCATGGGGATGGTCTTGCCGTGCCACTTGTCAGCCCAGCCAGCAAAGTACCGGTACACCTTGATGACCTCATCCAAGTCCAAGGCGTAAGACTCTTGGAAAGGCTTCCCATTGTCCAAGGTCTCCAGTGAGGCCAAGTAGACTCGATCCCGCTCCACTAGGTCTGCCAGGCGGTTCAGCAGCCGGCCCCGCTCAGAGGCATCCATCCGGCGCCATGGGGACCCCAGGCGGAAGGCCTCCCGGGCTGCTTTCACGGCCCGATCCACATCAGCCCGGTCACCTTCAGCCACATGCCCGATGAGCTCTCCAGTGCTGGGGTTGACCGTCGGGAAGGTCTTCTTGCTGACTGCATCTTGCCACTCGTTGTTGATGAACAGCTGGTTGTAGTGGATGTCTGGGTTCGGGATGGGGCTTGGGAGGGCTGCTGCCGAGGAGTACCGGGCCGTCCTGACCTGGAGACAAAGCAGCCGGGGTGCCAGGAAGCGCAGCATGCTGATCACTCCGGAGAGGGGCAAAAGAAACCAGGGTGAACAGGTGGGAGAAGCCAGGTGGCGGTACCCAAAGACCTACCAGCTCAGACGTTCCAAGATTCCAGGATAAAGGATTGTCACCTCTAAAAACATGGACTGTAAGAGCTGTGAGGGCCCTGATGAACTCCATCACATCCTGCCTATCTTCAGCTCACTCCCTCATCTCTGCTGGGTCTCTACTCAAAAGCCACTGTCTCAAGGCCTTCCCTGACTACCCTTTATAAAATTGCAACTCTTCCCACCACAACACTCTCTATCCCCTCTACCCTGCTTTAATGTTTCTCCAGCTCACATCCCAAATACTGAATTACAGGCTTTTATGTTTCTTGTCTGTCTCCCCCCACTCCGATAAAAGCCAAGCTCCATGAGCACAGGAACTTATTTTTCTGTTTCATTCATTGCTATGTCCCCGAGCCTAGAGGTATGACTGCTACAGAGCAGCGGCTCAATGCATAGTACTGAATGATGCACCTTGGAAACACTGAAATTGCCACAAAGGCTGTCTAAGAATTGACCTAAGACTTGAGTAGAAATCAAAAGTACTCAGAGACAGTTGTTCTCTGAGAGGGGCTTGCTTCACGTCACCTCTGTGCCTCAGTTCCCCCATATGTGAGATGCCTCACAGGGTTATGTTGAATGATGTCTTGCATATAAAAACCCTGGCAAGCTCCACTCAGAACATCAGAACTGGTCATGCCTCAGAAATTGACCTGGCCCAGAGTCCCCCAACCATAGGTCTCAGTGTCCCTTTTCAGCTTTCCCAGAGGTGCAGCAAGTCAGGAAGCGGCAGATAAGAAAAGCTACAACTCTGAGTAGTGCAGACTTTGTTAAAATAACTACTGCTATAAAACTTAAACAGCATATTAATACATGTTAAATAAAAATTAAACAGAGTGTAACGTTTCCAGATTAGTTGAGGCAATTATTCTCCAGCCAGGATTTGAATCTCTCTGCCTTTAATGTCTCATGAGTCTTGCCCCGCCCAGCAGCAAAATGGAATTGCACCTGCCTGTCCCTTCACCCCCAGCCCCTCGCCCTCCACCCCTGGGTAGAGAGAGGAACAAAAAACTCAATCAGGAAAGCAAGGCTCCAGATAAGTTCCCAGCCCCACAAAAATCAATGTGATGGGTGTGGTGGCTCACGCTGGTAATCTCAACACTTTGGGAGGCCAAAATGGGAGGACTGCTTGAGGCCAGGAATTTTGAGACCAGCCTGGGCCCATAGCGAGAACCTTGTCTCCACAAAAAAATAAAAATACATTTGCCAAGCATAGGGGTACATGCCTGTAGTCCTAGCTGCTTGGGAGGCTGAGGTGGGGGAATCACTTGAGCCCAGGAGGTTAAGGCTGTAGTGAACGTGATTGTGCCACTGCACTCCAGCCTGGGTAACAGAGCAAGACTGTAACTAAAAAATAAAAATTGAAAAAAAAAAAAATCATTGCTGACCAAGACAGCCCTCCCTTGGGGGGAACTGAGTCAGCAGAGTCTGCCAGGGGTGCCCCAGGGTTCCATTTAGCTCAGGGCTTTGCCACATACTGGGACAGAGCCCCCTTGCCACCAACAGGCCTGGCTCTGAGGGTGAAGAGACCAAAAGGAGGCTGGGGAAAGGGGAGTCACCAATCCATGGGTAGGGATTGGACGAGGTAAGCAGTCAGGAGAGGTGGTCATAGACCAAGGCTGGCAAAACTTTGCAGCCACACCAAGGCTATTCCTACTCTTGGGGCCTATATGGGGTCCTTGCCGGGGCCTCCACTTGTAGATAAGAAGATCACAGCTCACATAGCAAAATGCCTTACAGTTTGCAGGCCGTCTTCTCACTGGAAATTTGCCAAGCCTTTCTGCAGTCCCTGGGCGATCAGGGTAGATGATGACCCCCATTCTGGCAGAAGGCTGGGCACCAGGGAGGTTCAGGGACTCACCGAGGACACACAGCAAGAAAGTATAGGAGCCTCACCCCAGATTTCCACAGCCCTAGCTTTGCATATCCTCCCAAATATGGGCAATTTTTTACAGTTCACCCACTGCGGGAAGGACCGGACCTTCTCCATCCCCGGCGACCGCGGCGGCGCCCACCTCACCCCTTCCTTAGGGAAAAGGGCACAAACTCTGGGCTTGTCCCAGCCTCTGGGATATGGTCAGGGACCCTATGCTGGAGTGGGCCGAGTGTCGAACTAACGTGGGAAGGTCTGGGGGCGTCTGTGTCCTCGGGGCCCCGGTAGCATCACCCAGGGGCGGGGGTTGGTTTAGAGGGGTGGAGAGAGTCCTACATGGCAACGGCGGAAAGGCCAGCCCCCAGACCGGGCCGCCGAGGCCCAGAGAGTAAAGCCCCCACGTGGCGCCGGGAGCCGAGGGGAGACCCGCACTAGTTACCTGCAGCAGGCTCGGGCTCAGGTTCAGGATAAAGCTCAGGTTCAGGTTCCAGCCCTCCAAGGTCAGTCCCGCCGGCCGCCGGCAGGTCCCGCCTCCGAGCAGCCTGGGCTCGGCGACCGATGAGGCTCCGTCTGCCCCTGGAGCGCCGCCTACGTCCTGGCGCCGCGCGGCGGCCGTGGCCACACCTCCCTCGCCCAGCCCGGCCTTGGCCCATCCGGGCCCCCCTACCCCAGGCAACCCGCGCGGCTCCCGCGCGCCCTTCCTCGCGTCTCGGCACGCCCAGTTTCCACGTTGCTCAGATCTAGGGTCCTAAGGCACTGGTTTGGGAGCAGAAACAGAGATACCCAGGAGCTTCCCCAGGTCACACAGCAAAGTTTACGGACACCAACCCCAGCTACATTTTGCATTTCTCCCTGCTGCAGGAAGCTGCTTAATAGACTGCCATCCTTGAGCCTCCCCTTAACCCCTTCTCGGCCTCGCCTCTCCCTCACTTTTTTTTTTTTTTTTTTTTTTGTGTTTTTTTTTTTTTTTTTTTATAATTTTTTTTGTGTTTTCACCTGAAACTTATTAAGAGAAAAACTTTAATGACTGGATAACTCATCCTCTTATATAGCAAGCTCACTTTTTTTTTTTTTTTTTTTGCCCGGGAATCACCAATTTCTGTTCTCCACTTTCATTGCTCCTTCCTTCAGTTCCTTTAAGCAGAGTTTATATTTGGGCATTTTTCAAAGTACATTTTTGTCCTAAGGACAAAAAGAGTGTATACACAGTGTAGAAAGCTTGGAAAACACAGAAAAGGATGAAAAAAGAAGGAAAATATCTGTAATCTCTGCACTCACGGTACTCAGTATTATGATTGGGTGTTTGTCCTGCTGGTATTTCCTCTGCATCTGTCAAAAAATATTTTAATAAAAATCAAATCATATAGTAACGTCTATTGTGCTGCTTTTAAAAAATTTAAAGGCCAGGCGCTGTGGCTCACTCCTGTAATCCCAACACTTTGGGAGGCCGAGGCGGGCGGATTACCTGAAGTCGGAAGTTCCAGACCAGCCTGACCGACATGGAGAAACCTCATCTCTACTAAAAATACAAAAAATTAGCCAGGCATGATGGTGGACGCCTGTAATGTCAGCTGCTCTGGAGGCTGAGGCAGGAGAATCGCTTGAACCTGGGAGGCGGAGGTTGCAGTGAGCCGAGATTGGGCCATTGCGCTCCAGCCTGGGCAACAAGAGCAAAATTCCGTCTAAAAAAAAAAAAAAAAAAAAAACATTAAAAACAATTAGCGCTGTATTTTGAAGTTTTCTCCTGTCACTAATTACAGATGATATCATCCTCTCCAAGGATGCATAGAATTCTGTTGTAGGGGAAAACTGTTTGACGTTTAACTGTCTCCATCTTGTTGCTATAAAGGTTGCCAAGATGGACCACTGAACAGGCATCTCACTCACTCCACCCCCACTGCACCTTCCTTCTGGCTGGAGAAGTCCAAAGGCTAACCACCATGTTTCCCAGCTTCATTTGCAGTTAGAATTCTGGATGTGGACTAGGTGCTGCCAAATAGTAATACTCAGCCAGATGTGGAAGGCAGACATGCCTTGGAGGGTATTGTCCTGCCCCTGCAGGGTGTCACTAGCAGGATGGCAGAAACATGAGATGTTCTGTGGCAGCATTCCTTGTCCCTTCTCCAATTCCTGGCTGTGGACTGGCAGCTGTGGCCATAGCCGCTCCTTGACCTGGCTCCCTGCTCTTTGAATGGAGGCTGCAGGAGCATGTCAGAGGTGGCCTCAGACAATCATGAGGCTGGTGGGCCACATCCATATTGTCCTGGGAGTCAGTCCTGGTCTGGCGAAGCCTTGCTTCTGCCTCTCGCACTTGCAGCAGCTCTGTGAGCACCCAATTCCCTGTATTAAAGCCCTGCCTCTCCATACATCTACCGTGTTCACATGCAACTGCTTGGACCTAATTCACTTAGTTCTTTCCTTTAGCTACATATCTATAGAATCTTTGCTACCATATCATCCTTAGGATGTTCATAGCCCTTGCTGCAAAAGTTAGCCCTCCATTAAGGCACTATGGCATCTTATCACCTTGATGCTCATGCTTTCCTGGGGTTTCTCCAGCAACCATATGAACCCCTTGCCAAGGCCCTCCTGCCTCCCCCACAGCACCTGGACAGCCTAGCTCACCTTGGGCACTTGGCATAGCACTCCAGGATTGATTGACTTAATGCTTAACTGACCAATCTTTAACAGGCCTCGTTGATAGAGGGAGTGAGTTTATGGCAAAGTGAGTTTCAGTTCTCATGCATTGGGAAACTGTGGCAGGTCTAAGAGGCCAGCTGCAGATAGGAAGTGGCCCCCATGGGGCAAGGTTGGAGGCTGTGCCCTTCAAGGAGCAGCTGAAGGAACTGGGATGTTCACCCATCTTCAAAGACAATGCTGTGCCCTCCAAATCTCTGAAGGGCAAAACCAGATAGGATCTGTGGGGTCCTAGAAGGCAGAGCCAGACCAGTGAAGAATACACAGGAAGAACTCCCAGGCAAAGCAGAGCTGGCTAAGGCTGGAAGGGGTTCCCTTGAAAGGCCTCTCATCACTGGAGGAGTACTAGGAAGGACAGAACCGTTTGGCCAAATCCTAGTTCAGATAAGAAATAGACAAGGGGTTCCCAAACTTAGCTGTACATCAGAATTGAGTGGGAAGCTTTTTTGTTTTGTTTTGTTTTTAACAATCTCCTGGACCTTGTCTTCAGACAGTCTAAATTATTAGATCTGGGTTGGAGCCCAGAAATTTTTGTTAAATTTCTCATATGCTTCCTTTTTTTTTTTTTTGAGATGGAGTCTTGCTCTCTCACCCAGGCTGGAATGCAATGCCACCATCTCGGCTCACTGCAGCCTCTGCCTCCCCGATTCAAGCGATTCTCCTGCCTCAGACTCCTGAGTAGCTGGGACTACAGGTGTGTGCCACCTGGCCTGGCAAATTTTTGTATTTTTAGTAGAAACAGGGTTTCACCATGTTAACCAGGCTGGTCTTAAAACTCCTAACCTCAAGTGATCCGCCCCACTCAGCTTCCCAAAGCGCTGGGATTACAGGCATGAGCCACCTCACCTGGCAAGTTTTTCATATGCTTCTGATATGTAACCATATTTGGGAAGCACTGGCCTAAGTGGTTTCTGAGGAGTCTATGATTCTGCCGTGGATGTTTCCAGAAAGTGACTTTGCCTGCAAATGTGTTGTGTCTAGAGTCTATCCAGCATGCCTACCCTTGACACTTCATAAGCTGTGACTGGCATAAAAACTAACCAAAGTGGTCCTGTTATAAGGTATTTACTCCCCCCGCCCCCGGGAAAAGAACTTTCCACAGTGCTTGACATCTTGACGTTTATGATTTGGAGAGAAGAACTAATGTGCAGAAGCTGAAGGTAAAATGCACAAATTATTTTTGGAGAGGGTTGACTATTTTCCAGGAATGTGATGGATTCAGCCTTTTAATTTACAAAAAAGATCCAGGCCCTTTGTAAATATATTGGACCTGGAGCCTGTGTGGATTGAAGGGGAAAGGGTGAGATAATACAAGCCACAGTCAGGTCAGTGTCAACCAGGGATGTGTTTACACGGGGTTGGTAGGAGAAGAGAAGCAATTCCTGTCCTTCAGCTTTGTAGAGCCTTATATGTCTAGGAAGTTACTGAAGAAGAATCTAGCTCTGAGAATGACGAACAAATCAGCTAGATTCCAAACAAAAGGACATGCGAGCTGCACTGAGTGTTTCTTCTACACTGAGCATAATTATTTTCTGTATTTGAACAGAAGAGGGAAGACTAGGTCAAGACACTGAAACATTTGCAGGAAACGGAAATTTTAAAATAAAGATGCATTTAAAAATCAAACCAATATATACTTTTTTTCTTTTTCCCTAAGTGACCCCCCAAGTGAAGCTCACTCTCTGTGAACATGAGCGAGTCTGAATGTTGTTGAACAAAACCACCCCTTGAGTATTTGCCACAAACTCAGTTCTCTTACCTCTCTGTCTTCCTCCCCTTCCCTTTCTCTGCACTTCATTTTTATAGTTGAAGAAACTGAGACCTGAAAAGGAAAAGGGACTTGCCCAAAGTCCCTTCGGAAAGGGATTAGGGGATTGGTATCCAAGTGCAGACTAGAAGCCAAGCTCTTGCACAATCACACAAATATCACTGGCCTGGAAGCAGAGGCTGCAGCTGGTGTGTGGGCATCTGCAGAGGTGGGTTTCTACCGAAGGCTTTGAAGGCCCCCCTGAAAAGCACTCAGTTCACAGCTACGGGCTGTAGAGCACACTGGTAGTAGCCTCCCTACAATTCCAGCATTTCCAGAGTTCTTGAAAATGACTTCACTTCCCAGCCTCCTACCACTTGTGCTAATAATAATCTCTTTCTACTCAAAACACCTAGAGAGGCTTCCATTTTCCTGACCACACCCTAACTGACAGCATCATTGAGACTAAGACCCAACTGAGGAGGAGGTTGGGGGCTGGGGGTTGGGGGTTGCAGGTGGGGAGACAAGACTGCTGCAGTGCTTACACATGGCAGTGGCATCTGCTAAGCACAGTTAGAGTTTGTCCCAGCAGAGAAAAAGGCTCAGCTTTGACTACACTGCCCTGGTTGTGGCTCCCCTCCTTACATTAAGGGCAAGGAGAAAAGCTACGTGCAAATGAACTCAACTGTAATTGAAGAGAGAGCCACGTGCAGCTTTGGGCGCTCCATCTTGTTGGAGAGATGAGGAAGAGTTTGGGTAGAGGTCAAGGAAGGAACATGGGTGGCAAATGGAAGGGATATATCAACCCAACCCGGGGGCCTGAGAGAGAGCCTGCACTTCCCGTCTGCCTGTCTCTTCTCCCACTGAGAAGGTGACAAGCAGCACAAAATAAATTAATGCTGCCTTAACTGTCCTAGTGAGGAAGAAGCTCCAGACTAGACACCACAAACCGGTAGCCCAAGTCTCTCAGGCCAGCATACATGTTCTATTTGGCCCCAGAAGAGTTGTGGTTTTTTTTCTTTTTATGCTTTCTAATGCTTAAAATTTGAGATATTTTACATTAAATTGTACATTTCTAGTTTTTCTTGAAACATTGGAAGACTGAGTACCATGAGGTCTGCGCAAGGATATGGAACAGTGGGTCAACTAGAGATGCAAGTAGTAGCCGCCCCCTTTAGGTAGGGCTTTCATTTTCCAGTTTGCCACAGGCCTCACCACGCCCTATTGCTTCACCCTATGTACACTGATTGTGGTAGGCAGAATAATGTCCCCTAAAGATGCCCATGTCCTAACACCTGGTACCTATGAAGATATTACCTTACATTGCAAAGGGGGATATTGCAGCTAATGATCTGGAGGTAGGAGATTATTCTAGATTGTATAGCTAGGGCCTAATATAATCACAAGGGTCCTTATCAAAAGGAAACAGGAGTCAGAGAAAGAGATGTGGGGATGGAAGCAGAGGTCAGGTGATGCCGTCATAAGGCAACAAATGCAAGCAGTTGGAAAAGGCAAGGGACCAGCCTCTACCCCACTGTCTCTAGAAGAAACTTATCTCTGCCAACACCTTGGTTTTAGTCTAAGGAGACACTTTGAATTTCTGACCTCCACCACACTCAGCTAATTTTAAAATTTTTCTTAGAGATAGGGTCTCACCATATTGCCCAGGCTGGTCTCAAACTCCTGGGCTCAATCAATCCTTCCTACTCAGCCTCCCAAAGTACTGGGATTACAGGCATCAGTCACCATGCTGCCCAGCCTGATACACCTAGAAAAGATTAGCACCAAGCTCTGTGGAAGCAGAAGAGGCAGCCCTGAGTTCCTCCCCGGACTTCTTGGGAGAAGATGACCTTTCAGTTGAGTCTGTATCAGTTAGAGTCAGATTGGACACATATAATGAAACAGTGGTTTTCAACTATGCCTGTGCATCAGCACCACCTGGAGAGCCTTTGGAAACACCTGAGCAACACTCCACATTGCTAGGAATCCCTGGGTGTTGTCCTGGGTTATCTGGTTTTGTTGTTTCATTTTGTATTTAAGCTCCTCCATTGATTCCACTGTGTAGCCAGTTTTGAGAACTACTGACATCAGAGAAACCTGAAAATAAAAGTGGCTTAAACAGAGAGAAGTGTACTTTTCTCTCACTTAAAAGAAGTCCAGAGACAGCTGTCTGGTCTGGAGTAGGAGCTCTGCTCCATCTTCATCCCAGGAGCAGAGGTTTCTATTAAAGAGTCTTGAGGGGCCGGGCACGGTGGCTCACGCCTGTAATCCCAGCACTTTGGGAGGCCGAGGTGGGTGGATCACGAGGTCAAGAGATCGAGACCATCCTGATCAACATGGTAAAACCCCTCCTCTACTAAAAATACAAAAAATCAGCTGGGCATGGTGGCGCATGCCTGTAATCCCAGCTACTCAGGAGGCTGAGGCAGGAGAATTGCCTGAACCCAGGAGGCGGAAGTTGCGGTGAGCCGAGATCGCGCCATTGCACTCCAGCCTGTAACAAAAGCGAAACTCCGTCTAAAAAAAAAAAAAAAAAAAAAAAAAAAAAAAAAAAAAAAAAAAAAACAAAAAAAAAAAAAAAAAAAAAAAAACAAAAAACAGTCTTGAGGGAGAAGGAGGGGAGGTTAATATGATCCAGTGTGCAATTTGAAATGATCATTCTGGTTGTAGTGTATGTCTCCTCCAGTTTCCTAGGAGGAAATAAGATTCCAAGTTATGTTACCAAGAACAGCAGGTGTTGATAATTACTTAAGCTGGCAGCTGCTGGCACAAAGGGGATCATTATAATGTCTCTCTATTTTTGTGTAATAAAAAGATTTTAAAAAAAGATTATGTTACCAAGTCAATAGAAGGTGTTCTCTGGCCTCAAAGGCTGTGTAATGAATCTGCCCTTTCGTGACCTCATGATTGGGCCTGAGGGGTCCATGTCTTTCTCAGAATCCACGGTTAATTATTGAACAGCAATCACCAAACCCGGCAGAGTTGGTTCAAAGAGCACTGGCAGGGCGTCAGAGCCTGGGTGCTGGTTCCAGCCTATCTGTGTGACCTTGAGCCACCACCTCCCTCTGGGTCTCAGTCATCACCACTGTAAAAACAGGGAATAGGAGGAGGACACAAGGGCCGCTAGGAGACCGAAGCCCCAGAAAGTTGTAATAAAGCTGTTACATAATGTTCACTGGGAGCAGTCCTTGGGCCACAAATTTTGGAGCTGAAATGCATGCCATTTGACTTTTCCATCATAAAATTGACTTTTACGGCCAGTTATGGGCCACTAGAAGGCAACGGTTGAAGTACAAAGTGTTGGCAGGGACCTAGTGTATCTTCATAGATTTGCTGATGGAGCGAGCCTGAAATGCTGCCCTGCCATCAATGACAACAGTGCAGACCTGTCGAGGAGGGCGCAAAGGCTTCTTGGATCCACAGGGCTGATGCCTAGGTGACCAGAGTAGGAAGCCACAGTGACCGCTGATTACCCCTGCTTTCCACTCTGCCTCTCTGTCTTTAGATAGTTCTTCCTGGTTCAAAGACAGTTTCCCCGGCACAGTCCCTCATCAGGCCCAGCAGTGTCCACATCAGCAAGCATCTGCCACTCATTCCTTCTTTCACTCACCTTCTGTTACTGCTGACCCGTCTATGCCAGGCCCTGCTGCTATGGAGATGAATAAGACATCACACCTGTCCTCAGGCAACTCACAGAATAGGGAGGCAGACAGACATGGAGACTGGCATGTTTCCCTCACACAGTGTGAGAAAGAGAACTCAGAGTGATGCCAAGAGAGCAGAGAAACAGGAAATGGGATGAAACAACTAAACAAAGCCTGGGAAGGTCAGGGAGGCTTCCTGGAGGAGGTGATGCTTGAGCTTATTCTTGAAAGCTGAATCAAGGGAGAAACAGCATTTCTGGAAGATAGAGCTGCATGTGCCAAAGGTCAGAAATGAGAGGGAGCCCTGCAGAATGCAGTAAGCAGCTCCTCCTCGCCGGTGCCTGGGGTGTGATGGAATGAATGGGGGCCAGTGAGAGCCAAAGCTGGAACCATAGGAGGGGCAGATCATGAGAGGCCTGAAGTGCCTTGCTAATGAGTTTGGGTGTATCTTGAGGAGGCATAGAAGTGATGCAGGATGTTTCTCAGTCACTTTGCCTGCTTGGACCTCTGGTCTATGATGTCCCCCTTGCCTGGGCCTTGCTTGGTCCCAGGCCTGCTGTTGGAGGCACTCTGCCCACTCAGCCCACCTGCATTATAGCTTGTACATGCATTCAGCAGTTCTCGAGCTCTTGTCTCACATCCAAGAAGAATTAGGATACACTGACAATTGAAGGGTGAGGATGGGCGGAGGAGAATTTTATTGAGCAATGGAACAGCTGTCAGTGGAAAGGGGATGTGGGGATTGGTCCCCCAGCCCTGTAGCTGGGTGGTTTCTCTCTCAGTGTGACTGAGCCTGCAGCTTTTTATGGACTCAGAATGGGGAATGCATGCTAATTGGTTTGTGAGTATGCAAAAAAGGTTAAAGTGAAGACACCATTCAAAGGTGGGCACAACAGCATAGAAAACCAATTAGGAGAGGGTAGGCTGTGTAAAATAGGTGAAGGATGTGATCAATCAGAGGAAAATGCACCAAGTGGGAAGGCAGGGTCTCAATCTTGTCTGAGGATTTAACCTGTAGCTTGGCTTTTAGGCTTTGAACTGCCTTTGGGTTGGATATGGGGTTTCACAGGGGACCCACCCCTATCTGTGTAGGTATTTGGCTGCCTCCTGTCACTATCAGAGGGACTTTCAGGCAGAAGGGCGACTTGGTTCGATGAGAACCATTTGATTTCCTCAGATCCCACGGCAGTGAGTGAGGAGTAGGTTCAGCTCTGAGTAACAGAAACCCTCATAACAATGGCTTACATAAGAAGGGAGTTGGTTTCTCTAAAAAAGTAAAAGCAGCTTAGAGGTAAGCAGATGAGGGAGGTGGCTCGATACTCAAGGAAGTGCACCCCTTTTAATTCCCACTGGTCACGCCTAGCAAGGGAAATTGTCTTCATGATCCCGAATGGCAGCTACCACATCTACATTCCATGGGGCACGATGGGGGTTGGGATGAAGAAGACAAAAGGGCAAAATGTGCATGCCTCTGGATTTAGAGGAAATCCCCCCAAAACTAACCCCCAAACAATCCCATTTATATCTTATTGGCCAGAACGTACTTACATGGTACAACTAGCTGCAAGGCATGCTGGGAAATAGAGTCATTAGGGTGGTCAGAATATTGGGGCTTTCATTTCTGTGGCTCAGTTGGAGGACAGACACTGGGGGCTAACTAGGAGGCTCTGCCACAGATCCCTCCAACTCTGCTATGAGGACAAGATTACTGGCTTTGGTTGATAGATAAGGACACTGAGGCCCAGAAAGAGAAAATTATTCACTGGTAACTGGTGCATCTGCAATTGCAAACCTTGACTTGGAATGCCACACTCATAAAAGCACTAGGCAAGCTAGCGGAGGTGACTGACTTTGCACTGTCTCCCCTCTCCAAATCTGATTCTAAAGCCCCCACCATAGGTGTGCCTCAATGAGTCTTCAAGGAAAAGCAGCCCCTTTCTTTTTTATTCTTGAGACAGAGTCTGGCTGTGTCACCCAGGCTGGAGTATAGTGGCACCATCTCGGTTCACTGCAGCCTCTGCCTCTTGGGTTCAAGTGATTCTCATGCCTCAGCCTCCCGAGTAGCTGGGATTAAAGATGCATGCCACCACGCCTGGCTAATTTTTGTATTTTTAGTAGATAAGGGGTTTTGCCATGTTGGCCAGGCTGGTCTCGAACTCCTGACCTCAAGTAATCTCCCGCCTCAGCCTCCCAAAGTGCTGGGATTACAGGTGTGAGCCACTGTACCCTGCCTGAACAGCCCTTTCCTGAGAGGATTCCAGGACGGCTGTCCCCACCCCCAACCTTATGGAATCAGGAACAGATCAGGGGGTAGGGGAGTCCTTAGCATTTCTGGCCCAACATCACCATTGTACAGATGAGGAGATGAAGGACTGGAGAAGGGAAAGACGTCTGCAGATCCCACAGGGAGTGAGTGGGCAGGTCTGGATAGGGTCCATAGTGAGAGCCCACACATAATCCAGTCTTAGTTATGACTCACCTGGTGCTCCATGTGGTGTTTGGACAACCTTTTCAGGTAGTCCACAGCCTCATTAAGGCCTCTGCTGCAGGTTGATGAAAGAAATTCCCCCAGGGTTGGAATAACAAAGATGCTTCCCATTGTACATCTGTTCACATGGATTATGGACCATGGAATACTCCTTCTCTGAAACAGAGTGATGATGAGTGTTAGGGCGAGGAGAGACCCACAAAGGAGAGAGGGCACAAGGCTCTGTGGCCAGAGCCCCCGGCTGGGGACCTGGACCCCAGGCTGTCTGACTCATCATGTACCTTCGGGGCCCAATTATCTGCCAGGTGAAGGGACTGCCTGCCCGAATAGATAGAAGATGCAAGCCAGGTGAAAGGGAGCTGCTTACTGGGCCCCCACCCTCTGGGGGCCCCTGAGGAAGCTCCAAAGGGCCCCGTGGCTCCAGGCTTTCCTAGAACTGCCCCTGGGCTGATGCCTGGAAAGGTTCACGAGGAAGTGGAAGGAAAATGACTCAGAAGCAGGAGCCAGGGAGTGTGGCCTCCACCCTGTCACAGAAGAGTCCTTCACAGGGTCTGGAGGATGTCCAGGCCGGGTCTGTCCTCCCAGGCCCAACTTCTTGGGCCAGAAATACCTGTTAGAAAAAGGTAGAGGCAGACAGATCAGGGCTCACTGGCTCAGAAATGGCTCCACTCTCAGCTGCACTCCTGTTCATCCCCAAGCCAGGTTGGATTCTGCCGTTAAAGAGTGGGAGAGGCTCCTCAAGAAGCCTCTCTCTAGGCTGAGAAGGGCTGGAGCCTGTGCAGGGGCCCCAGCCCAGGCCCGGGGTAAGATTTGAAACACTGAGGAACAGAACATCAGAGCACAAAGCCAGGCTGTAATTCTTCTGTGCCCACCCTAACCCTAACCCCTGTGATCTGGTTGGCCATGGTAAATCATGCAGAAGTTCAGGGGTCCCAGGCCAGGGGCTGTGAGGCCAGACTGGAGGTGGCAACTGGGGGCTCAGATAGGGGCTGCTTACGAATTGGTAGGTGCGCATTTGGTATTAAAGTACCTACCCATATGGCTGTACTAGGGCTTTTCCACAGAAAACGAATCCTGTATTGTCATTTATGACTTGAGCCAGAGGGGGTTTATCCCTGTGATGGAAAGAATATGAATTAGCAGCATTATGACTTTGTATAGGAGAAGAGCCTGAATCCAAGGGAAAGTCAGGGCCTGTCCTAGGCCAGGCGTGGGGACTAGGCAGGGCAGGGCAGGGCAGGAGGGGTGAGTAGGACCCCGGCTCTGCATCTGTGGCCTTTGAGGTACAATTACTGCCTGCTGGGGACAGATCGATGCCTTTAATAGACATGTTTATTTAGGGAATGAAAGGTTCTTTCAGTCTTACAGAGGAGGAATCAGGAGGGAGCAGGAACAACCATCCAGCTGACCAAGGCTGGCAGCTCAGCTCGCATTCCACCTGTCTCCTGATGGGGTGAAGAAACTGGTGCACTGAATGGAGCTGTTTATTCACCAAACAATGTTTGCAAACCGGCTTAATCATTATCTTCTTATCATCACCGCTCTCTCCTTCACAGAGCACGGGGCTCCCTAGTGTGTAGGCTTCAGGCCTTGCCAAACCTGGATCCTCCCTGCTTGTTTTCCGAATGCTGCTCTTTGGAGGCCACTGAGTTCGATTCCCAAAGCTCTTCCGAGCTAAGAAGCCGTTTCTCCCTCCAGCCAAAGACCCTCGCTGGAGAGCACAGGAGAGGAAAAGCAATTATTTTTGAAAACTCAAAGCCACCTCTTCAGGAAGGCCTGGAGTCCATAGTAAACTAATTTCTCCATCTTATCTGTGGGAAACCTGAAGGAAGATTTTAAAATTCTGGTCTGCCTGTCAGAGCAGAATACGTGTAAATAGGTAATTTCCTGCAACCTTAAGGCATGCTGGGAGCCAGACGCTTACCAAGGTGACATTGGCCCAGGCGCCTGTTCTCTGCTTTGAGTGTGACACTAAAATCCCCAAACCAAGCTTGAGGGATGCAGACTTCTAATGAGATCCTGTCTTGTGTCTCCCTAAGCTTTGAAGTGCTTGGTTTTAGTGCACCTGAAAATGTCACTGTGCAACTGATCTACTGAATCTTCCTATTCATAAGAGAGGATATAGCAGGACGCACTGAAAGATGATCCAAGTACAGATGGAGATACTGAGGCCCAAGAGGGGCAAGGACCACTGCATGCCCCACAGGGAGTCAGTCAAGTGAGTCACAGCAATGAATAGCGTTGGGTGGTTTACTATGTCCTAATTACTTTACAGCATTACCTTATTTAAGGCTCATCACACCCACTTGATGGGTAGCCTAACGCTGATTTTCATCTTAGAGGAGGAAACAGATGTAGAGAGGTAGGGCGTGGTGCTTGGTGCTGGCTACACATTACAATCATCTGGGGGCTTTTATTAATAATAAGTACTGATTCTGATCTGACTGTGGAAGGTCCATTGAAAACAAAATTAAAATAAAAAGTACTCCTGCCTAAGCTCCTCTCCTGAGTCCAAGTTTTAACTCTTAGAGTGGGTCCTAGCCATGGGTATAATTTGAGATGCTCCAGGTGATTCTAATATGTAGCCGCAGTTGAGACAATGGGTTGCATAATTGCTCAAGGTTACATGGCCAGTGAGTGGTGGATTCTACCCGGGAGGTCTGACTCCACTAGGTCTCACCTGAGCATGCTGGAAATCAGTGTAATTCATTGCCTGGCAAAAAGTACCTACTCCCCTTAACAACATCATCTTCTGTGAGCCTGAAACCTCTAGTACATACAGCCCAGGGACCAGAGGTATGCTTCCTTTCCTGCTCTAAATTCTCCTGATGGTACCAAATGGATATGATGCCGGGTATTAGTTTGCTATTGTTGCTGTAACAATTACACACACATCCGAGGATCCACGGAAACTTGTAACAACTACACACACATCCAAGGAAAGGTGTGGGGGCTCACGCCTATAATCCTAGCACATTGGGAGGCATAGGCAGGTGGATCATTTGAGGCCGGGAGTTCGAGACCAGCCTGGCCAACATGGTGAAACCCCATCTCTACTAAAAATACAAAAATTAGTTGGGCATGGTGGTGTATGCCTGTAATCCCAGCTACTGTAGGCTGAGGCAGGAGAATTGCCTGAACCCGAGAGGTGGAAGTTGCAGTGAGCCAAGATCAAGCCACTGTACTCCAGCCTAGGCAAGGGAGCGAGACTCTTGTCTCAAAAACAAAAAAAAATACACACAGACACACACAGACACACACACACACAGACACACACACACACACACATCTCTTGCAGTTCTGGAATTCAGAAGAGTGAAATCAGTTTCACTGGGTCAAAATCAGTGTCATTGGGCCAAATTCAAGGCATCATCAGGGCCCTGCTCCTTCCTTAGTCTCCTGGGGAGAAGACATTTTCTGGTCTTTCTGAGTTTCTAAAGCTGTTTTTCTTGCATTCCTTAGTTCATAGCTCCTTCCTTCCTCTTGTCTTGCTACGGTGTTACATTGTCACCTTCTTCTTCTGGTTCAAATCTCCCTCTACCTTTCTTTTATAAGGACACTTGTGATTGCATTGAGGACCCACCTGGATAATCCAGAATCATCTCCCCATTTTTAGGTCTTTAACTTAATCACATCTGCAAAGCCTTTTTCTACCTAAGGTACAGTCACAGGTTCCAGGGATCAGGACCTGGATATCTTTGGGAGTCATTATTCAGTCTACTACACACAGGAAGGAGGGGGATACGCCTTCATTCATGTCTCCTCTCAGGTTTCACACAACCGTCTGTGATCTAGCTGAAGGCCATTGGGCCAAAATCATGTTGGCTGATATTAGTTTGGTCTAAATGAAGATTTTTTTTTTTTTTTTTAAGAATGTTGTAGCCAGCCTCTGAAAGGTCCCCAACAAGCCCTGTTTCCTGGTATTCCCACCTGCTCACATTGTAGAGTCCCTCCCATACTGTATCAGGGTGGGTCTGTGTGGCCAACAGCACATGGTAGATGTGGTGGTGGTATGTCATATCCAAGGTTAGATGATGAAAGACCAAGGCCCATCTTGGGCTTTTTTCTCTCTGATCTCTCATTCTGGGAAGCAAGCTGCCCTGTGAGTTTAAAGAGGCCCAGCTGGCCAGGAATGGAGACCTCCTTCCAAGCTGCCAGCATCCCCTTGTATGCACTTGGAAGTGGGTCCTCCAGGCCAGGCAAAGCTTCCGGTGGCTGCAGCTCTGGCTGCAGAGGGACCTTAGGAGAAACCCTGAGCCAGAGCCAGCCAGCTAAGCTGCTCCTGGATCCTGATGCTCAGAAATTGTTGTTTAAAGGTGCTTAGTTGGGGACAATCTATTGGCAGCAATAGGTAGCTATTACAATAGATACGTTCAGTCTGTTTCTTCTAGTGTTTGTCATTTTTAGTCCCTCCAGTGGGGCACTTCGCCAACTTTTGAGTAACTTAGAGCACTTTTGTCCATTTTCCAGAAGTGTGCAGAGATTCGTTTTTCTCTTTTATAAATGTTCAGCCACCGGTCTCTGCATTGCCATGTTTTAATATGAAACAAGAGAAAAAGAGGATGGCTTAGAATGAACTGATGTCTGACAGTGATGTGACTTAACATTGGGCTTCACTGAGATTGTGGGTGAGGTTCAGAAGGAACCATGGGGACCCTCTGGGCCAGCAGTGCTCAGAAGGTGGTCAGAGACCTCCTCCCAAAATCATGGGGACTTGAGGCCCATCCTTAGACACGCCCACTTGGAATCCAGAGGGGTGGATCTAGGAGTCTGTGTCCTTGACAAGGGCCATGGGGATTCTCCCCAGTACCCTGACACTGACGCTGATCCACTCTCCTCTGTTGTTGAAAGGGTGTCTTATCTGCTCAGACTGCCATAGCAACATACCACACACTAGATAGCTTAAATAACAGAGTCCACAGCTTAAATTTATCTTCTTACAATTCTGGAGGCTACAAGTCCAAGATCAAGGCCCAATAGTGTCAGTTTCTGCTGAGGGCTGTCTTCCTAGTTTGCAGATGACTGCCTTCTCCCCTTCTTGCTGTGTCCTCACAAGGTAGGAGAAGGGGTGGGGGAGAGAGAGAGAGAGAAAGAGAAAGAGGGAGGGGAGGGAGGGAGGAGACAGGAGGGAAGCGGCGGGAGGGAGGAGAGAGGAGGGAAGGGGAGGGAGAGGGGAGAGAGGAGGGAGATGGAGCCATGATCTCATGCATATACATGAGATCCTACGGTTTGGCATATTTTTCACATGAAAAGCAGGATAGTGAAGTGTATTCAAAAGAACATTGAATTTCAAGCTTAATGACCTGGGGTTTCATCTCACTTCTCCACTTAATCTTTTGTGATCCTAACATTTAAAAACTAATTTTTCCGAGGCTCAATTTCCTAGTCTGTAAATTAGGGATAACAATACTCAGTTTGCAGGGCCATGATAAGGACTGCAAGAATGAGAGCCACAGAAGGTGACCAGCACACTCGAGGGCACAAACAAGCTCCCATCTTTGTTGGTTGAAGACAGAGAAGGGAGGAGGGAGCAACAGCCCCAGCCTAGGACCCATGGGAGCACAGGCCTGGGGTAGGAAGCTCATGGTAGGGGATGGGGACTGGGCAAAAGGAGGCAGCTAGAGCTTAGAGCGTAGAGGGGTCAGCAGCTGTGGGCAGCATCTTCAGGGGCTTCGAGAGAGTGATGGGCTCTGCTGTTTATTTGTGAGCCCGCTCGGCTCCTATCTAGATCTGTCTCCCAGACCCCCGACCCTGTGCCCAGAGCACTTGTCCTCCCTGCTCTGAGGGGCACTGGACTACCTTGGGCTCCCTTCGAGTCTCTCCTCTTCTCTCCAAGAAAATGTACCCCTCCTTTGTCTCTTTCCCATCTCTTCTTTGCTGTGTCTAAGGTTGAGCTTGACTGGTATAATCCAGAGACCAATAAGGACATGAATGGCCAGCCAAAGAGCTGATATCGGTTCAGGCTTTGTCACCCTGTGGTTTTAGACATGCTGCTTCTCCTCTCTTGGTGTCAGCTGTTTATCTGCAAAGCCGGGGCTGGACTAGGCGAATGGTGCACAATCAAAGGCCTTTTGTATTTGAAATATTCCAGAGGATGCTGTCACTTGGAAACACATTCTCTCAGGTGAGTGAGTAATAAATGCAACTTGAGAGGCACCTAAAATAGATCCCAGCAACAAGCCCAAAGGGGTGAGTAATGGCAGGGTCTCTGGGGATGGAAAGGACTTCTGGCTGGGAAACTTCCAAGTTCCCATCTCTCTGTGAGAGTCTGTGAGTCTATTACATTGCAAGTCAGCTTGAAAAAGCACTTTCAGACTAGCAAAATGGTTCTCTGATGGAAGGCACCACTTTGGGAGAGAATGAGCTCCCTGTCACCAGGGTGTGCAAACAGAAGCCACACAAACCATTGGCAAGGACATTGTAGAACAGAGGTTGTAAACTGAAATGTGTTCAAAGGCCAGGAAAATAGTTTGAGAGACAGAGAGAAGAGAGACCACATTCACATAACTTTGATTACTGTATAGTTACAATTGTTCTATTTTATTACTAGCTATTGTTGTTAATCTTTTACTCTGCATAATTTATCAATTAAACTTTATTATAGATATCTACACATAGGAAAAAACATACGATACATTGAGTTTGGTACTATTGAGGTTTCAGGCATCCACTAGGGGCCTTGGAATGTATTCACATTTTCATCCTACCTGTTCCTAAATTGGGATTATTTTGCAATCTGATGATTACATGTTTATAGTAATTAGCACATAATTTTATAATAAATAGCATGTTTATAGTAATTCTCAAATCATTGGCTCTGACAGGCAAATTTCTTTTCAAAGCTTGACGTTAAATATATTTTAAAGTGATCATAATTTATTGAATATTTTTAAAAAAGAACAATGGGGAGGATAAGGGGTGCTACTATAGATATAAACAAGGGAATATTATTCAGCCTTAAAAAAGAAGGAACTGCCATTTGTGACAACATGGATGAAGCCGGGGTACAATACACTAAGTGAAATAAGTCAAGGAGATGATTCTTATTTGTGGATGTAAAGAGTGGCCCTCTGCGTGTTTAATATACAAGCCCACATCATCTGCTTCAGCAGCTTCTGCATCATCAAGCCGTGAGGATGTCAGTGGTTGGATGTCAAGAGCAGATGATGTTGGTGACTATTGGGCAGGTGGCATCTCCAGTGTGGAACGCTGAACAAAGGGATGATTCACATCCCAGGTGGGACAAAGCAGGACGGTGCAAGATTTCATCATATAATTTAACTTATGAATTGTTTAGTTTTGGAATTTTCTATTTAATACTTTCTTACTGAGGTTGACTGCAGGGTAACTGAAACTGTGGAAAGTGAAAATGCGGATAAAGGAGGACTGTTGTACCAAGGTTTCTTTATCCATCTAGCCATCACACAGAAAGATAGATATATACTGCATGGTCTCACTCATATGTGGAATCTTAAAAACGTGAACTCACAGAAACAGAAACTAGAAGAGTGGTTACCAGGGATCGGGAGTAGGGGAAATGGGGCAATGTTGGCCAGAAGGTACAAACTGCAGATGAACAAGTTCCGGAGACCTAATGTACAGCATGGGTATCATTAACTATACAGTTAATAGTAAAGGAATGATCCCTTTGTTCAGCATTCCACACTGTAGACGCTGTCTGCCCGCAAGTCATCAACATCATCTGCAACTATAGTTAATAAGTACAACTATATAGTCAACAACTACAATTAATAACAACCACTAATGACTAATTAATAACTAACTATACAGTTAATAAAATTAGCCATGCCTGGCTAATTTTCATCTTCGTTGCCATACAGAAATCCTTAGTGTGACTATACCACAGTTAATTCATTTCACTCCTGTTGCTGGGCACTTAGGATGTTTCCAGTTTCAGTCTGTTACAAATCATGCTGCCATGAACATTTTTGAACGTCTTTTGACGGCTGTCTGTATGCATTTCTGTTGGGTGCATACCTAGGAGTGGAATTGCTGGGTCACCAGGCACGCATGTGTTCTGCTTATAGTAGAGAATGTCAATCAGCTTTTCAAAGGGGATGTATCCATTTACACCCGACACCCTGATGGCTATGGATGAGTCGGTTGCTCCAAATCTCCCTGTGTTTAAATATTAACCACAAATTTTTAAACACCCTTTACAGGCCAAACGAAATACAGATTTTTATCTGTAGCCACCTGTTTTCAATCTCTCGAGTGGAGATAATTCAAATGGCAAAGCAGCTGAAGATTAGACAAGAGCGTTTCCAGCATCTCTTTTTGCTGGAGAGCTCAAAATTGGCTCCAGCAAATGGCTCAAGTCTTTTCAATTCCTCCACTCCCACCCAATAGTCACCCCCAAAGCTTGTAAAACAGGCTTTCCCCTCTCTATTTACTTCCCTAAACTGCTGTGAACATTTACTAATAAATGTCTGCAAATCAGCCAGTGAAGAGAAACAGGGCTGTAAATAGGCAGTAATCACGATACTAATCAGTGTCACATCCAAGGGCGTGACTCCATTAAGCCAGCCCCTGACCCACCACTGACTCTCCTTCATTCAGCTGCTCACTCCACTATTCTGTAAGCAATTTTCAGGCATCTGCTCTGGGCTGGGCCCTTGGCGGCAGGCTGCAGACCTAGAGGAGCACCTGGAAGAGTTTCTGGACTCACCCTCTGTGGTACAAAGGAGGAAACTGAGACCCAGGAACAGAAAGGAATCTGCCCAGGTCACAGCACCCTTCAGGCACAGCTAGAGGCTGAACCCCCTAACTCTAGCTCAGGCTCTTTGCCGTACCTGTGATGTCCCAGAAATTCTCAAAAGGACCCCCTTTTCATTGGCACTGCCTCTGTGCCACTCCCTGTGCCCCCAACTGCCTCTAGTCCCCACCAGTTCCTCTCTTTTCAGCTGCCTTGATGAGGAAGGGATTCTCCCACCCCCTCCCAATTTCCCAGTCCTTTGCCTTTTCCTCAAATCTGTCAGACTTGCAAGCCTGCCTGGTCTCATCATGCCCACCCTGCCTCTCTGTTTCTGCACTGATATCCTCCTGGGTGGAGACTCTTCTGAGGCTCTGGTGTCAGATAGACCTGGAACTAAATCCTGACCCTGCCTCTCTAACTAGATGTAAAACCTTGGGCATGTCAAGGTTAACTTAACCTCTCTGTGCCTCAGTTCTTACATCTGTGAAATGGGGATATCCTCAAACAGTACTTATCTCCTAAGGCATGAAGAATAAATAAAGTGTTCGGAGACCATTAACCTCAAGGCCAGGCAGGAGTTTTGAGACCCAGAGAGATGAAGGCATCAGTCCGTGGTCACATAACATGTCTGTGGAAGAGGTAGGAGCTGATCCAGGTTTCCTGGGTCCCAGACATAGGCTCCATGCACCATCTTTGAGGGATTTCTGCTGCGTTGTGCAGACCAGTTTGTTAGAAGTTTTAAGTCAGGTGGTACTGAGATTAAGCACCATGAAAGAAGCCCATTTCCAGCCCTGACAAAAGGCTGTTCTCTTTAATGGGAGCCAACCATATAGTAGGTGTACCACATACTTTATAGTCATGAACTCTCGTCTTTGCTACAAAGGAGGCAACCATTTTATAGAAGAGGATATTGAGGCTCAGAGAAGTCCACAAGCCCAGTAAGTAGCAGAGCAGAGTGAGAACACAGGTGGGTATAGTGACTTTGCAAGACACTAGGCTGCCACCTGCTGTGAGATTAGGTTGCCCACACCCGCATAAACCAGTCCTCAGAAAATTGCATGGGTGAAGGAGACTGAAGTGGGTATTGGAACCTCCTTTATTAGAACAGGAAATTGCATCTTGGATGGCTCCTGGGTCCTTACAGAATAACCTTTGGAAAACCTCTAGTTTCCCTTCCACCCTCTGGCCCTACCACCTTCACCTTTGCCTTTACCTTCACTGTCAGCAGGGGACTTCAGAGAGATGCTCTTACCATGATGTTGGGAATCACATTTTCTTTTTTTTTTTTTTTTTTTTTTTTTTTTTTTTTTTTTGCCATGGGGTGGGGAAAGTCTTTCTATGTTGCCCAGGCTGGCCTCAAACTCCTGGGCTCAAGCAGTCCTCCTGCCTCAGCCTCCCAAATAGGTGGGGAAATCACCTTTCCTGTTGCTTAATCCAGGTGGTACTCTGCTTATTTTCCTCACCCGGCTTCTGGGCATTTCCGTTCCTGCTCTGGACCTCAGTTTCCTCATCTGTACACTGACTCAGTGGGTCTTTCAAAGTGACCTTGACTCCCAGGTGGCCACTGTTTCCTCACCAACATTTTCACCTGGTCCAGCCCAGTGAGACTCAGCTGGAGAGCAGAAGGAAAGCAAATGGATTAGGGCAATTCACACCAGGGAGTGAATGGCTGACAGCTCCCTACCTCCCCCCTTCTTCCCTATCTTAGCGTTAAAATCAAAAACAAACGCACACAAATAAAACACCAGGGAAGGCTGGTGGGGTGGCTCACACCTGTAATCCCAGCACTTTGAGAGGCCAAGGCAGAAGGATCATGAAGTCAGGAGATCAAGACCAACCTGGCCAACATGGTGAAACTCCATCGCTACTAAAAATACAAAAATTAGCCAGGCATGGTGGTGGGCACCTGTAATCCCAGCTACTTGGGAGGCTGAGGCAGGAGAATCACTTGAACCCAGGAGGCAGAGGTTGCTGTGAGCCTAGATGGTGCCACTGCACTCCAGCCTAGATGACAGAACAAGATGCTCCATCTCAAAAAAACAAAACAAAACAAAGCAAAACAAAACACCAGGAAAGCATCCTGGTGGCATCTTATGTGGACTGAAGAAGAGATGGGAACTAATGAGGAAGACAGGTGCGGGAACAGAAACCTTCACAGCCTGATGCCAAACCTCAGGCCCTGGAATCAGGCAGAGCTGAGCTCAAATCAGTTCTGCCATTGACCAGAATTGTGGCCTTGGAAAGTTCTCAACTTCTCTGAGTCTCAGTTTCCACATCTGTAAAAGAGAATAGCAACCCCTGCCTCTGTGACTTGTAATGAGCTGTGAGCAAGATAACACACATGCAGTGCCCAGCACGGAGCTGGGCTCCTGATGGGTACTAGGAGGTGTGGGGTCTCCTTCCTTCTTTCCTTTTATCCCATCACAGAATGTGGGCCTCCTCCCGCCTCTACCCCAGGATCTGGGTGTGTGGGTCACAAGCAGGGTGGTCTTCCCCTGCCATCCAGAATGGGAGTGTGACTGGTGACCTCCCTCCCAGAAGCCCCTCACCCTACATTCTCTGGCAGGGTGCAGATTTTGGAAGCTGAGGGTTGGCTATGGGACAGGCCTAGCTCCAGACTCCAGGGTGCCAGGTGGGGTGGCGGCGGGAAGCAGCTTGCTTCGAGGCAAGTCTGGCTCAGCCCACTGCTTTGTTTAGCTTCATACACTCAACTCCTTGCTTCTATTTGAGAACCTGAGTCTGATGGGATGGCCTGGGAGCTGGCAAGAAATGTGGGGAGGCACATCTGGGCAGTGGGAGGCCTGACTGCATGTGTGTGAAAGCCTGGCCCTCTCTCAGCCTGAGATGGCATTCATGCATTCACTCATTCAGCCATCAAATATCTACCAGGTGCCTGCAATCTCCCAGGCTCTGTGATAAATGCTAGGATCCAGCTGCTGGGCAAGACTGATGTGGCCCCGGCTCTCCAGGATCTGGGTGTGTTGGCTGGGAAAGGGCCATTAGTCAAAGGAAGCACAAGCTGGTGTAAAGGTGGTCAGTGCTCTCGGGGACGGGCATATACTATCGTTAAGGTGAGTAATGGGCATTAACCAGGTGGAAGGGACAGTGGCTTTGTTCTGACCAATCCAATCATCCAAGAATGACTTACATTCCATGCTGCGGGACACTGTACTAAGCCCTTAATCAAAATGTCACTCTACTCACCAGGAGCACCTTGAGGGCTATGCCGAGGAGTAATTATTCTCCCTTGGACCTTCCCTGCAAGACCCCAGCTTGATTATGCAGAAGGGACTCGGATACTAGAAGTGGAATTAAAAGCCATGCAGAAAAGCAGAGAAGCCTTCCTGGCTGAATAGGGATTATTCAGGGAGGAGGATCCCAGATTACTACTGGCATTACTTTGAATGCTAAGGAAGCAGAGACTCAGAATCGAGTCCTGACTCTGCCACTCACAGGCTGTGTGACCTCAGGCAAGCCCTTTCCCTCTCTTGTCTTTAATTTCCCCTCTTGTACAAGAAAGAAGTTGAAGCAGGTCAACTCCACAGTCCAGGTCACAGAGCTCAGGACAAGGTCTAGTGCAGATCAGGGGCCTGGGAGTGCCTGCATCGTTTGTCACAGGGGAACAGATGCAGCCAGCGTTGGAGATGAGACAAGTGGCACTAATTGGTGTCATTCACACTTTCATCCTACCTGTTCCTAAATTGGGATTATTTTGTAATCTGATGATTACATGTTTATGGTAATTAGTGTGTAATTTTATAGCAAATAGCATGTATATAGTAATTCTCAGATCATTGGGTCTGACAGGCAAATTTTTTTTTAAAGCTTGATGTTAAATATATTTTAAAGTGATCATAATTTATTAATGTTTTTAATAAAAGAACAATGATAGTATGGCAATGGGACACATGAGATAGGATTCTAGATCAAAAAGGAAGCAGAGATTTGCTTCCAAAGAATAGAATGTAGAAAGGGAAATAGCAGCTTCGCCATGGAGAAACCCAGCAGACTCCAGTTTACCCAAGTGATGCAGGTGAACCTCACCAGCGATGTCATGTGGATCTCGTGAATCCATTGGTATAATGTAACCAGAGAGCACTTCATCTCTGCTGGTGTTTTCCACAAACCTTAACCTGTCTAAGCATGAGAAGAATGTCAGACAAACCCAGATTGGGGACATTCTACAGGATCCCCAGCCAGTCCTCCTTAGGACTGTCAAAGTCATGGAAAACAGGGAAGGATTGAGAAACCATCCCAGACCTGAGGTAGCCATGGAGACTCATGACAACTGAATACAATGTACGCCAGATGGGATACTGGTCCAAAAAGAGCACATTAAAGGGAAAACTGAGGAAATCCAAGTAAAGTCTGGAGTTTACTTAATAGTAATGTACCAATGTTGAATGTCTGTGTTTTGATGCATCTAGCATGATAATGTGCAATGTTAACAATGGAGGAAACTGGATAAAGAGTACTTGGGAATTCTCTGTACTATATGTGCAAGTTTCTTGTAAATCTAAAATTATTCCAAAGTAAAATATTCAATTTTTAAAAAAAGAAACAGAAAAACATTTGGATACTAAAATTAAAAAGTCATTTGGCAAAAAATGGAGGAAGAATGATCAATAAACAAAGAATCTTACTTCTTAGAAAATGCCATAGAAACCCTTTTCATCCTAGTTGATGGGGTTAAGATTTTTAGTAATTATAAAATTACTGAGAAAAAGTTTTGAAACGAAACCAAAATATGAGGATTTGTGTAAGATGTTGTCTTACAACCTCCATTCCTTGGCTTGGTGCTAAAATCAGAGCTGCAGAAGGTGCAGTAAAACAAGAATCATTAACTCTGGAAGGGTTCCTAAAAGCTTTTTAGAAGAGGGGGCATTGTGAATAGGGTCTTGAATGATATATAGGAGTTATCAAGTTAACTAGAAAATATAAGAATAGGAATTCCTGTAATTATATTTAATAATATTTGTTGGTTACCTGCTAATTGCCAAGCACTAGACTAGGCCCTGAGACTTTAGCTATAAATTAAACCAAGAAATAGTATCTGCCTTCATGGTGTTGTTGTTTTTTTTCGTGTTACTTTCTACAACAGAAATTACACTGTGGTAATGATGGTGTGTATTTGTATGTTTGGTAGGTATCCTAGAAGTATCAGTTACTGGACCTGCCCACCCAATCTGCCCACTCTGACTTCTAAGGGACAACACTACTCCACATTCAGCCTCTGCTGCCCAGGCCACCATGTTCTCATTCCAGGCTGGCTTTACAGGTATGAGACCTGTGCAGTTCCACAAGATACTTGGTTTGATGCTCCACTATGGCTGTCTTGAAATTCTTAATAATTTGGCCAGGTGCAGTGGCTCACACCTGTAATCCCAGCACTTTGGGAGGCTGAGGTGGGCGGATCACCTGAGGTCAGGAGTTTGAGACCAGCCTGGCCAACATGGTGAAACCCCGTCTCTACTAAAAATCCAAAAATTAGCCGGGCGTGGTGGCGCACGCCTGTAGTCCCAGCTACTTGGAAGGCTGAAGCAGAAGAATAGCTTCAGCCCAGAAGGCGGAGGTTGCAGTGAGCTGAGAATATGCCACCGCACTCCAGCATGGGCAACAGAGTGAGACTCAGTCTCAAAAGAAAAAAAAAAAGAAATTTTCAATAATTCTACCCTTTAACTTGCTTTGTAGTGAAGTCCGATAGGACAATGGAGCTTGCACCTGGGCAGAGGAGATACGCCAGGTGGTGAGGCATGCATGCACCGGTTCAGGTCTGCAGGGACAGTGGACACTGTGCAGATCAAGCAGTTGGCGTTGCCACCTGATGTGCATATACGCTACACCTGGGCCGTCCAGGGTGTGGCAGGACCCTGAGAGGTGGCCAGGCCAGGACTTGGGCTCATATTGGCAGCAGTGGTGGTAGGAGTCCAGGCCCGGGAGAGAGGAAGTATGGCTACATTGCAAACAAACCACCCTTGATGGCGAGTGAGCCTTTTGCCCTGCGGCAATATCATCAAGCCAGGTACCTAGGAGAGACTGAGTAAGGAGCTGCTTCCTTTCCAAGGGTGACCACCAGCAGGAGAATGCATTATTGAGTGACTAACATTCCTTTCAATTGTGTCCATTGAAAAATGAAGTTACAAGTATAGACTTTGATGACCTGAAAAATGGATTTGTAGAAAAAGGAGCCAAAAAAAGCTTATAATCAATCAAGATATTACTAAAGTATTATTAGAGAATATAGAAAAGAAGAAATAAGTGACTTCATAGACTCAAAACCTCAAAAACTAACTACTAATATTTGGGTGTATTTCTCTCTAGATTTCACTATGCATATTTTTACACAATTTGAATAACATATATTCCATCAAGTGAATATACCATATTTGCTTTCCTTGACATTTATGTGGTTTCCAATTTTTTATATTAAGACTTTGCTTTACATCCTTGTGCATAATTGTACTTTTAAAGAAACTGTTCCATTTTTAAAAAGCATAAAGTTTTTCATGAATTTCAAGTAATTTTTAAACCTAGAATTTCTGTTCTTTTTTCTCTATGGTCTCCTTAGGTGAGCCATTCACTCATGTTTAGTTATTTCGGTATTCACTTCTCCTTAACTTTATAATAATATAATGTAATAACTTACATGAAATGGACAAATCCTTTGGAAGATGCAAACTACCAAAACTTCACTCAGGAAGAAATAGATAACAACAATAACCATATATCTATTAAACAAATTGAAAATAAAATTGAAAAGCTTCCAACAAAGGAAACTCCAGACTCAGATGCCTTTACTGGTGAATTCTAATACCAAGTCATGTGAGGAAGAAATAATACCAATTCTACACAAACTCTTACAAAATAAAAGAGGAGGAAACACTTTTCATTTTATAAGGCTGACATTTCCCCAATACCAAAAGCAGACAAAGACTCTCTAAAAAAGGAGAAAACTGCAGTCTAAAATTCTTCATGAATATAGATGCGAAAATCCTCAACAAAATATTATCAAAGCAAATTCAGCCGTACACACAAAGAATAATTCATAATTGCCACATTGGGAAATAAACTAAATGTCTTTCAACTGGTGAATAAATAAGCAAACTGTGGGGCATTTATGCAATGGAATACTGCTCAGCAATAAAAAGGAAGATTCAAAGGCTTCATACTGTAGTCAGCTATTTATATGACATTCTAGAAAAGGCAAAATTACAGGAACAGAAAATAGATGATTGATTGCCAGGATGGGGAGAAGGATGACTACGGAGGCACAGCATAAGGGAATTTTTTGAGGTGACAGAATGGCTCTGTTTCTTGATTGACGTGGTGGTCACATGACTGTATATGTGTCAAAACTCACAGAACTCTATACCAAAAAGCATACATTTTATTATACGTAAATTATATGTAAATACAACATGCAAATAATATCTCATTTTAGTATATGTAAAGAATGCCTTAATTTAAAAAAGAATTAAAATGCCATCTATGCTTCCATTTATGACATTCTGGAAAAGGCAAAACTAAAGGGACATGAAATAGACCAGGATTGTAGGAGCAGGGGGTGGAAAGAGGGTCTGATTACAAAGAGGCAGGAAGTAGGATTTGGGATGATGAAAATTTACTAGGTCTTGATTATGGTAGTGGTTACAAGGCTGTATGTGTTTCACAGACCTGTACACCTCAAGTTGGTGAATTTTAATTTATATAAACCTTAAAACACCTAACTTGAAAAAGTCTTATGCCCCGGAAGTCCCAAGACTGCTTGATTTATCTATGGCAGCAATCCTTAAAAGGACACATGTATACATTTTTCTCAAGGCATTTATTTATGTCAAATTATCATCAAATGCCCTGCCTCCAGATCTCACTTTCTAATTGGTAAAATGGGGATTTGGCCCTTGTTATCGTGTCTTTTAATGGAGAAGGGCATGTGTATTAGGTTGTTCTCTCATTGCTATTAAAAAAATACTTGGCCGGGTTCGGTGGCTCACGCCTGTAATCCCAGCACTTTAAGAGGCCAAAGCAGACAGATCACCTGAGGTAAGGAGTTCAAGCCCACCCTGGCCAACATGGTGAGACCAGTCTCCACTAAAAATACAAAAAATTAGCTGGGCATGGTGGCAGGTGCCTGTAATCCCAGCTATTTGGGAGGCTGAGGCAGGAAAATCACTTGAACCTGGGAGGCAGAGGTTGCAGTGAGCTGAGATTGCATTATTGCACTCCAGCCTTGGCAACAAGAGCGAAACTCCATCTGAAAAAAAAAATACTTGAGACTGGGTAATTTATAAAGAAAAGAGGTTTAATTGGCTCACTGTTCTGCAGGCTGTATGAGCATGGCACCAGTATCTGCCTGGCTTCTGGTGAGGATCTCAGGAAGCTCACAATCATGGTGGAAGGCAAAGCCGGAGCAGGTGTCTCACATGGTGAAGACAGGAGCAAGGTGGGGGAAATTGCCACACACTTTTAAAAAACCAGATCTCAGCCAGGCACAGTGGCTCATGCCACTGTGAGGTCAGCACTTTGGGAGGCCAAGGTAGGTGGATCACTTGAGGTCAGGAGTTCAAGACCAGCCTGGCCAACATGGTGAAACCCTGTCTCTACTAAAAATACAAAAATTAGCCAGGCGTGGTGGTGCATGGTTGTAATCCCAGGTACTAGGGAGGCTGAGGCAGGAGAATCGCTTGAACCTGAGAGATGTAGGTTGCAGTGAGCCGAGATCAAGCCACTGCACTGCAGCCTGGGAGACAGAGTGAGACTCTGTCTCAAAAACAAAAACAAAAACCAGTTCTTGAGAAAACTCATCATCTTGAGGATAGCACCAAGCCATAAGGGATCTGTTCTCATGACCCAAACACCTCCCACCAGACCCCACCTCCAACATTGGGGATTACATTTCAACATGAGATCTGGATGGGGACAAATACCCAAAGTACATCAGCATGGATCTGAACTTTGACAATCCTAAATTCAAAATCTGTCTCCACTACTTCCCAGCTGTGTGCCTTGGCACCTCAGGTTGTCTTACCAGGCCCCAGTTACAGTTATGATAAGCATTTACCTCATAGGAAAACTGCAAGGACCAAATGACAGAGTGCATGGTCAAGTGCAATGAGACACCGAGCAAACCTTCCACAAGTAGCACCAGTGTTTCAAGTCCTGCTAGTCCCCCCACTGTACAGTACCAAACTTTACAGAGAGATGCAGGTCTCTGGGATGGGCATCTGTGGTGGGCCAAATAATGTGCCCCAGACATCCAGATCCTTATCCCCAGGACCTGTGAATGTCGCCTTACACGGCAAACGAGACTTTGCGGGTGGGATTACGGATCTTGAGATGGGGAGATTATCTGGCTTATCCAGGCAGGCCCAATGGAATTACTAGGATCCTTATAAGGGAAAGAGGGAGTTAGGAGAGACAGAGGTAGAGAAGGGGGTGTGCAGACAGAAGCAGAGGTTGGATTGATGTGGGTCCACCAGCCAGGGAATGTAGGTCACCTGCAGAAGTTGGAAAGGCAAGGAGACGGAGCCTCCCCTAGAGCCTCCAGGAAGCCCTGGTGACCCATTTACACTTCTGAGGTCCACAAAGCCACCGAGTTTGTGGCACTGTGTTTTAAAGTCATCGGAAACCAACACTGCGTTTTGGGCGAAAGAATCCTATTTCCCAGAAGAGTGGGACTTGGCATGGTGCATGAAGGGCATGGTCTGAATGTGAATTCCATGTTCTTGAAACTGGGCCTGACTGGGGCAATAGAGAAGGCAGGGCCCCAGCAAACGTGGCAGCTCTGAGTAGAGTTGCTCCTGACCATGTCTGACGCGTGTCGTCTACCTCCCTCCTGGCTCAAGACCCACCCAGTGATCCTGCCTCTCTCCTTTCACCCCCACACCATGAAGCAGCTGCTGGCAGGCTGGACCCCCGTAGGGAAAACTGTGAAGTATATGTCCATTCCAGAAGCACGCTCTTTCCAGGTTTTCTCAAGGACCATCCTGAAAACTTCACCCTTCGTGTGATGACAAACCAGTCTTGAATTAGGAAGCGATTCAGATCCTGCTTTCTTTTTTTCTTTCTTTTTTTTTTTTTTTTTTGGATTTTGTTTTGTTTTAAAGGTGCTTTCCACCGATATCCACTGGAGGGTGCTGTGTACGTGTTTATAGGAGGCTCTGCACACAGAACCGGGCGTCCGCATGGCATGGAAACACTGAAGTAGAGAAACGTGGACAAAGACGTATCTACACACATGTGCCTACATTCAGACATATGGATGCACACAGACTCACCAATCATCACCCACACAGCACTCACATATATGTGCCTATCTGTATGCAGTCATGCGTCACTTAACATGGATGCGTTCTGAGAAAGTCGTCATTAGGCAATTTCCTCTTTGTGTGAACATCATAGAGTGAACTTACACAAACCTAGATGGCAGCGCCTCCTACACGCTGAAGCTGTATGGATGGAATAGCCTATTGCTCTAGGCTACAGACCTGTACAGCAGGCACTGCACTGAACGCTCTAGAGGACTGTAACACAATGATAAGGATTTGTATATCTAAGCATAGCTAAACATAAAAAAGGCACAGTTAAAAATTCCATATTATTATTTCACTGGGCCACTACTGCATATGTGGTCTGTCGTGGATGGAAGCATCCTTATGTAGTACATGACTATGGATGTATATAAACACCAGCAAGTATGCACGCAGACATGCACTCATGAACACAGTCACAGTGCATAAAAGACACACACAGAGGCACACAAAGCATGTATCCACATACAGAGTATATATGTTCAGATACACACAAACAGGTTTACGTAGGTTCATCTATACACACATGCACACACACATGTACACAGACCATTAATACAGACAGGTATATAGCCAAATATCATTAGCAGACAAACAGCCATGTGCAAAGTCATGAATACACATTCTGACATGCAGACTTACGCATAAACCCATAGACACACATATATCGCAAACGCCAACGCATGTGCATATACACGCACTCCCTAGCCTGGGCCTTTGTTACTTCACTTGTTCAAAACATGGAATCCCTTGAGGTATGATTAACACAGTAGTGTTTTCTAAGGAAAACAATGAAAATGTCAACTTCACAGTCCCGATGGAACTGTTTTATTTGTTAAATGTTAGTGAAGGGCATTCCTAATAATACACCGAGTCTTTCAAGAGAAAACTAGTAGCTCTGCTCTGACAAAGCAGAAAACCCAAACCACAGCTTTGCAAACACCTTATCAACATACGGAAGGCTCAGAGTTACTCTAAAAGAGAGTGTTTAAAAAAAAAATGTGGAGAAATTTCAGATTCAGATAAAACCAAAAAATTATATATGAAGTTGAAGAAGCATTAAGTCCAAAGAAGTCCTTCCTTCTCAGAAAGGGTGATGGTAAAGAAACATGGAGCCTTTGCAAATGATTATCAGATGGCCAGGCCTGGATAATCTTATCAAAGCCATTGTCTTAACAAAGGTATTAAAATAAAGGAAAACATGAAAGGAGAGAGAGAAAAGGGCCTGTGAAAATAGTTGATTTGATAATAACATTGCATCGCTGAGAAAAGTCAGCTGTCAGAAATGCATTCCACCTGGCAGCCAAGCCCTGCCACGAAGCCAGAGCAGAGCGGAGCGCGCCCCAGCAGAGGATCCAGTGGGGGTGTGAGCAGCTTTGCAGGGACACAGGTTGGCCATTGCTCCGCCACTCTCCACAGGATCCTCAGAAGGCAGGAGAGGATGCTCAGCATCTGGGCAGGACCGCCAGGTCTCAGTCCCGCTTCTGCCACCCCCACAGTGGGTGCCTGCTCATGCCTGAGTCTCGATCTCTCCAGGTATACAGTGAAGAATTTGCCTTCCCTAATCGCTAAAGTTCCTTCCTCCTCTGACACTATCATTACCAGCCCGTTGCACCTCTGACACCCCATTGCATCTGGTGACCAGAATCATTGCAAGTGGCTCTGTTTGTACATTTAACAAAGTGCCGGTTCCAGCCCATCAGCTCAATACCAGGGAACAATAGCTCAGAAATAGATAAAAGGCATTCATCAGGCAGCCAGGCCCAATTATCATGTCACACTGAATGAATGTATTTTAAAATCTTTTCTGACAAGAAAATGTTCCACGTAGGTACCTTCAAATTAGCTGGAAAATCCAGAAAATTTGCTATTAGGCCTTCTTTGAAGAACCTTTATTCCCCCCCACTGTTCCAGAGGAATTCCTTGGATATTATTAATTCCTTCCAAGAGTATGACCTTGTGCCTCCTGCTGGGACTGAAACACTTCTCCTGTCTGCTCAACTCCATGGGAGCCATTGCAGAGATGACACACACCAGGGCCCAAATGGGAGATCACCTGTCTGTCAATTTCAAGTGTTGGGTGGGTGCTGGTGGAAATTCTATTCAATTTTGCTCCACCAGCATTTGCTGAGCAACTGTTGTGTGTCTGCGAGCCCTGTGATAAGAGCTGAGTCCCCCCAGCTCTTGGCCTTGAAGGGAGACTCCCCTAAAGGGGACCTGCTTACCAACACATCAGTGTCAGGGGGAGGTTGTGCAGCACAGTAGAAAGCCAGACAGACTTCATTTTGAAGTTTGATTTGGCCATTGGCTGTGCGACTTTGGGTGGGGGACTGTACCTCTCTGAGCCTCCCTTTCCTCACTTGCAGAATGGGGGAGAGGTACCTAACTCTGGAGACTGTTGTGAGGAGGGACAGTTTCAGGGGACGCAGGCCATCCCTCCCTCTGACCTACATTGTGGCCAAGGCCCAGCATCCCAAGCTTGTCCCTGGCTCCCTGGGCTGAAGGGTTGTTTCTGACCTCTTCTCCGCTCACAACACGCAGCAGTCTTTCTGCGGCTTTATCTTCAGCTTCATGTTGCAGATGACTGTTGCATTTGGCTGTGATCTGGAAGAAGAGATTTCTTTGGCATGGCAAGAAATTGTGTCAAATGTAGAGCTACCTGAAACTCGTGGCTGTGGTGTGGAGATCTGGAGAGGCAACAGCAAGCACTTGGTGGAGAAGAGTGATTCAGGGAATTAATTTCCCAGTGAATACAGAATGATCTGCTTGTATCTTCATGTGATTGTGGGTTTGTGCAGGAACAGCTGCTAAGGGAGATTTCTCTTTGACCCACAGAATTCCAGAGCTGGAGAGTGAACTTAGAGGCCAGTTAGTTCTTGTTCTACAAGCAGGGAAACTGAAGTCCAGAGAGGGGAAGGGGCCTGCTCAACAGCACACAGTAAGCCATGGAAAAGTGGGACCTGGATCCCAGACGTCCTGTGCCCCTGGCTTCTGTTCGTCTTTTGATCCTGCTGTGCCACAGATCACCACCTAGAGGACTAGGATTGGGCTCCTCTTTCCAGCCCTCCTCTACCACTGGAGCCACAAGCCCCGGCCCCCTCGACTCTGACCTGCTGGAGCCTGCAGACTCTTCCCATTCTCAGCCTTGGGGCATCCCCAGTTCTGCAGTGCCATAGTGTGGGGCCTCTACTAGCTCTGGGGATCCCCAGGCCTCAGGAGGAGTCCAACTGGCACCTCTTCAGTGGGATTATTCCCAACTAGTCCAAGTCAGGCTTTGTGAATGACAGAAGCACAGAGTGAAGACCTGACTCCAAGTAAGCCCTCCATGAAAGGAGGAGCAATTACACCAAGAACAGATAACTGGCTCACACCTGTCATCCCAGTGCTCTGGGAAGCCAAGGCAGGAGGATCATGTGGGGCTGGGTGTTTGAGACCAGCCTAGGCAACACAGTGAGACTTCATCTCTACAAAGAAATTTTTAAAAATTAGCTACTCGGGAGGCTTAGACAGGAGACTTATGTGAGCCCAGGAGGTTGAGGCTGCAGTGAGCCATGATCGCACCACTGCACTCCAGCCTGGGTGACAAAGTGAGGCCCTGTCTCAAAAATAAAAGAAAAAGCACATCTTCAATGTGGCTCTCCCTCAGTCCTGCCTCTCTCCCATGCCCCTCACATCTCTCTCTGGATTGTACTTGGCTGTGTTGATTCTGTTTTCTGGAGGACGCAGGCGGGACACATTGCTCTCCACCCACCAGAAACATTCTCCCGAAGTCATTCATCTCACAGAAGCCTCGTGGTCCAGAGCAGGGCTCAGTGTCTCAGCCAGGTGGGTCTGAATGCTGGCCCCACCCCTGGCTAGCTCTGTAGCCTGAGGAGGTTGCAGAGGTGGATGCTGGGGGGCAGCTCGCTCAGCACCCTTCTGTACTCCTGGTCAGAGAGGCTGGAGAGCCGACCCTGTTTTTCTGTACTCTCCCCACTCCCATGCAGCTGGGGCTCTGGAGGTGCCAAGTAAACACACTCCCATGAGGTCTGCAAAATGCAAGTGAGTCAGGGGTCACCTTCCTTTCTGTCTCCTTGGCTGTTCCCAGCAGTGGGCGAGGCTGATGTTTTTCTGTGGCAATGACCCAGTGTCTGTTGCCCATATCCCTGGGTGTTAGAGCAGTTGCAGTGGTAGAATAATCTGAATGTCTCCTCTGCACATCCCTGTTCAGAGTGAAATGAACGAAGTACTTTCTGGAGAAAGTACCAGGCAACACATGCACAGTTAGCAAGCAGGAGGATGCAGGTAGATGTCTTCCTCTTCCTAAGGAACCACAGCTGAACTGACCCTGTGACTAGGATGACTGCAAAAGTAAACACAAACCACTTATCTCTCTTTTTTTTTTTTAAGAGTCAGAGTCTTGCTCTGTCACCCAGACTGGAGTGCAGTGATGCAATCATAAGCTCACTGTAGCCTCAACTTCCTGGGTTCATGTAATTCTCCTGCCCCACCTCCCAAGAAGCCGGGACTACCAGTGTGTGCCATCATGCTTGGTTAATTTTTAAATTTTTTGTAGAGATGGGATCTCACCATGTTCAACTCCTGAGCTCAAGCCATCCTCCCGCCTTGGCCTCCCAAATTGCAGGCGTGAGCCACTATGGCCAGCTGATGCTATGATAATCTTAACTAAATGAACCTACTTTCTCTGAGCCTCATGCTTCACCTTTATGAAGTGCTTTCTCACGCATAACCACATGTGCTCCTCTGCTCAGCTGGGAGGCAGCAGGGGTGGGGAAGGATCACCCTTCCCATTTCCAGAAGCAGCATCAAGCGGGACCAGTGCAAGGTGCTGAGGTCAGGGTGTCATGCTGAGCTGGGCATCAGCTACACCAGGATCTGGGAAGGGGTGCCAGGGCCAACAACCCCAGGGCCCAAGTGTGGACTGAAGAGTCATCTAGACCAAGATACCCCTCATGAACCTTTTACTACTGCTCTGCTTCCACAGAAACCTGGGGACTTGGGGATTACCTGTGGGGAGGGTCTCCCTTCCCTCCCACCTTCGTATCCACACAGGACTCTGGGCCTGGGTACCAGCTTCATGTCAACAAGCCAGATAGTGAAAACTTCACTGCTAGTGCTGTCCAGTGAGGCAGGGTGGGCTCTCTGGCTGATGGGCTGTACCCTCTGCTGGGGCAGCACCTCCAACTCCACTCTGGCCTGCCATGTGCATGGGCTTCCATGCATTGGTCATCACTGGTGTTTCCTGAGAGCCTTTGCAGGCATCATGGAAAAGAGATGTACTCAGGAGAGCGAAATCTTTCCTTCTCCCTCTCCATCACCTCACCAGAGAGAAGAAAGGCTGGTTCAGAGTCTGGGTTCTGGCCCAATTCACTGTCCAAAAATAGCCATGCTTTCCGCTGGACCTACTTAGGGGCTAGGGCATTCACTTGAAAATGGTAGAGAGAGGATGCCCACGCACACGTTCCCATTGCATGGATTCAGAGATCCACCAAACATTCATTCCCTGGCCATCCCTCCCGGTGGGGCCCCATGCTGGGCTCTGGGAATTCCCAGAGGAACCTGATGTCATCTCCTGCTCTCGGGGCCCTAAAGCCCAATTGGGCAGACAGACGCACAGACATTAATATAGTCCACTATGGTAAGCACTGACTTCAAAGGACACTCAAAAATGAGGCACCAATTCTATCTTCCTAGGCAGAGAGGAGGAGGATCTTAAAAGACAGGCACAAAGGGTGTGGGGAAGAGCATTCCAGCCAGAGGGAACAGCATGAGTGACAGAAAGCTCATGTTTGGGAACCATAAGAACTTTGATCTGAGTTCACACGAATGCGGGAGGAAGAGAGACAAGGCTGGCAAGGCGGGTTGCAGTGAAAGGCCTTGACGACAAGGAGGAGCTTCATGTGACCTTGTAGGAGGGGGAAAGAGCAGAGTTAACCATCTGATCTCTAGGTAATCAGAGAGATCAGAAGGGTTGCGAAGGGCACAGATGAGATGAAATCCATCCATCAAACAACCACTCAGTGAGCAGCAAGTCCAGACGGGGCCTGTGCCAGGGTGGGCCAGTGCACAAGTGGGAGACCAGAAGTCTCTAAAGCAGGAAGAAGAGACCAGCACTCCCGGCTCTGAGCCAGGCACAGGCTGTTTGCAGCTGGATGTCTCTACCCACCTCAGACTGTATCTTTTGAGGCAACACCTTCAGAGGCAGCCCCAGAGGCCCACAGCTGCCAGCTTCCTCCTATCTCTCTTGTAAACACAGATGTTTTACTACCTTGTCAAAGGAACGCTCTTACAGCTTGCCTTGAGGAAAACAGAAATTCAACCCCTTCAGCCTCCTGAAAAACTGCAGCCTACTCTTCTTTGAAAGCAGAGAGGCCCTGCTTAGGCCTCGGTTCCTTCAGATGGGAAGGGTAGGAGTTGGATAAAAAGGCCTCTTCCTTACAGTTTACCAGAGTATCTCCCCACTGAACTGAGACCTGAGGGGGAGGGCTGTGTCTCCCACAGCACCTGCCAAGGTGTAGGTTCTCAAGACATGTTTGTGAATGAATGAATGAATGAATGACCATACCTGAGAGTGCCTTTTTGCTGTGTTGTCTTTAGGATTTCGAAGCAGCCTGTGAACTTGAGGGCATGCAACGCCCTTCACCCACTGGAGGTGAAATTTGGTGGCCGCTCCAGTGTTTCAGGCTTTTCTGCCACCAGGTTCAGGGTTGGCCATGAACTTCCCACGAGTTATTTAGATCAGGGTCAGGGAGGGCTGGGGCTGCTCCCAAAGCACACACATTTCTCAGGGACAATTGAATCCCTCAATTCACATGACAGCTGCTGTCTGGTTCGATGCCCACTTCCCATCACATTCTAAATAATGATCCAGAAACCCCTGTTCCTGGGACCCAGTGAAAAATGACTGCCTAGGGCAAAGAGCAGCCTCAACGTAGCCTCTTGACGGCTGCCTCAGAAAGGCAGCTGGGATGGGGAGAAAGAACTGGACATTGGGCTGGGTGGATATGGATCTACCCAACACACCACTGTAACTTTGGGAGGCAGGCAAGTTCCTGGAACTCTCTGTGACTCAGTTTCCTATTCTGTAAGAAAGAAGAAAATACAGATCCTGGGGACTCTAGGCTCAGAGTGCAAGAAGTACTTGGTTAAGTTGAGTTCCCATCCCTGGGTTCCAGCTCTCCCCCCAGACTCTGGGGGACCTTGGCAGAGTCCCTTTCCACCTGAGCACCTGCAGGGCAGACATCATAACATCCACCTAACAGAGCTGCAGTGAGGGTTAAATGAGATGATTTACATAAAAAGATTTGAACACTGAGACGTTTGTGCAATGCAATGGGCCTAATACTCTGTGTTTAAAATATCTTCAAACAAGATGACTACATGTTCTACTAAATGCAAAATGTGTTGGCCTGGCTGTTGGAGGTTTTTGAGTCCAGCCCTGTGAGTTAAGTCACTTTCTCTTAGTAGGTCAATGGCTGGATCTTAGGGCATGTAGTGATAGTGGGAATTTGGGACAGTGGTGAATAGGGTGATCGGAGCTGATGCTAGAAAAGTGGTGAAGTAAGACAGTTTTAGGCTTTATCCAGTAGGTGACATGAAACATGTAAGGTCTTTGAGTGGGAGCAAGACATGATTAGAGTTGGCAAATAGAAAGAACATTCTGGTGGCCTGCATGGAGGAGGGAGTGGGGAGAGTGAAACTGGGGGCAGGGCAGTTGAGTCACAGTTAACCTGAGGTCCAGGTGAGGGATGGCAAGGCCAAAACAAGGTCTGTGTGGCTCTGAGGTCCGGGTCTCACTCAATAATTGAATATGGGATGGGAGACTTTTTACTAAGCTTAAGGCTGAGGATAAGAGTATTAGCTTTTTGTAGGAGGGGTTAAATGTCACGAGCAGGAGACGAGCATTGGTTGAGCATCACTTCACCCCAGCCTCCCAGAAGGCCCCCTCTCTGGCTTGGTAATGATTTCTTTGAAGTTATCAAACATGAACAAACTTGTTTTGCTCTACTTGTTAGAGTGAATGTTTTCATTTAGGCCTTTATTTTTAAGGCCACTTTGTTCCATTTAAGGGGGACAATGACATCCATCATGGAAGTAGCACCTTTTCTCTATAAGAAATGAAAATCCTGCAGGCCCTGGGTGGAAACTGGGTCTCTCTGTGGGGTGGTTTGAGTGAGTGAGCAGCAGGATTATGGCTGTGGGGCCAAGGCTGACCCCAGCCTCACTTTTGTCAATGTATTCCCCCTGGTGTCCTCAATCCTGACTCTCTGACGACTGGAGTCAATATCTGCTTTAATGTGTTTTGGTCTCATTAACATGAACTGGATTAACCAGCCCGCATGGGCTTTTCAATTAGGAAGATAAATTTCTGACAGTGTTTACAAAGGGATTAGATACCTGCTCAGCATGTGACAGGCTTTGACTTTTCTTCCTTTCTCCTTCCTTCCCTCCCTCCCTCCCTCCTTCCATCTCTTCCTCCCTTTTCTCCCTTGCTCTCTCCCTCAATCCCTCCCTCCCCCATTCCTTCCCTCTCTCCCCTTCCTTGTCTCCCTCTTTCCTTCCCTGTGTTCCATGAATAAATGGGCTTACTCTGTTTCCCTTGTAGGGACTGCTATGGTTTGGATCTGTGTCCCCACCTGACCTCATGTTGAATTTTCATCCCCAATGTTGGAGGTGAGCCTGTTGGGAGGTGATTGGATCGTTAACGTGGATTTCTCGACAGCTTTTAGCACCATCCCCTTGGTGCTGTTCTCACGACAGTGAGTGAGTTCTCCTGAGATATCTGGTCGTTTAAAAGCATGTGGCACCTCTGCCCTGTCTCTTGCTGGCTCCTGCTCCCACCATGTGGTGTGCCTGCTCCCCCTGTGCCTTCTGCCATGATGGTAAGTTTCCTGAAGGCTTCCCTGAAGCTGAGCAGATGCCAGCATCCTGCATCCTATACAGACTGCAGAACTATGAGCCAATGAAACCTCTTTTCTTCATAAAATACCCGGTCTCAGGTATTTCTCTACGGCAATACAAGAATGGCCTAATACGGGGATATTTGGCTAGATGGGCTGGTGTGAGTAGACATGTGATTACTACCATTTAACCATCCTAGGTGACATCAGTCCAGCTGCCCAGCTCTACACCAGCCTTTGCTTGCATGCCTCCAGCCCCTGAGAGCTCACCACTTCAGGAGCCAGCCCATGTCACTGACCACAGGAAGGCTCTTCTCTGAGCTGAGCTGCCATCTGCCCCAAAAAGAGCTCCACCTCATGCACTAGGCCTGCTTTTTGGGGCCCCTCAAAGCTTGTCTGCTGCTGCTGCTCTGAGATGACCTTTGGGACTCATGCCTCCTGGAGGGCTCCCTCTTGCTGGATATAACACTCCTCTCAATGTCTCAATGTCTCATCCTTTGCAAGGAGGCACCATTTGCATCGTACAGTCACATGTGTGGAGTTTCCATCATGTTACAAATTGCCTTTTGCGTTCTCTTTTTTAAATTAAAAATACACCGTAAACATTATTCCACATGGTAAACTACTCCTCAAAACACAACTACCCTTTTTAGCACCTCAGAGTATTCTGTGGGGAACCTCCTGGCTGGCTTGCTCATCTTCCACTGACAACGCATACCTCGCTTCTCAAATGTTTTCACGGCATCTTTGTTCATCTGGCGTTTTCCTCCTACTGAATACTCTCTTCAGGAGAAATTCACATTAGTAAGATGCCTGGATCGTTTATCTTGATTTGACTTTCAGTACCTATTGTTAGATCACCTTGCAAAATGTCTGCTGCAGGGTAGGTGGTACCTCCCTAGCGGAGTGTATCACTTCCACTAGAAACTCTTTTTAATATATATATATATTTTTATTTTGCAGGAATAAAGCCATCTCGAGGTTGTTTTAATTTGATATCCTGCACCGAGGATTAAAGAAAAGCTAAAGGGGGAAAAGACATTGTTCTTTGTGTTGGATTGTTGCTTGTCTTTCTCTGGTGCTAATTGTCTGTTTGAGCCCTTTGCTCATTTACATATTGGGATATTGATGTTTTTCTTACAAATTCCAATGAGCTCTTGAATTGTAAAGACATTAAACCTTAGTCTGTTCTTGGTTAGACATTTTCTCCCTAGCACTTTCACTTTTATTTGAATTATGTTGCTCTTCCTGTTTTCTGCCTGGGGGAACACACCATTTAGGACTAGAAGACACGCTTGCATGCTGACTGCCCAGCTCCTGCAACTGGCACCACTGAGGTCTGAAAGAAGAATACTCATAAAAGCACTGTACTGGATGCTCTGGGAGTATCTCTTCTATTCCTCAAAGCAACCCTGACAGGATATCGTGCCTATGTTACAGATGTGGAAACTGAGGCTCAGAGAGGTGACACGTGCGTTGTGGGTCTCACGGCAGGCACGCTAGAGGTGGTGCAGGTAAGTATTATCTCCGGGCTTTTTACCCTTTTCCACAATACCAGTAGCCTGGAGGAGTAAGAAAACGTCTGCTGCCAACATCTCCAGGTTTGTGACTTCAAACTCCCCTGGCAGAGGAGGGAATTACCATATTTGGGGGCAATTTACATCAAATTACCATGCACCAGCCAACAGCTGCCGCCTGGAGTGGGAGGCTGGCTGCACAGAGCCATCGCATTTGTACACATGGTAATGAAAACCCGCGCGCAGGCCTCCACGTTCTCCCATAAATACGGTCATAATGATCTTGTTGGCATTGCTTGTTGAATTCCATCTTGCAAATTGTTTCCCGGTTGCCGAGGGGAGCTGACTTGGGCTCTTCTCAGTCTCCTTTCCTCTAGACATGAAAGTGTTTGGGTTTGTCTGCTGTCCTCAGACCGTCCTCTGGCACAGATTCTCAGGACGGCCTCCACCCCATGCTACGAGCAGTCAGCAAGTTCCCACTGTGTGCGCCATGTGTGGGACTGATTGCAAAGAGCCGCAGAGCTAAAAGGGCTCTCAGGGCAGCCAACAGGCCGGCTCCTGCATTGTACAGACCAACAGGATATGGGACAGGAGTGGGATCAAAGTCTAAGATTAAAAAGGACCCTTTGCATAGCCTCCCTGTGCTGAACCCTGGAGGGGCGGCACACAAACCTCCCCAGGGCACCCGGGGCTGGGGCAGGCCATGGCTCAAAGTCCCCATTGTAAATAATAGAAACCCTCCTCAGCTAGCTGGAGGACAGGGAGTGGCAGTGAGGGGATTTGCTACAAGGAATCCCATGAAATCCAAGGTCTAAATCAGGCCACATCTCAGGAAGGACTAGAAACAGGAAGTGGAAAGCTGATAGGAAAGCAGGGAACCCTCTTCAGCTCTTGTCTGCTTATCTCTGCACAGGGGCCCTGATCTCATCTGTCTTCGAATGAGCGTCCCCTGTCCCTCCCTCTACGTGGTAGAACATGGACACTCCAAGTGTCATGTTTCTACATGACAAGTCCAGCCATCCACAGGGTGGCTGTCTCTGGTGTCCCAATGTTAAATTCCCAAACAACTGAAGGATGAACTCTAATGGGCTCAGCTTGGGTCAGGTGCTTACTTCTGGTGCCATTACCTGCAGTCCAGAGAGTCAGCTCAGCTTCTAACACATGGCAGCTGACAGCCCATCCTTGTGGGCGGGACCACAAGATTATAAGGAAAGGGCACTGAGAAGATAACAAAGTTGGCTTCTGCTACACCTTCAGTCTAGTTCCTTTTTTTCAGACATGGTCTCACTATGTTGCCCAGGCTGGTCTCGAACTCCTGGGTTCAAGGATTCTCCTGCCTCAGCCTCTCAAAGTGCTGGGATTACAGGCATGTATTAGTTCATTCTTGCAATGCTAATAAAGACATACACCAAACTGAGTAATTTACAAAGGAAAGAGGTTTAATTGACTAATAGTTCAGCATGGCTGGAGAGGCCTCCAGAAACTTACAATCATGGTGGAAGGGGAAGCAAACATGTCCTTCTTCATATGGCGGGAGGAAAGAGAATGAGTGATGAGCAAAGGGGAAAAAGCCTTTTATAAAACCATCAGATCTCTTGAGAACTCATTCACTATTATGAGAATAGCAGCATGGTGGTAACTACCCCCATGATTAAATTACCTCCCACCAGGTCCCTCCAACCACATGTGGAGATTATGAGAACTACAATTCAAGATGAGATTTGGGTGGGGACACAGCCAAACTATATGAAGGCATGAGCCACCACACCTGGCCTAGCCCTTTTGTAATAATTACAATTTTTCCTGAGATAAATGTAGAATCACATGCAGTTGTAACAAATAATGCAGAGAGAGCTCTTGTGCACTTTGCCAAGTTTCCCCTCAATGGTGACATTTTGCAAGACCATAGTATAATATCACAATCAGAATATTTATACTGATACAAGCCACATATCTCATTCAGATTTCACCAGTTTTACTTGTACTCAGTTGTGTATGTGTGTGTATTTGTGTGTGTTAGGTTTTATACAGTCTTATCCCCTGGGTGAGTCTTTGTATGGGATACAACCACACCACAGTCAAGATACTGAACAGTTCCAACACCACCAAAATGCCTTGTGTAACCCTTTGTGGTAAGCTAAATAATGCCACCACCACTATCCCCCAAGATATACACGTCCTAATCCCTGAATCTGTGAATGTTACAGGGACTTTGCAGATGTGCTTAAGTTAAGGATCTTCAAAGGGGGAGATGGTGCTGTTGGATTATCCAGGTAGGCCCTAAAAGTAATCACAGGAGTTCTTGTGAGAGGGAGGCAAGAAGGTCAAAGCAGGAAGTAGGAAATATGATGAATGCAAGAGACTAAGGTGATGCAAGGAAGAGGTCATGAGTCAAGGAATGCAGGCGGCCTATCAATGCTAGAAAAGGCAAAAGACTGATTTTCCCCTGGAGTCTTCAGCAGGACTGCAGCCCTGCCAACACCTTGACTTTAGCCCAGTGAAACTAATTTTGGACTTTTGATCTCTAGAACTGAGAGAGAATACATCTGTGTCACTTTAGGGTACTAAGTTTGTGGTCATTTATTACAGAAGCAGTCAGAAATTAATATATCCTTTTATGAAGAATTCAGCAGTTTCCAGATACAAAATCAATGTACACAAATCAGTAGGTCTTCTATAAACCAATAGTGACCAAGCTGAGACTCAAATCAAGAACTCAACTACTGGCTGGGCATGATGGCTCACACCTGTAATCCCAGCACCATGGGAAGCCAAGGAGGGTGGATCACCTGAGGTCAGGAGTTTGAGATCAGACTGGCCAGCATGGTGAAACTCCATCTCTACTAAAAATACAAAAATTAGCTGAGCATGGTGGCAGGCACCTATAATCCCAGCTACTCGGGAAGTTCAGGCAGTAGAATCACTTGAACCCAGGAGGCGGAGGTTGCAGTGAGCTGAGATAGTACCATTGCACTCTAATCTGGCCAACAGAGTGAGACTCCATCTCAAAAAAAACAAAACAAAACAAAGAACTCAACTCCTTTTACAATAGCTGCAAAAAAATAAAATACTTAGGAACATACCTGACCAAGGAGGTGAAAGACCTCTACAAGAAAAACTACGAAGCACTGCTGAAAGAAATCATAGACAACACAAATGGGAACACTTCCCATGCTCATGGATGGGTAGAATCAATACTGTGAAAATGACCATACTGCCAAAAGCAATCTACAAATTCAATGCAGTCCCCATCAAAATACCACCATTATTCTTCACAAAGTTAGCAAAAAAAATCCTAAAATTTATATGGAACCAAAAAAGAACCCACATAACCAAAGCAAGACTAAGAAAAAGACAAATCTGGAGGCATCACATGACCTGATTTCAAACTATGCTATAAGGCCATACTCTCTGAAACAGCATGGTATTGGCATAAAAATAGGCACATAGACCAATGGAACAGAATAGAGAACCCAGAAACAAACCTTAATACTTACAGTCAACTGAGCTTTGACAAAGCAAACAAAAACATAAAGTGGGAAAAGGACACCCTGTTCAACAAATGGTGCTGAGATAGTTGACAAGCCACATGTTGGAGAATGAAACTGGATCCTCATCTCTCACTTTATACAAAAATCAACTCAAGATGGATCAGGGAGGTTAAATTGAAGACCTGAAACTATTAAAAATTCTAGAAAACAACACTGGAAAAACTTTTTTAGACATTGGCTTAGGCAAGGACTACATGACCAAAAACCCAAAAGCGAATGCAATAAAAACAAAGATAAATAGCTGAGACTTCATTAAACTAAAGAGCTTTTGCATGGCAAAGGGAACAGTCAGCAGGGCAAACACACACTCCACAGAGTGGGAGAAAATCTTCACAATCTATACATCTGACAAAGGACTAATATCCAGAATCTACAATGATCACAAACAAATTAGCAAGAAAAAAACAAACGATCCCATCAAAAGGTGGGCTAAGGACATGAATAGACAATTCTCAAAAGAGGTTATACAAATGGCCAACAAACATGAAAAAATGCTCAACATCACTAATGATCAGGGAAATGTAAATCAAAACCACAATGTTATATCACCTGACTCCTGCAAGAATGGCCATAATAAAAAAGTAATAGATGTTGGTGAGGATATGGTGAACAGGGAACTCTTCCACACTGCTGGTGGGAATATAAACCAGTACAACCACTATGGAAAACAGTGTGGAGATTCCTTAAAGAACCTAAAGTAGAATGACCATTTGAGCCAGCAATCCCACTACTGGGTATCTACCCAGAGAGAAAGAAGTCATTATTTGAAAAAGATACTTGCATACACATGTTTATAGCAACACAATTTGCAATTGCAAAACATGGAACCAACCCAAATGTTCATCAATCAATGAATGTGATATATATATTTTATAGAATACTACTCAGCTATAAAAGGGAATAAATTAATGGCATTCGCAGTGACCTGGATGAGATTGGAGACTAGTATTCTAAGTGAACTAACTCGAATGGAAAATCAAACATTGTATGTTCTCATTCAAATATGGGAGGTAATCTATGAGGATGCAAAGGCATAAGAAAGACACAGTGGACTTTGGGGGCTCAGGGAGAAAGAATGGGAAGGGAGTGAGGGATAAAAGACCACAAATTGGATGCAGCGTATACTGCTCAGGTGATGGGTGCATAGCAATCTCACGAATCACCACCAAACAAACACCACCTGTTCCCCAATAACCTATCAAAATAAAAAAATGTAATAGAAAAAGAAATTAATATACTCTTTTAAGACTGCACCCACCTCCATCCCAGCACCTACCCACCCTAGCAACTACTAATATGTCTTTAATACCTAAAATTTTACCATTTCATAAATGTTATATAAATGGAATCATATATATGTAACCTTTTGGAATTTGCTAGAGAGGGCCAAGAAGGGCCTCTGGATCTCCAGAGAGAGAGAGAGATTAGGTTGGAGGCACAGGTTCAGAGGTGATGGTGTCCCACAGCTGCAGAAGGCCAGGGGTGGCTGAGATTACCCAGGCAGAGAAGGAGGAGGGGCAGTGGGAGCAGCTGTCAACATTTAGGGGAGGAGTAGAAAAGAAAGATCCTGGGAAGGACACTTAGAAGGATCATTTGGAAAGCTGGGTCATCACAGGACCAACCGGTAGGGCTCAACCCTTGGTGGCCATGACACTTACAAGAGAGGACAGGGCATTCCTCACAACATCTTCTACGGGGCATATTTTGTGTGCCTGGCCTTGCTCTGTGTGCTGCTCAGTTCTTACCTCACCACCTGTGAGACAGATGTTCTGTGTGTGTGTTTTTTGTATTGAGACAGGGTCTCACTCCCCAAACTGGAGTGCAGTGGCGTGATCAGAGCTCACTGTAGCCTCAACCTCTTGGGCTCAAGCAATCCTCTTGCCTCAGCCTCCCACATAGCTGGGACCGCAGGCACATGCTGCCATGCTTGGCTAATTAAAAAAAAATTTTTGTAGAGACGAAGTCTCATTATGTTGCCCAGACTGGTCTTGAACTCCTGGGCTCAAGCAATCCTCCCATCCATCTTGGCCTCTCAAGGTGCTGGGATTACAGATGTGAGCCACTGCATCTAGCTGAGATAGGTATTATTACATCATTTTAGGCGAGAAGACTGAGGGTCTGAGTGGTGAAGGGACTTGCCAAGGACACCTGGCTGGTAAGTAGCAGAGATGGGAATAGAACCTGGGCTGTCTCTCTGGGCTCTGGTGATCGTGTGTTAAACTCTTCTCAGTCAGAGAGAGTGAGGGCAAAAGAAGGAGTTGGAATGAATTGGCTTGGACAAGTGCACGGGCTGGGAGCCTGAGGAAGAGAAGGGCATGGCTCTGAGCCACAGCCTGCTGTCATCCATGGTGAGGACAGCACCCTGGGACGGGAGGAGGGGGAAGGGGGAATTTAGGGCGTTGTTGAAAGAGAAGGATCTAGTCCAGAGGGAGAGGCGGGAGAGGCTGGAGACTGAGGATAGACAGACAAGACTGGAGGAGTGGGGGCCAGAACTCAAGGGGCTGAAGCGCCAGCCCTGCACCTGGCAGAAGATGCACTTTAACAAGAGGGCTCCTTCTAGGGCTCCCTCCCTTTTCCTAGGTCTCCCTTTAAAGGAAGGAAACTGCTCCTCCCAAGGCTCCTTTGCCCCTTCTCTGAGCTGCGCATGGCCCCCTTGTCGCCTGGTGAGGAGCAGCAGGGGATTCTAAACAAAGACATGAGGTGGGGGAACTGGAACAAGAATGGATCATAATCATCCCAGCGCCTGCCAAGTCCCCCACCCCTCACACACACACACACCCCTGGGCTCCCGCAAACACTCCCTGGCTCAGGCCCAGCTCAGGGACTTCTGGTGAGAGCCCCTCCCTGGGAGTGCAGCCTTCTGGGCTGCTTTCTTCTTAGTAGGACTGAGCATCCGGCGCCTCCCAGAGATTTCAAGATGGCTCCCCTCCCCCAAGGATGCCTTTGTCTTTGTCTCCATAGAAGAGGCAGCAGCAGGGGGTGGGGTTTGGAAGAGGGGTAAATGAGACTGGGTCCTTGCACCCAGGGTGTCTAATTGGAGTAAAGGATGGCCAGACACAGATGCTTTTGGTGTGGGTAATGGGAGCTCAGAGGACTGGGAGCTCCCTGCCTTCTGGAAGTCAGAGAGCACTTCATGGAGAAGACGGCCTTCGGGCTGTCCTGGAAGAGCTCACTGCAGCCTCGACCTCCTGGGCTCAAGCAATCCTCTGGCCTCAGCCTCCCATGTAGCTGGGACCACAGGCATGTGCTGCCATGCTTGGCTAATTTTTAAAAAATTTTTGTAAAGATGAGGTCTCATTATGTTGCCCAGACTGGTCTTGAACTCCTGGGCTCAAGCAATCTTCCCATCTATCTTGGCCTCTCAAGGTGCTGGGATTACAGATGTGAGCCACCGCATCTGGCTGAGATAGGTGTTATTACATCATTTTAGGCGAGAAGACCGAGGCTCTGAGTGGTAAAGGGACCTGTCAAGGACACCTGGCTGGAATGACAGTAGGTTAGATGGGCAGAGATGAGGAGGAAGAATTTTCAAGTGAAGAGACCACATGACCCAAGGCTCAGAGGTGGGAGAGAAGCAGGGCTACTGGAGAGCAGGAGGCGGGCCCATGTGCGTGGCCCTGAGGAGCATGGGTGAAAATGCTGAGGAAATGGGGAATGAGGCCAGAGAAGCCCCAGGCCAGCCAGATGGCAGAGGGTTTGACCGTCAGCCCAGGAGCATGAGCCTGGTTTCTCAGCCCATGGAGAACACTGAAAGTTTTGATAAGGATGACGGCCGTTGTCCCTGGGCTGGAGAATAGAACGAGTGGGGTGAGGTGGAGGCGGAGAACAATGTAGAGGCGACACGCCCTGGACAGGGCAGGGCTGTTGGGGTGGGGAGAAGACTGCACACCTTAAAGCACCTTTGACAGAAGGAAGAGCTTACAGCACCGACTGGGTGGAGGGGTGGAAAGAACAGGCAGTCGGGGACGATCCTCAGCCCACACAAGCAGGCCCTCGGCGGTGCAAGTGGGTCAGGTGGAGAAAGGGGTGGGGGGTTGGAAGTTTTCTGAGCACAAATGTCTGTGTCCCTTTGGGTATCTGTGGTTGGGAAGGGGACTTTGCTCTGGGTAAGATGCAGGTGGGAGGTTCCAAGCATGTTGCATGTGGCAGGGCTAGGTGCCCTACCTAGGCAGACCCAGAGCCTGTTACAGGAGAGGTGTTTCAGGGAAGAGAGCAGTAGGCAGTAGGGGGCAGGAACAGGGGATGGCCAGCCACTCACCCCCACACGGAATGAGCAAAAGGAGAGTTTGGGGTTTTTTGCACTCAGAGGTGGTTTTCAACTGGACTTTCCTTTGCATCAGTGAGTACTTCCCACGTGCCAGCTAGTGGCAGAAACATGCTGGCTTCTGGCCCCAGTCCCTGCCCTTAAAGAGGTCTTCATCTGATGGGGAGAGAATGGGCTCCAATATTAGGCCCGCTATGCTCAGTGCCATGAGAGAGGGACAGAGGGGCAGGTCAGGGGAGGAGTCCTCAAGGAGGTTTGCTCACAGGGACACGGGAAAAGGACAATTCCACGAGAGGAAACAGCCTGAGCAAAGGCCTGGAGATGGAAGCCCATCAATGTAGACTGAGCCCAGGAGGATTTGGGAAGGGGAGAAGGGGAGACAGGAGATGTAGAAGACTGAAGACGGAGCAAGCAGCTCTAGAAAAGCAGATTCAGGTGGTTGCAGGGGACCGGGGTTCTGGGTACTGATGGGAGCCATAGTGCAGGCAGCAAAGAGGGACAGTGGGATAGGCAGAAGGGAAGGATGATGGAAGCTTTTCATAAAGGCGGAGGCAGGGTGGTTGCTGGGCCTCAAAGGTCAGCGGGCCCTGGCTGCCTGCCTCGCCAGGACCTCTCAGTTTCCATTACTGCCTGGGTCCTGACTCCTTTATATTACATTTCTGGGTCACCCACTCATAAATCCTCTTCCTGCCTGGGGCTGGGAGCACTTGAACAGAGAGCAGGTTTGATTTAAAGGCAGGGCTGGCAGTAAAGGGGGAATAAAACTATTCAGGAAAGAGCACAGGCAGCATCGGCTTCCCTGGGGGGGACAGTGTAATTAAAGTGGGGTCGTCCCTCTCTTCCTGAGAGCTTCCTCGAGGATGGATGAGGGGTAGATTGCCGCCTGCTATATCGGTCCACTGGGCCAGCACATTCCCAGTTCCAGGAGGAAGGGGCCAGACTCAGAGCTGCACACATCAGGCTCCAGCTGAGCTCCCTGCTGTAGTCAGTAGACTTCTAAGATTGTCTCCAGTAATCCCCACCTGTCAGTAACTATGCCCTGTTCTGGTGGGAATCTGGGATGGATCTAGTGACTTTTTTCTAATGGATACAGAAACACAGCAAATGAGATGGGTGCCCCTTCCATGACTGGGCTATTAATACAAAAGACTGGGGATTCCTTCTTGCTATCTCCCCCTTCCCCTGCCTCTTGCCTTCTTGGTTTGCACACTTTGATTAAGCAAGCTGCCATGCTGTAGAGGCCCACATGACAAGGAACTGATGGGGGTCTCTGGTCAACAGTTAGAGAAGAACTTAGGCCCTCAGTCCAACAACCCGCAAACAATTAAATCTTGTCAACAATCACTTGAATGAGATTGGAAGGAGATCCTCTCCCAGGCAAGTCATCAGATGAGACCACAGACCCTGGGCTGACACCTCCATTGCAGCCTCACAGAAGAGGCTGCATCCGTTACCAGATGACACAGAAGATACAGCTAAGTCATGCCTGATCCCAGACCAACAGAGACTGGGAGATAATAATTGTGTACTGTTTTAAGCCATCAAGTTTTAGGGTGATTTGTTGCACAGCAATAGATAACTCGTACACCTGCTGATTTGAGCCAGTTCCTTGCTGTGAATCCCAATGTGCCTATCTGAATAAATGGGCTAATAATACTCAGCCCAAGGGACTGAGCAAAGATCAGAGCCGAAGGCAGATGGGAAAGAGCTCTATACACTGTAAAATGTTGTGTACATGGGATGCATTTTTGTGAATATAATTATCTCAGTGAGAGGTTGGGGATAACATGGTTCTTATCTTGACTTCTCAACTTACAGGCTGAGAGGCCTTGTGTAAGTCAGTTAACCTCTCAGTGCTCAGCTGCCTCCTCTGTAAAAGGGGTTTGTTGGGAAAACAAAAGGAGAATTCAGGTAAATCATGTGCCTGGCATATAGCAGGCACTGAGAAAAAAATCATGGCCCTTCTTGATTCATGTTGTTACTATTGTGGTGCTTCTGAATGAGATGAAGGGATAAGGGTGGTGAATGCCGGCTCCACCTGCCGCACTGCGGCAAGAACCTTGGCATCCGCAAGATTTCTGAACCACCAACCTGATCTCAGCTGAGTGTGCCTCGCTGGGGAAGCTGAGGGCAGAGAGCAAATTGATACTGCCCCAAGAATCACCCCACGTTCGAGCTTGTTAAGGCTGCCTTACTAAGAAGCCACTGGCAGAGAAGCATCTGACATGGAGGATGCAGACACAGAGCTGGCCCCACAGCCTGTTCCTCAATGGACTGGCTGCTGTTGATTCTGGGTTTCAGAGACCAGCCTCGGAGTGCTCTGAGGACGCCCTGGAAGTCTTTGATGGGAAAGTCAGGCCTTGAGCAGTGATAATGATGTTTCAGAACCAGGCCAGGCAGCATGTGTTCTGAGTTGAGGATGCAGGGTGATGATGGGAGATGAAGGAGAGGAGGGGTCAGAAAGGACATTCTGGGGACAACATACACCTTGGTTAGCTGTCACCATTCCTGGTCTCTGTTGGGTGTTGGGCTCTAACCGAATGACCTCTGGACCTCCTGTTGCCTACTGGTGAAGGCCTCTCCGCCACCCTCCTGGGCCAAAGTCAGCTGGGTAAAGCAGAGCCATTGGTCCTGAGAGGCACACTGACTTACTTGCTCAGGGCCACTCAGCCAGCTGGTGGAGTAGGAAGCAGAGAATGAGTCTGTCCAACCTTAAAGTCCATGAAAAAAATCAGCCTAGAGGAGCTGTGTTTCTAAGGCTGGGTTCATTCCTGGTCCTTGAAAAGAGAGGATGAAACTGCAGAATTTGGCACATTTTAATCCTGAAGTTTTTTTTATTCGAAGGATGACTGTCCTGCAACTCAGAGTCCAAGTGTGTCCTGTTCTGAACAATAGCAGAGACAATGACCAAACACAGCTGCCGTGAAGGTAAAGAGTTAGGTTCCCACGGAGAGGTAATGGCATAGGAGACCTAATTGGGGTGACAGAGAGGTGTCAGAAAAGGGTCCTCTAAAAAGCAACATTTGGGCTGAGACCTAAAGGCTGAGCAAGAATCAGCCAGGGGAAGAATAGAAAAAGAGAGCCACAGGAAGAGGAAACAGTGTATGCAAAGGCCCTGAGGCAGGCAGTTGTGCAGTGTGTAAGTGATGGAAAGGAAGCAAGTCTTCCTGGAGCTCTGTGAACAAGAGGATGTTTGCTTGAGGCCAGAGGACCTGAAGGCCTTGATAAGAAGTTTAGATTCTATTCTAAGTGATCCAGTTTCCACTGTTAGTGGGTTCGATCTCAAGGAGTCTAGAGGAGGGAGTAGGGGAGTGATAGACGGGTTTGGTTGGAGACATTGCCATGTCCTGATATTAGTTAGAGGGGTAGTAGATCTGGCAGCTGGATAGAGATGAAGATAAGGGAAACCCATTGGAAAGCACCTAATGCCTTTGAATGGGGTAGCCTCAGTTTCTCTAGGCAGCTGGACAGGTTGTTCCAGGCTTTGAAGGGCTGGACTATCAGAAGCCATGGTGCTTGTCCATGTGCTCTCCAGAGTCTGGCTTTGCTCTCCAAGGCCATGTGGACATCTGGTCCAGGCCTGAGTCACTTTCTTTGCCAAGTGATCCTATTGACAGGCTGTGCGGGCAGCTCTTTGCTTTGTGGTAGGCAAAAGAATGCCCCAAAAGATATCTATGTCCTCATCTTCAGAATCAGTGAATATGTCAGGCTGCATGGCAAAGGGGAATTAAGGTTGCAGACAGAATTAAGGTTGCTGATCAGCTGATCTTTAAACAAGGGGGTTATCCTTGATTATCTGGGTGGGCCCAGTGGAATCACTAGGGTCCTTTAGATGTGTGAGAGGGAGGTGGAAGAGGAGGTTGGAGTGATGTAATAGGAGAAGGACCTGATCCAAGATTGCTTTAAAATTGAAGGAAGGGGCTATGAGCCAAGGAATGCAGGTGGCCTCTGGAAGCTGAAAAAGGCAAGATATAGAGTCTCTTCTAGAGCTTCCAGAAAAGGATGGAGCCCTGCCACCACCTTGACTTGAGCCCACTGAAACTTGTGTTGGACAACTATCCTATGGAAATTTAAGATAATACATTTGTGTTGTTTAAGCCACTAACTTCGTGGAAGTTTGTTCTAGCAGCAATGGGAAACTACAACAGTCGCCCTCCCTACTAAGGGTACTATCTCTGTGTGGGTGGGTGGTTTGTTCTCAAACCTGTAAAGTCACCTTTTCCCCAAACCCAGGAACAGTGGAAAGAGCACTGGACCTGAAGCCTGGAAACCTGGGCCTCAGTCTCTACAGCTTTGCCAACTACCTGTGAGACCTTGGACAGCTCCTTTCCCTTCTCTGGCCTCAGTCTGCAAAGGGGCTAATACCCACCCTGTATGACACCTTGCAGGGGGACAGCACTCTGCAAGCCATAAGGTGGTGCACAGGTGGAACGGATATTCATGGTGTGGTGGGGGGGGAGTGACAGGGTTTAAATGCTTGTCTCCTCCAAACATTTCATGTTGAAATGTGACCTCCAATGTTGGAGGTGGGGCCTGGTAGGAAAGGTGCTTGGGTCACAAGGGTGGATCCCCCCGGAATGGCTTAGTGCTATCTGCTTGGTGATGAGTGAGTTCTCAGTTCTCACTCAGTTTAGTGAGATCTGGTTGTTTTTTAAAAGAGTATGGCACCTCCCCATTCTCTCTCCTGCTCCTGCTCCCGCCATGTGATCTGCCTGCTCCCCCTTTGCCTTTTGTCATAATGGGAAGTTTCCCGAGGCTTTCACCAGAAGCAGATGCCTGCACTACACTTCCTGTACAGCCTGCAGAACCATGAGCCAATTAAACCTCTTTCCTTTATAAATTACCCAGTCTCAGGTATTCCTTTATAGTGATATAAAAATAGACTAACACCAGGAAGAAATTCGTAGCCCTTGAAGACCAGGCATTTAAATGAGAGAAAAGACACAGGCATGAGGAAAGATATAAAGTGGAAAAGCTACAGGGAGATGTGATTGGTGGGCTCCCATCCAAGACTAGAGCTGAGCAGCACTGAACATGTACAGGGGACGGCGAGCCCCAGGACACACAGGGGATGAAACCCATGAGGCTGGAAAGGCAGGCGAAAGCCTGGCCTCTTAGGGCCCGAGTGCCAGTGTATTTGTCTGTTCTCACGGTGCTGATAAGGACATACTTGAGGCTGGGTAATTTATAAAGAGAAAAAGGTGTAATGGTCTCACAGCTCTGCATGTCTGGGGAGGCCTCACAATCGTGGTGGAAGGTGAAGGGGGAGCAAAGCACATCTTCCATGGCAGCAGGCAAGAGAGGGCGTGCAGCGGGGAAATGCCCTTTATAAAACCATCAGATCTCCTGAGGCTTATTCACTGTCATGAGAACAGCACAGGAAAACCCTCCCCCATGATTTGATTACCTCCCATCCAGTTCCTCCCAAGACAAGTGGGGATTATGGGAGATACAATTCAAGATGAGATTTGGGTGGGGACACAGCCAAAACATATCAGCCAGGCAGAGCTGCCCAGTCTTTATCCTGAAGACAGATTCTGGGGAGCCCTAGTAGAACCCAGTAACTTATTGGAATAAGGCCATGCCAGGGGGATGAGGCACAAGGAGCACCTAGGAGACTGAGGTAAGAATCTTAGCTTGTGGTGAGAGGGCAGGTCCTCAGACAGGTGTGAATGCTTAGTTAGTGAATGCAGTTTGCTCGCTCATGACTCTGCCCTTGCCAGCTGCGAGCCCTTGAGCAAATCACTTACCCTCGATAACCTCAGTCTGCTGTTCAGTGGGGCTTGTTGGTGGTGCTAACTCCATTATAGGCTCAAGGCAGAAAACACACCCAACACACTTGATATGGACCCCCCTGTGCTGCCCAAACCTCCAGGTTCGCCTCTCACTATCCAATGACTTCCACCCCATCAGGTGAACATTTTGGGTCCCTTCATTGCCCATCCATTCACTCCTCTGACCACTATGCAAAAGCAACTTCTCTTTTCTGTTGTCTGCCTATCCTTGCCCAGCAAGGGTTTCTGATGTGTGCACAGAGCATCCCCACATTCTTCAAAAGACGTGTTTGGAAACAAGAAATTGCTAGAGAGATGATTCAGTCCTTGGCCTCAGCTTGTGTCTGGACATAAGCAGGCCCATCTGTGGAGGCCGCACTGCCAAATTCTGTCACTCTTGCTCCATATGGTCTGTGCCCCCCTCAACCGCCTCTCCCTCCCAGAAGCTGCAGTCTGTGCCTGTCTCTCACTCCGCTTTGGTTGCTGCATGGAAAATTCAGCGAGGGATGTCTTGGCTCTAGTGAGCGGGCATCTCTGCTCCTCTCCTGCCCTGTCTGGGACCGCTATGGGAGTAAACATCAAGGAGGGTTTCTGGGCTCCTTTGGAACCTCTTCCTTCGTGTCCACATAGGGCCGCATTATGGAGTCCTAGGGCTGAAAGGGACAGAGGGAGGCTGTCAGCTCCTGCCCTGGAAGTAGAGGTCTCTCCAGCAGAAAGTAACTTCCTGAAATGCTGGCTCTGTCACTCACGGGTCCAGTTCCCTTGTCCTAAACAGTGATGTTGGACAGCCTCTTTCAATCACAGCCTTGCTGGCAGGCAGCTGGACTTGACACTAAAAGACCTCAATTCATATCAAGTTGTGTGACCTTGTGTTATTGGTTAACCTCTCTGAGTCATCTTGTGACAGTTGTGACCTGAAGTCATCATTCCTGCCTTGTTCACCTCCTAGGTTGGTTGTTGGGGTCTAATAATATGCCAATTATGAAAGAGCTTGGTAAGCAGTAGGGCAGCAGAACGCAAAGTGTGGTCCCTGGGCCATGAGCCACAGCATTACCTAGGAATTTAAGAAAAATGTAGACCTACTGGTCCTGAAGCTCTGGGGCTGGAGCCCAGCAATGTGGATTTCCACAAGCTTTCTGGTGACCCCAATGCCCACTAAAACTTGAGAATCTCTGAGAAGATGAGCATATGGATGAGACCATCCCCATCTCCTCATCAGTATTGGCTTGGAGTCACCTTAAGAGTGTTACAGACTATGCCACATTTGGCTGTACAAATATTTCACGGCAGTCTAAGGTTTAAAGATCTGCATGATTTCTCATCTGGGCAAATCCATTTCAAAATAAATTCATGATGTTTCTGGGCAGGTAGAAAAACCAACTTCCGAGGGAGATTTAAACCCAGGATGGCAAGCGCAAAGCCTTCGGGAGCTAAGCAGGTGATGCGAATGTGGGAAGAGGCGGGGGTAGGACAGGCAGAGGCAGAGTCTGGCTGCCCTGCAGAGCTCAGGCCCTACCTAACAGCATTAAAAAATAACAAAATCCCTGAGCTGGCCAAACAAAACACATATGTTCGACAGATCTGATTCAAGGTCTGCCAGTTTGTAACTGGCACCAATGCTGAGGGGTGGGGAGGAGAAAGGAGGTTTGGTCTTAACAAACCTATGCACTGGCCACAGAGTTAGTTGCCCTGTAAAAGGGTGTTTGGCATGCAGTTATAAGTCCCATATTTACCTGGGCTAACGATGGCATGATTTCATTAATTTGCTCATTTACTTATCCCACACAATATCTTTTCTAGGGCCCCTGCCAGGTTCTGTGGCCCCAAAGCTGAATCAGACACTTTCTCCAGAGGGGCTAGACCTGTCTGTGGATGCCTCCAGTGCATCATTTTCCAGCATTCTTTGGAGTTATGCTTGATGAGATAATGGGTATTCCATGGGGAAAGTGGTCCAGAGTTAGCTAGGCATGGAAAGCACCTAGTTAAACAGAATTACTTCACTGCAGGACTTCTCAGAGACTTTGCTATGCTAAATGTCTGTTACACATTAAATGACCTCAAAGTATCTGGGCCTCTCCAGGGTTCCTGATGAGCCTGTATGTCCTGACCTGTATTGGGGCTGGTGGGTAGATGTGGGATCCCCTAGAGAGTGTGGCAGGTTCAAAAACCTGCTGCACTTAGGCTTGGGGGTGTCTTCTTCCCCTGGAATCTTCAGTGTCTGCAGTGAGACACTGAGGGGACAGTCCTCAAGGGGTGGATTTCACTTTCTGTGGCAGTAAGAGAGCTCAAAGGAAGAGTTTAGTCCAGAGGTCTGCCGGTTCCATTTGCATTTGAGGAGTAAGACGGTGCTGGGGACGAACGGGGAGGAGGGTCCGCATCGGAGAGGGGAGCACTGTCAGTGTCCCATGCAGCAAGAATGCTGAAACCTACTCCCATGCCACTTTCTGTTTTCAGATTTTATTACCAAGAAAGGGTGAGAAAGCAATTTCATGTATTCAAACAGGGCTTGATCTCTTTCCTACAGTGCCTAAGCCACTGATCCACCAAGGAGCTTGAGGAAGCCTCAGACAGAAGGCCATAGTTACGTTAACTGCTGCTTTTACAACCGAGGCTGGCTCTGACTTCTATGAATACAATTTAGAGGCTCAGGACAGATCTGAAAACCAATCTCTCCCTTTCCCTCCTCTCAACTCTCCCCACTCATTGTCTGTGGCTGGCGCGCCTGCTCTTTTTTTTTCTCTCTCTCTCTCCCCACCCCCTTTCTTGCTATCCTGCTGGCTCTCTCTCCCTCTGCAATCTATGAAGTCAGTCCAGTTTGGGGCTCGATATCTCTTTGTTCTGGAAATCCCCACAGCAGAAAGAGAACGAATTGCCCTTGGTCCAGGATACTCTTTCACAGAATTAAGACTGAAGTACATTCATGAAAAGAAACACAACACAAAACAAAACAATATAAAAAAATCCAAACTTCCCTGAACATTTAATTCACTGAGAGCATGTCCAAGAATAATTTCTTGAACTAATCAAAACTGATTCCAAAATTGCCTCCAAAGTATCTCTGATGGCTACCAGTTCAGTTTCAGATACAGGGGTCTTATGTCCACAGTGGAAAGGGTGAGAAAGTCTTACTTTCTTGAAAAATCAAGTCATATTCAAGAAAGCCCACATGAAAATTTGCTTTGGAAGAATCAGAAAAAGCTGGATGCAAGGCAGGGGCAGCATTTTTAAATGTCTATGTGAATCTCCCATTGATGCATTCATGTGGAGCTCTGACTCATTTAATCCTCCTCATTACCTACATTCTGTGGTCCAGGGAAGTCAAGCACTTTCTGGAGGCCACACAGGCAAGAAAGGGCAGATCTGGAGTGAAATGTTGGTGTACTGGGTTTAGGCCAGTCTGTGCTGTGGCTGGGATGGACCTTGAAGGGTCTGTGCATCTGGGGGATAACAGGAGAGAGAGGTTTGGATTTGCGGGAGCAGCAGGAGGCGCCGGCTGGTGTCTCTGTGACAGAAGGGAATGGGACTCTCCCCACAGACGGGCCCTGGGGATTTCTCCCCCTCACTCTGTCCTCAGTCCCTCCCTTTGGCAGCCTTGGGCCTGACAGTTTGCAGGGGATACACCAGCCAGCAATCCCAAGTCGTGCTCCCAGACCAGGAAAAACATAACTGGAAACTTCCACCCAGTCTGCAGGACAGGTTCCCCAGACTTCAGCAGACCCACGGGAATCTGCTGGTGCGGATCTGTAGCACGCAGTGAGAGCCTGCTCGGAGGTAAGATTCAAGGCTCACATTTCTCAGGTGACTGGCGGGGGCTTCTAATTCACGGGGGACTCTGGCTTCCATCTGGCCAAGACTATAAAGAGCTCTCCTTCCCATGCTGATATGGCTGTCTCTTGCTTTGAGTCTCATCCTGTCTTTGGTCTGTATGTGAAAGGCAGGTTTGAGCCTGCAGGAACCAACAAACCGGAAGCCGTTCTCTTCCTTGGGGTTTAAACAATTACCGATCCCACCCCAAAACAGACTTAGAGCTGTCTCTAACCCTCCTACGGCAGAGACGAAGGAAACGGATTGCCTTTGTGTACATTAGAGCATGGGGTCTAGAACAATGGAGGTCAAGGCCCCACCTTGGTCATAGCTAGGATGTCCTGATCCAAGTAAAACCAGCACCAAACATGTCCTCATGGTTGGTGGATGATTGTTTAAACAGGAGCCATGCTGCTAAAATACCTGCTTACCCAAGCAGTTGCCAAGGTCACAGCTACTATACTTTTGTGATTATTTATCTAAGCCAAGCTTTCCCAAAGCATTTTTCCCTATAGGATGTTAATAGGTGTTATATGGGGAGACAGGAGGTTTCTACAGTAAAATAAGGTGGGGGAATAGCTGTTTTCAAGAAAATTAATTGGGTTTCTTTAACTTAAAGGCTTTTCAGAGCCTTTAATATGCGAATGTGCTTTATGCATCTCTCATGGGGGAGTAGGCAGTATACCCCCAACCCCGACTTATTGACCACAGATCCATTTTTCTACAGAACACCTCAGGGGACAAGGGCTTCGTGAAGTACATTGTTGGAAAGGAAGTTCTTATTTTATACCCTGGCTCTACTTTTCTCAGGATTGGTACTAACCACAGAATGGAAAAGGAGGACATCAGAGAAAGAGGCTGAAGCACGCGTGGTGGGTGGACACCCCCAGACACCCGAGAGGTTCCTAATGGCCAGGGCAGGAAGGGAGACACTGGGCTACTCTAACAGCTATTGTTTTGTGTTTCTTGAGAAGTTTCACCTCTCCCTCTTCTGCCAACAGATGTTCTACCCCTAACCAGAGTTGTATATCACTAAATATTAGATTTGGTTACAAAGAGACTCTATAATAGTGGCTAAACCAGGATAAAGGTATATTTTTCTCTCACATAAAGGTGTGCAGAGGAGGCAGTTCAAGACAAGCAGGGAAAAGACAGAGTATCAGGGACTTAGACTATTTCTGTCTTGTTTTTCTGCCCTATGTAGCTTTCATCACCTAAGCCACTTCACAGTACAGGATGGCTACTAGTGTTCTAGCCGTTGCATCCACGCTTCTAGCAACAGAAAGGGGGAGAAGGAGGAGAAAAGGGCAATCTCTCCCTTTTATGAGTTTCCAGAAATACTTCTGAACTCTTCTACTTACATCTCATTGATCAGAACTTGGACACATGGCCACACCTATTTGCAAGGGAGGCTGGGAAATGTATTAACTTGGCAGCACTATGACCAGCCCAAAAAGGGAGGCTCCAGCTAGAAGGGGAAAATGGATATTGGGAGACAACTGGCACTCTGCTACACATCAAAATTATTTCCATGGCTCAGGAACTTCAGTTTGGACCCAGAACCAATCTCAGTTCTTCTCCAGGCTGTTCTAGTTTGAAGCTAGAGAAGATTCTTTTTCTTCTATGGTTACTAAGCTGAAGAGGGTCGGAAGGGTTTGGAGCCACACTCCCCAGCATGCAGAGAAAGCTGTGTAGATGGAGAGAAAACATGTGCAGAGAGGCACAAAGGTGAGAGACTGGGGGAAAGAGAATGAAAGATGGATTGATTGATTAATTGATTCCCAGGTCTGGTCATTCCTAAGGCCAGCCTCACCCCTGCCCTCTTCTTGTCACATGAGCCAATAAATCCCCTTTTGACTTAACACTATTTCAACTTGGGTTTCCATCAATTGCTCTAAAAGAGCCCTGGCTGCCAATGTTATCTTTTACTTCTGAGAGCAGGGACCACATGGATTCCTATTTTAGCAGAGAGAGTTTTTTCCTAGAATTAAATTGCAGAGGGAATTTATTACTTGAACTCGTGTTGAAGGACATGGAATGACATAATTATACTTTTGCACGTCTGTGTAGGTCTTCACAGTTAAATCTATTAACTCACCTGAGTGTCACAGTCTCTCTGAGATGTAGGTTTTTCCCCTCCATTGTGTAGATATGGAACCGAAGGTCAGAGGATAATCTGGTTTCTGTACATGGCTGTTCAGCAGTGGCATCACTCACTGTTCCAGCTGCAGTTTGTGTGCAACCTCTATAAGATGAAGGCAGTGTAAGTCTCTCATAACTTGTAGGAGAATGCATTTTATATGGTGGATGAGCTTCAGAAAACTTTGTCCAGATGCCTTAATTCAGGAACAAGCCTCAATGTGGAGGACGACCATTAGACCATTCAATGTCAATGGTTTGCATCAAGGCTTGGGCAGGTGTGGTTTGTAACTGATTTACAACTCATGCTGGAAGCCTTGCAACAAGATTCTCTGACAAGGGCCTGCTGTGCAGGCCTTCAGTGTGGCCCGTTAAAGGGATAGTCGTCATTTTTAAAACCTGGTTGGAGGAGTGTCTCTGGATTATGAGAATTTCAGAGTTAGGTCTGCGTTCTCATCCAGAGAGAAGGGCACTTTCAGCTGGGATGCCCATCTCCCTCACAGAAGAACTTGGGTCATTTAGGAGCTTGCTGTTCTGCCTAATGTAGCATAAAAGAGACAACTTTAAGGCTGGACGAAGTGACTCACGCCTGTAATCTCAGCACTTTGGGAGGCCGAGATGGGCAGATCACCTGAGGTCAGGAGCTCTAGACCAGCCTGGCCAACACGGTAAAACCGTGTTTCTACTAAAAATACAAAAAATTAGCTGGGCATGGTGGCGCAAGTGCCTGTAATCCCAGCTACTCAGGAGGCTGAGGCAGAAGAATTGCTTGAACCTGGGAGGAGGAGGTTGCAGTGAGCCGAGATCACACCATTGCACTCAAGCCTGGGCAACGAGAGTGAAACTCCATCTCAAAAAACAAAAAAAAAGAGAAATAATATTGCTATAAACCTGTGCCAAACAGAGTTTGGCACAGGTTTATAGCAAGAGTCACTGACTTTACGAGGGTTCCTTGTTGCAAACAAAAGCAACTGTCTTTAGCAAACATTAAAAAAAAATTATAATCTATTGAAAGGATAATCGTGTTTACAGAATCAAGACAAAGCCAGAGAAACATGTTTGGAAATGAGCAGGAATCAGTGCAGTTGTAGGTCATGAAGCTAGTGTAGAAAATTACATTTCAGCCTGGACAGGAATGATGATCCCAACAATGGACACGATAACCACTTTCATGAACGGTCTGAATGTGCTCCATCTTTATCTCGCCCACTGCCATGAGTCAGACTCCCAGGCAGGGGCCTTAATGGTTTGAGTGTCGTGGTGGCCAGAGGGCAGGAAGCTGGAGATCTTCTCCCTTCACCTCTGTGGTGGAGGGACAGACTTGGGTACCTCCCAAAGCAGTGGACCACTCTACCAATCACAGCTGTATTCATTTTAAAAGCGGTCCAGGTGGCTCCTAGGGAATGTTGGTTTTGAGATTTGAAAATAAAATGACAGAAGCCACTGCGTTCCCACTTTTGCCCTCTCCTCCCAATCCCTCAGAGCCAAATTCAGGAGGTCGGCAGGTGTCATGTGTTACCATATCCCTTGTCCACACTGCCACCATACTTACTTTTCAGGACTGTGCATGTCTGATCCTGCCCCTGGCCTTCATACACAGAACAAATGCTGTACCTGCTATTCAAGGCCTTCATTATCTGACTGCAAACCAGCTTTCCCCTCCTCCCACGCCTCAGCCCCCACCACCTGTTCTCCTACCACGGAACTATTTACATTCTTCAAACACACACCATGGAACATTTGGTTCTAGTCTTCCGTCTCCTCTTCCATCTGGGGAACGCCTGTACCATCCTCCCCCACCACTCCTGTGAGCTTTATTTTGACTCATTTCTTCATTATCTAGAATACTTACTGAGTAATATGGTTTGGATTTGTGTCCCTGCCCAAATCTCATATCGAATTGTAATCTCCAGTGTTGGAGGAGGGGCCTGGTGGGAGGCGACTGGATCAAGAAGGTGGATTTCCCCCCTTACTGTTCCTGTGATAGTGAGTTAGTTCTCACGAGATCTGGTTGTTTAAAAGTACATGGCTCCCCCACCTTCTCTCTTTCTCACTTCTGCCCCAGCCATGTAAGATGCGCCTGCTTCCCCTTTGCCTTCCACCATGATTGTAAGTTTCCTGAGGCCCTCCCCAGCCATGCTTCCTGTACAGCCTGCAGAACTGTGAGCCAATTAAACTTCTTTTCTTTAGAATTTACCCAGTCTCAGGTATTTCGTTATAGCAGTGTGGGAACAGACTAATACAGTGAGGTAGGCAGAATGACGGCCCCCAAAAGGTGTCTACATTTCAGTCTGTGGAACATGGCAAAAGGGGCTTTGCAGACCTTACTGAGTTAAGGATGTTGAGATAGTAAACTCTTACTATGGATGATCCAGGTGAGTTCAATCTAATCGCATAAATCACACCAAAGTAGAGAAGCTCCTGGTTGTGATCAGAGAGAGACATGCGCTTATAGGAGCAAGTCAGAGAGGAGGCACTGTGAGAAGGACTTGCCCTGCCATTGCCAGCTTTGGTGATGGAGGAAGGGGCCATGAATGAAGGAACAGACAGCCTTGACAAGCTGGAAAAGACCAGGAAACAGACTCTCCCCTCATGCCTCCAGAAAGTAACCAGCCTTGCTGACACCTTGACTTTAGCCTAGTGACTCATGTCAGACTTCTGACGTATAGAACTAGAAGGTGATAAATCTGTATTTTTAAAGTCACTAAGTTTATGTTAATTTGTTACAGCAATAATAGAAAATGAATACTCAAGTACTTTGGTTTTTGCAAGGGTATGAAGAGTTATACTTTCTGAGGCTCTGCATATCTGAGAATGTCTGTCTATTGCTATGACCTATGAACAATAAATGATTCAGCTGACTTTAGAAAGGGCTATTGGGACATACTCTTTTAAACTAAAAATCTGCAAATTCTGTTTCATTGTTGTGCTGGAAAGGGCTAACACAGCAGGCCTGAGGCTGTATCCTCAGAAAGGCCTGCTCTCAAGGTTGGCCCTTGGCCAGTGTCTGAGAACTTGGATTTCGGGAGGGTTCCATCATTCCCAAAAAGGATCAGAGCAGCTCACTGTGCCTGAACTCTACAAACAATATGCTTTATGCCAAACACCTGTTTTCCTTTTGAGAGTCTGAAATTTTGGCGTATGCCAGACAGAGGGTGCCTTAGTGACCAGCCCCCAGTAAATACCTCGGGCACTGACTCTCTAGTGAGCTTCCTGGTAGACAGCATTTCACACATGTTGCCATTATTCATTTGCTGTTGGCATTAAGGGTGCCCTGTGCAACTCCACCGGGAGAGGTCTCCTGGGAGCTTGTGTCTGGTTTCCCCTGGACTTCACCCCATGCATCTTGCTTTCCTTTTGTTGGTTTTGATTTGTATTTTTTCACTGTAATAAACGTACTCACAGCTATGCAATACTGTGAGCAGTAGAACTCACAGCTATGTAATAGATATACCACTAAATGCTGGGTCCTGAGAGTTCTGCTAGCAAGCCATCTAACCTGGAGGTTGTGTTGGAGACTCCTGACACACGTGTCATTGCGGCATTTAGTGCCGTGGGGGAAAAATTTGATGCCCATAACCCAACTGACCCCTTCTTTTTTTCCTTGTCTGGATATTTATAAGAATTTTCCTTTATCCTTGAAATTAAAAAAAAAATCACCAAAGCCAGTCAAGATGCACGTCTCTTTTCATTACTTTTCCCTGGTAATCAATGATCATTTTTAATCTAAACATGCGAGTCTTTGGCTGGGGGAGGTTTTCATCTAGTGTGGCAGGTATCACTATCAGAATTAAACTTCTTTTTTCTCCTCTAATTTAAAAGAGAAGTGGCACAGAGTCACCTTTGTCACTCTACGAATGTAGGGAAATTCATTGTACACATAGCCTGCTCCCAAGATCACTGAAACAATTACAATATATCATTGGGTGGGTGGGCACCAGGCTTTTGTGTCTGAGGGCAGGGAGGTCACCAGGAATTGGGTGCCCGCTGGCACCCCTCCTGACCCTGGATTACAGCCCCTGGTTGTTGGTGCTGGTGAACCCAGAAAGGACTGGAGGGGAAGGGCACATGTGTCCAGAGCCAGGCATTAGCCAGAACAGGGGATGCGATCCCTTCCATGCCTTGGGGTGCCCACCAAGGCAGTCAGTCCCCAGCCCCAGCTATCGCAGCTTGCCTCACTGCCCACAGTGTTGCAGTGATTGCATGAGTCAGGGGCATGGCTGTTCCTGTATTTCAGAGATGACAATTGATAATTGCCACTGGGTGCTGTGTGAATCAAGTGTCCCCTGTGTTTCTGAGATGACCCACCAAAGTCAGCTGCTACAGGTTAGTGCTGCCCTCACCTCACTGTCATAGCCAGGGATCACAATAACATCACCGGTCAAGATGTGAATTAGAAACTAGGAATTGAGCTCCTCATGCTGTTGATGGACTGGCTGATATGAGAGCAGATTCCACTGGGGAAAAGAGGACTCTGGAAATTTCTGTACATGATTATTTCTATAATGATTCTTCTTTTGTTTCTGTTGTCTATTGTTGTATAACAGACCACTCCCACAGTTTAGTGGTTTAAAACAACTGTTAGATTCACTATTGATTACAATTTTGTGTATTGGCAATCTGAAATGTTCTCCTGCTGCACTTTTTATCTCTAAACCTAAGTGTCTTCTTAAAACATTTCAATCAATCATTTATGAGCTGCAGTCATCAGGTGGCTTGACTGGGGCCGGAGGGTCCAAAGTAGCCTGACTCAGATGTCCAGCAGTTAGCGCTGGCTGTTGGCTGGGTGTCTTGGTTGCCTTCCACATGACTTCTCATCCTCCAGGAGGCTAAGTGAGCTTGTTCACAACATGGTTCTCAGGGTTCCAAGAGTTAAAATGGAAGCTCAGAAGTTACAAAAGACCACTTCTACTACATTCAGTTGGTCAAAGCAAATCACAGCCCAGCCCTAAAACAAGGAGACAGACTCTGCCTTTTGCTAGGACTGTCATGGTTACATTGCGTGGACACAGGTGGGGCATGACCCACTGAGGACCATTTTTGTAATCTACCACAATTTCCTTCCAGAATTTCTACTATCTATAGAAATTCTATAGGGGTTAAAAAAAACCCTGATCTTTTCTCCACATTTCTGATCTTTTTACCCATCATTTAAATCTCTCTTTATTTGTATTCACTGGGTTCTAGAAGAATATATTAAGCATATGTTTTCATTTGCTAATTTGATTTTCTACAGTGTCCAATCTAACTTTCACTGACTGTTACCTTTTTATTCATCAGTTATGCTTTTAATTTGAAAAGAAGGTTGTATGATTTCAGACCAATTCTTTCTATAGGTGCAAAGTTTCCCCGAATATAATTGAGAATGCAACTTTAGAGTTTTACCAACATTTCCCCCTATTTCTTGCCATAAGTTTGATTTGAGGCAGCCGTTTTCTCTCAATTCCTCAAAGATAGTCTCTTTCTTTTGAACTATTAAATCTTTTTATATCCGATAATTTTTCTCTATTTGCTCATCCTGACAAGTGGGAAAGCTAGGTTTCATTAAGAATTGGGAGCTGAAATGGGTTTATTTAGAGAATGTGTGACTGTGTTTAAGTCTTTCAGTTCCAGATGAGCTAAGAAGGAAAACAGTCAGATTTGATGTGTTTTTACCTTTCCAAGATAGAATTTCTATGGGATTAGACACAAACAGTCAAAAGGAGCTACATGGCCAGAAATCTTTTCTGATTTGTTGCGGCAGCTAGAAGCAAATGCAGTGTCTCTAACCTGCACAGCTGCCCTCATTAGGTTAGTTGCAGGGGTGTAGGATCTTTGTTTCTGGAGACACCTAGACCCAGTGCAGGCCAAGAGGCTGCCATGGCCCACTATGCAAAGTCCAAGTCCTAGTGCCAGTCAAGCTCCAGAGACTATCGGTGGATGGAGATTTTAACTCCTCTCCTTCCATATACTCTTTTCTCTCCTCCAGAACATATCACTTTAAGTTTGAGAAAAGCACTGAGACACTTTTGGGGCCCTCACTCCTCAGATGAGATTCATTTCCATTACAATGATTTCCACTACAGTTAGCCTTCCCCTCTTGCACAAATGTCTGATAAGTGCCACCCTTTTTTGGTATTCATCCCTGGTACAGATTGTTCTCCACTTTTGGGAATTGGAAAAATGAGGGAAGTTAAGAGATTTTAACCATGGGCTAGATGACCACACCGGTCCACAGGAAATAAGGGTTGGATTCCAGACAATATGGAGAGATGGAATCATAACTCCTTGCTTCCCACCCAGTAAGCCTGGAACACAAAGGGCCAAACTGTTAATGAAATGTGGACAACAAAAGATCCACTCACTTGTGTGTCTCGACCTGTGCCCTTAATTCCCACAAATAAAGCACACAGATGAGCTTATAGTGCAAATTACAAAAAATAAAGAGTAACAACCTTCAATAAGTGAGAATCAGGCAGTACAACAAAAAGCAGAATTAGACAAGTACCTCAGAGTTGAAAATCTGATAGAGATTGTAAAATAAATATTTCATAATGATCAAAAACATTTGTAAAGGCCAGGCATAGTGGCTCATGCGTGTAATCCCAGCACTTTGGGAGGCTGAGGCAGGTGGATCACTTGAGGTCAGCAGTTTGAGACCAGCCTGGCCAATATGGCGAAACACCAACTCTACTAAAAATACAGAAATTATCTGGGCATGGTGGCACTTGCCTATAATCCCAGGTACTGGGGAGGATGAGGCATGAGAATTGCTTGAGCCTGGGGGGCAGTGGAGGCTGCAGAGAGCTGAGATCGTGCCACTGCACTCCAGGCTGGGCAACAGAGACTCTGTCTCAAAAAAACAAAACAACAAAAAAGTGTAAAGGATACA
>NW_016107464.1:4543603-4640024 GCF_001604975.1 Cebus imitator | reverse complement strand
ACAAGTAAAACAAAACAATATGGGGGATAAAAAGGCATATTTAGAAAAGAATCAAATGGAACTTTTAGACACTAAAATATAATCACTGAAATTAAAAAGTCAATGGATAGACAATTAGACACAACTGAAGAGAATTAGTGAAATGGAAGATAGCTTTGGGGCTACTACCCAGAATACAGTACTGTGAACTAGAGAGACTGAAAATGTGAAATTGAAGTTGAGGGGATAGAATGAGTAGCTCATTCTAGGAGGATTGAGTCAGGAGCTCCAATACACATTTAGTAGGTTTCCATATGGTTAGAACTGAAAGGAATTGGGAGAGGCACTATTGGAAGGGAGAATGGCTGCAAATAGTTGATAATTGATGAGACACATGAAATCTCTAATGACTAAGGATATTCCCAAATTGATGAATAGCAAGAATTTTCAGATTCTATAAGCACAAGTGCCAAACAGGATTTTTTTTTTAATCCTAAACATATCAGAGTGAAACTACAGAGGACCAAGACAAAGAGAAGATCTCAAAAGCAGACAACCAGACAGACTTATTAAAAATGACAGTGAAGCTGCGCTTGGTGGCTCACGCCTATAATCCCAGGAATTTGGGAGGCTGGGGTAGGAAAACTGCTTGAGGCCAGGAGTTTGAGACCAGCCTGGCCAATATAGCAAGACCCTGTCTCTATATTAGAAAAGAAAGATGACAGACTTCTCAACAACAATAATAGAAACCTTAGACAATGAAAAATAATTACCACTCTAGAATTATTTTTCAATTTAGCTGTTGCTAGCTTTATCCCCTCCAGCTTTGTAAAAGTATAATTGACAAATAAAAATTATATATATTTACAGCATGCAATGTGATATTTTGATATATTTTTACATTGTAAATGAATAAATCAAGTGAATTAACATACTTGTCACCTCGTATACAAATTATTTTGTACTATTCTCTTAGCAGCACATTATTAAATATAGTCACCCTGCTGTAGCATAGATCTCCTGAACTTATTCAGCCTAACTGAAATGTTCTGCTTTTTGATCAACATCTCTTCATTCCCCAACCCCTATCCCGGGCCACTCGTACCCATTATTCTGCTCTCTGTTTCTATGAGTTCAACTTGTTTCAGATGCCACATATAAGTGAGATCATTGTCTTTCTGTGCCTGGCTTATTTCATTTAACAGAAAGCCCACCAGGTCCATCTGTGTTGTCACAAATGATAGGATTTCTTTCCTTCTTTTCTTTCTTTCTTTCCTTCCTTCCTTCCTCTCTCTCTTTCTTTCTTTCTTTGTTTCTCTTTCTTTCTTCTTTCTCTTTCCCTTCCTCCTTCCCTCCTTCCTTCTTTCTCTTTCCTTTCTTTCTTTTTTCTTTTTCCTTTCTTTCTTTCTTTCCTTCCTTCCTTCCTCTCTCTCTTTCTTTCTTTCTTTGTTTCTCTTTCTTTCTTCTTTCTCTTTCCCTTCCTCCTTCCCTCCTTCCTTCTTTCTCTTTCCTTTCTTTCTTTTTTCTTTTTCCTTTCTTTCTTTCTTTCCTTCCTTTCTCTCTCTCTCTCTTTTCTTCCTTCCTTCCTTCCTTTCCTTCCTCCTCTCTTTCTCTCTTTCTTTCTTTTTCTTTCTCCTTCTTTCTCTTTCTCTCTTTCTTTATCTTTCTTTTGAGATGGAGTCTCACTCTGTCACCCAGGCTGGAGTGTAATGGTGCAATCTTGGCTCACTACAACCTCCGCCTCCCAGGTCCAAGTGATTCTCCTGCCTCAGCCTCCTGAGTAGCTGAGACTACAGGCGCGTGCCACCACACCCGGCTAATTTTTTATTTTTAGTAGAGACAGAGTTTCACAATGTTGGCCAGGCTGGTCTCAAACTCCTGACCTCAGGTAATCCACCCACCTCAGCCTCCCAAAGTGCTGGGATTACTTCTTCTTAAAGGCTAAATAGTATTCCATTGTGTATATATGCCACATTTTCTTTATCCAGTGATGGACACTTAGGTTGATTCCATATTTTGGCTATTGTGAATAATGCTGCAATGCACATGTAAGTGCAGATGCCTCTTCAGCATACTGATTTCATTTCCTTTGGCTGTATACCCAGAAGTGGGATTGCTGGATCATACGGTGGTTCTATTTTTAATTTTTTAGGCACCTCCAGACTTTTTCACAATGGCTGTACTCATTTAATTTCCTACCAATAGCATACAAGTGTCACCTTTTCTCCATATCCATGGCAACATTTTTTATTTTTTGTCTTTTTGATAATGGCCTTTCTAACTGGAATGAAGTAATATCTCATTGTGCTTTTAATTTTCATTTGCCTGATGATTAGTAGTATTGAGCATTTTTTCATATACCTGTTGGCCATTTGTATGTCTTCTTCTGAGAGATGTTTCAGGTCCTCTGTCCATTTTTCAGTTGCATTGTTTTCTTGCTATTGAGTTGTTTCTCTTTCACTTTAGTGTGTCTACTAGTTTTGGTCTTGGTGGTTATTATGGGGCTTACACAAAGCTGTTATAACAGTTTAAGTTGATAGCAACTTATCTCAGACCTCACACAAAAAACTTCTCCTCCCTCCCAAATTTTATTCTATTAAAGTCACAATTTACATCTTTTATGTATTGTGTGTCCATTAACACATTATTATAGCTATAGTTATTCTTAATACTTTTGTCTTCTAACTTTTACACTAGAGTTAAAAATTATTTATGCACCTTTATTACAGTATTAGAGTGTTCTGAATGTGAGTATATTCTTACCTTTACACTGAGTTTTATAATTTTATATATGTTAAAATTAAAACATGTTGTTAGTTAGCATCCTTTTGTTTGAACTTGAAAAACTCACTTTAGCACTTACTATAAAGCAGGTCTAGTGGTAATGAACTCTCATAATTTTTGTTTGGGATAAACCTAAACTTCTATAACCCACCCATTCATTAAAAATAAAAACAACACTCTAAAACTAATTGGACTGTGGGAGAGACAGAAAAAGTCATTTTTGGACAAATACCAAGAGAGTTGACCACCAGTCAACCCTTTCTGCAAGAATTTGCTAGGGTATGTTTTAGGTAAAAGAAATTCAAGCCCAGAAATGAGTAGTAGGATGAAAGAATCTATGTCAGGAAAGAACTAGTAAATACATCGTTAAATCTAAACATGCTTTGAAAGTATAAAGTACTAATTATTATCTGAAGAATATAAAAATAAGATGCCTTTACAAAAACTTGGAACCAACCCAAACATCCATCAATGATAGGCTGGATAAAGAAAATGTGGCACATATACAGCATGGAATACTTAGAGCCATAACAAAGAATGAATTCATGTCCTTTGCAGGGACATGGATGAAGCTGGAAATCATCATTCTCAGCAAACACAGGAACAGAAAACCAAACACCACATATTCTCACTCATAAGTTGGAGTTGAACAATGAGAACACATGGACACAGGAGGGGAACATCACACATTGGGGCCTGTCGGGGGTGGGGGACAAGGGGAAGGAAAGCATCAGGGCAAACACCTAATGCATGTGGGGCTTAAAACCTAGATGACAGGTTGATGAGTGCAGCAAACCACCACGGCACATGTATACCTATGTAACAAACCTGCACATTCTGCACATGTATCCTAGAATTTAAAATAAATAAAAATAAGGTGGCTTTTACTTAAGGCACCTAAAATACCTGACAACAATGAGACAGGAGTGTAACAAAATCCAAGGTGTTCTAACATCCTTAAATTGTTTGGGAAGAAGGCATAGATAGTGATAAACTTGATACTATTCAATATATACATTGGAATCAAAGATATACACTATACATATAAAACATCCAGATAACCAATACAAATGGAAACCGTATGTTTTATCTCTTAATGAGTGGAGAGGAAACATGTAATAAAAGAATATTCAATCACAGTGACAGAAGAAAAAATAAGGCATGGTGAGACTATAAAGCATTAAATAAGATGATATAAATAAATGTAAGTATATTGGTAGTAACAATATAAGTACATAAATTTTACTTATAAAAAATAAATCTAAAATTCCTGATGGCAGAATAGAGACTCTCAGTCATTTTAATAAAAAGTTCTATGCTATGTATTCTAGGAAAATGTTGACCAAAAGAAATATGGCCTATCTTCCTTTGGCCTAGGAAAATAGACCAAAGTCTCTGATGACAGACTAGAGATTTTCAGATAGATGTTTTTATTAAAAGACCTATGCTCTACATTCTTGGAAAATATTGACCAAAAGAAGGGTGGTATAGATATTTAGACAAAATTGATGTTAGTGTCAAATGCATTATTAGGGATAATGATGATCATTACATAATGATAAAAGAAACAATGGATAAGACATACATGAAGTATCAAATTATACAGAAACCCCAAGGCAGGGGCCAGTTGGGTGAATTGAAGAGAGAGAAAGATGGCCAGTGTGGCTCTAAACTGCCCCAGCTGGGGCATCTTCTCTTCTCACATGTGCCTCTCTGAGTGTCATCTCTCCCTATCTTGATCTCAGTAATCACCTACAAGCCAAGGACTTCTAGACTTTAGATGTGTATGACGAGCTATTTGCTGACCATTTCCATCAAGGCCTCCAGGCACCCCCGACCCAACATGTGTAAGCTGTACTCCTCATCCCCCACCTCCTCCACACACCTACTATTCTTCCTGTGTTCCCCTAATCTGCATGAGGTTGTCAAAATCCATTCATCACCCAAGCTACAGAGCTGGGAGTCTTCATGTGGACCAGAGTCCAATGTTCACAGGTCTTTGCATGGCAAATTGACATGGCAACCCAAATGGCACTTAGGAAGTGGCTTGGGGGACAGGAATCAGCAAAAGGAGTTAGATTATATTCTTTTAAATTTTTATAATGACAAATAATTCAAATAGAAAAAGTATGTATAATAAATTTTGAAAGCCATTTAAGATCCCAGTTCCTCAAAGACAATCACTGTAATAGAGTAGTATAGGTCCTTTCAGACCTTTTAAATGTATAGGCATCTATAGGTATACATATACTTACATTTTGATTGTTTTGCACAATTGTGAATATATTATATAAAAAGCCAGTCCTTGCTTTTTTTCACTGAATATAATTTTATATCAATTTTTAACACATCTATAATATGTGTTATGCCTATATGTTAATTCATTTTACAAATCTATATACCTATAATGTTTCAAGTTTTACATATATGTCTCAAATTTTATATATATATATATATATAAAATATTCAAATTTCCCATTGTACAAACAGCTGCAGTGAACAAACTTGGGCATGTATCTTTGTGCAGCTGAATGAAAAATCTGCAGAATAAATTGCTAGAAGTGAAATGCCTGGGTCAATGGAGATTCACATTTTAATCCTTGATGGATTCTGCCAAATTGCCTTTAAAATCTTCTCCCAATTTACCCACTCCCCAACTGGCGACTGGGTATATATTTCCCTACTATCTCACCAACATTAAGCTTTACTAATATTTGAAAGTGTTTTGCCAATCTGATAGGTAAAAATATATTTTTGTCATTTTATTATTATTTTTTAAATTTTATTTGTTTTTGAGACAGAGTCTCGCTCTGTCGCCCAGGCTGGAGTGCAGTGGCACCATCCCAACTCACTGCAAACTCTGCCTTCTGGGTTCAAGCAATTCTCCTGCCTCAGCCTCCCAAGTATCTGGGATTAGAGGTCTGCGCCATCATGCCTGGCTAATCTTTTTATATTTTTAGTAGAGACAGGGTTCCACCATGTTGGCCAGGCTGGTCTCAAACTGCTGACCTCAAGTGTGCTGCCTGCCTCAGCCTCCCAAAGTGCTGGGATTACAGGCATGAGCCATTGCACCCAGCTTATTTTTGTCATTTTAATCTGTATTTCTTTGTTTGAGCACTGTATCTTTCTTTCAAGTGAATTTCTAGTCCAAGTCTTCTGCACATTTACTACTGGGTTGTTTTTCTTTTTTATTGAGTTGTAGAAAGTTCTTTATACATGAACACTATTAACCTTTTGTACATAATAAATGTTGAAAATGTTTTCCCTCAATTTGTCATTTGTACTTTAGTTTTATTTATAATGTCTTTTGCTTCAGAGACATTTCAAATATTTAGGTAGTTAAACCTTGTCATTTATTATTTCCAGACTTATTTTTATTTTACCACCTTGTTTTTTAACGACCAGCTAATGATTTTACTCTGTAGTTAGTCAGGAGTTACTTGAGGGCCTGGGCTGCGTCTTATTCACCTTCTCAAGAAGTCACTTGCCCCAGAGCCCTGGCGATGATAAGTGCTCCGTAAATAAGCACATGTTTAAATTTTATTGAATCGACAGAGTTCAGTGTGCTGTAAAATAAGCAAACATAGAAAATGTAATTCCAAGATCGAGGTTGAGGGAAAAGCTCCAAGGTGCTTTGGCATACAAAGCAAAACACATGGTGAATTAAAACTCTAATTTCAATCGCTCTGTGGAGTAAGATCGGGGTTAAATTCAGCTGGCAATAGAAAATTATTAAAAAGATCACAAGAAACATGTTCTATATTGGTTTCACTTTAAAAGCTGTTTTTGTCCCTGAATTATCTGCTTTCAGAATCAGAGTTTAATATGGAAGAGTCATAGTTTAATATAAAAATAGTCACAGCTTAATATAAAAAGTCAGAATTTAATATAAAAATAACGAAGTGGGGAGTTCAGATGGTAATCTGGATCTCATGTAAACCACATGCCCTGTGACTGGGGCCACTTTCACTACCCCGTGTCTGCTCTTTGCTGGTGACAGTATACACTAATCGCAGAACACATGGGGAAGAGGAAAGGCAGGCTCTTACGTACGAGAACTGCACACCTCAAGCTGTAAAATGCTGCTGTTGTTTACATTCTTAATGCTGATTATCAAAACTTGGAAGTCCTATGACACTAGGGAAATCCCTGGGCCTCATTTTGGCATGATCCCAGCAGTTCCTTCTGAAACTGAGGTCGTAGGACTGGACGAGACTCTTCCTGTAAAATGATTTTCAGGGCCCTGCCTTTGTGGAATTCCCCCATGATTCCATCTGAGGTGTGAAGGCGAACCCATCACAGTTGTTACCAGCTGTTCTGTGAGGCTGCGCTGGGAGCCCCCAAGAGCGTCAACACCGATGTCTGTATAAGTTAAATTAAATTCCAGGGTCTGGCGTGAAGCTGGAACAGGCCTTGATGTTTTTATCTGTCTGCTGCTGAATTCCTCTGGGGCCTATCGCCTCAGCTGAGAGCGCATGAGGGAAAGGGAATGGAGGGGAAGGGACAGTCTTCTTTTATTTATGTAGGTTAATAATCATTTTATTTTATAAATTATACCCTGGTCACTTTGTAAAAGGACTCAAGATAATTCATGAATTCACTTGAATTATGGTACTCTATCCCTGCCCTGTGCCAGACCCAATGCTGGGGGTTTGGGGAAAGAGAAACACAGGGAAAAGTCCGATACTGTGTCTTACATGGCATTAGAGTGATTGGGGTGTACGAGGGTCATGGGGCCACATGGAAAGAGGAAGCAATGATGATAGTCCAGATGGGGAAGGGAGAGGGACAGGGGATGCCAATTTCTTGAGTACTTTTTAGGAAGCAATATGTCATAATGATCAAGAGCACAGGATTTGGCAACAGATAAGACTGGGCTCAACTTATTTAATCTCAGTTTTCTCATCAGCAGCATGGAGTAATAACGGAATTTCCTTTATTGAGTTGTTAGGCAGATTAAGTAAAAGATGCATATAAAGCGCTTAGCAGTGTCTGGCACATGGCAAGCACACCATATGTGGTCACTGCTTTTATTATTATTCTGTATATGAGTCAGTAAGATAGGCCTTACTATCGAAGATTGCATCATACTTAGTTTACAGGTGAGGAAACAAAGGCTCAGAGAGGTTATATAATTTGCCCAAGGCTGCACAGCTTAGAGATGGCAGAAGCAAAATTCTAATGAACTTCAAAACCCATTTTCTTTCCACTGCTGTGCTGTGATGCTGCCGAAGGAAGGTTCCCCAAAAGACCTGATAGTTGAGTTGGGTGTTAAGGAAAGAATAGAGGTTGCTTTGTGGGCTTAGAGAAAAGGAAATGCCCTGCAACCCTGCAACCTCCAAGAGGTGAATTTGGCCAACAACCTGAATGAGCTCAGAAGTGGATTCTTCCCTCAAACACTCCAGAATGGAGTGCAGCCTGGTTGACTCCTTGAGTTCAGCTGACCCAAGCAGAGGATACCGTCATCCCACGCTCAGGCTTCTGACCTACAGAACCGAGAACTAGCAAATGGGTATTGTTTTAGGCTGATAAATGTGCGGTCATTGGTTATGCAGCAATAGAAAATGAATGCAATGATTCAAGTATAAATATAAAATGAACATGTGTCAAACACTTCATTTAACTCAGTAAATGAGGGGATCCATCAGCTGTTACAGCTCGTTCAAAGGAGAATTCACAGAACTACACATGTAGGCAATCCAGAATGTTGAAATAGACACAAACATCATCAATATCCCCAGAGCAATAAGCAATTGCATCTCCAGTGGGCAAAATTTATTCGTGCTTCTATGGACTGGAATTATTTGCATTGCTATCAGTTTTCTACAATGTGTAAAATTGCAAGACAGCTTGAAAACAGTGAAAGGAACAGATAACCCAAAAGGATGCTCTAGAAGAATATCCAGTGATCATGTTTTGCCCATTTTAAAGTCTGTCCCAGTTTTTCCTGATGAGCGGTATGGAAATACAGCTTCAAAATCGGCCACAGCCACACACATTCCTCCATAATGTATTGACTCCGCTCAGTTCTGTCAGAGAAATTGTGAAGTGACCACAGGCTGGGATTCCATGAGGCCAAGGGTGGCAGGGGCTCAGTCCAGCCTTGACACTTTACAAGCCCTGGAACATCCGTTATCTGGCTCATTGTTTTGTCTTTTCACAAGGTTCTTATTGGTAAGGCAGAACCAGTAACAGTTATGCCCATTATGTTTCCAAGGAAACTGAGGCTCAGAGAAGAGGAGGACATGCCCGGGATCACTCCGGGAGTCAATGACAGAACTTGGATCTGGCCTCCCTTCCCACCAGGGCTTACCTTCTTCACTGCCCCTGCCTCCTTATCCTCTGACAGGTAAATTTCTGTCACTCAGCCCCTATCCTCCTACCTGGTGGACCGTCCTTCCTGCAGCTGCATTGCAGGGCAGGGCACCTGGGCACTGGCTATGGTCTTGCATGTCTCTTGTCCAGTCTGCAGGCAGCAATCCCAGGGCTCTGCAAAGCTGGCCTGATCCAGCACCCCTGCCCCCACCAGACCCTCCCCCATTGTGCACTGAGCACATTCATGCCTGTGTTCCCTTCCCTCACTCCAGCATCCCGACAGTCCCCAGAACAACGCCCAGACATGATTTGCCCAGACCTGCTGTGCCCGGGCCACCTGCTCTGCCTGCCAGGCTCTCCACCCTGGCCACCCGTCTCTGTTGGTCTCCCACTGGCATGGGGGTGGGAAGTCATCTGTGAGACCAGGCATGCCGGTCTGTTGGAGACTCTTCCCAAACTGTCCTCCTGACCCATGCCAAGCACTGGTGCAGGATAAGCCATTGGTGCCAGGCTGAGCAGCTGGCCGGCAAGCTGGCCACCTGCTCAGCTCACGGAATATAAAGTTTATATTTTGTGTTGACTTTTTAAAATTTGTAAACTTTATTTTTATTTTTAATTTAATAGAGACAAGGTTTTTCCATGTTGTTGAAGCTGGCCTCAACCTCCGTTTCTCAAGGGATCTGCCCACCTCAGCCTCCCAAAGTGCTAGGATTACAAGCATGAGCCATGGCGCCCAGCCTGCATTGACTTCTGAATCCTGGAGCTGAGACTATCAGAGCTGACAGGTTTTGAAAATAGTCTTGCACTGTTCTGATGGGGTCACTGAAGCAAGGGGAGTAGTAGGGACATGCTCATTGTCTGGGAGCCTGGTGGTTGGCACTGGACATTCCAGGTCAGGCAGGCATTTAGTAATGACCCACCCTAACCATCTGCTCCTTAGAGACCCCTGTGGGTACAGATTACAGGGAAATAGGGTACAGACTGATCAGGACATTTTGGTTTGCTAAAGAAGCAGAATGGCCAGGGGATTTGAGTGCTGGAATCGAGTGTCAGCTCAGGTATGTAATATCAGTGTCTCAGTCTCCCCATGCCTCACCCCTTCCCTTGTCCCTGTATCTTAGGCACCAGTCCTGTACAGGAGACACATGACGTTCTTCAACACCACCAAGCCTTCCATTGTGTGGCTCCTGCTGCCTGCATTGCCCTTTTCCGATGCCTACTTGTTTTAAGGTTCTGGCAAATCTCCTGCATGGACCTCTGAGTGTTTCCTCCTGGACACACTCCTGCTGCCATCAGTGGAACTGACTTGCCTCGGCTTTCTAGCCCCTCACCCTTCTCGACAGGTTCACAGCACCTGGGATACCTGCTTCCTCCCTTTATTCAGTTTGCAAGCCTCTTGGAGTGGTGGCCAGACGTACCTTCCTACCTGCACACCTGGATGAGGTCTGATGCATACTCAGTCCTGGAATCATTTCAGCTCCGTTGTGTGACAACAGGGTCTTAGTTTCCTCACTCCCCATCCTCTTCCCTAAATGTGTGTTTGCTACATGTCTGCTGAATATGGGCTACATTTAGAATACAAAAAGGGACAAATATTTTCAGGGATATTTATGAAGGCCTTAGAAAGCATCAAATGTATGTGATTATGGAGAACCATGTGGAAATAATATAACCAAACTCTTAGAAATTTACCTTGGTTAAAAATGTCACAATAGGGAAATGATCTTAAAGGCAATTTAACAAGTTACTGATCTTAACTAAATGGAATGTCATTTTCACATATTTTAAAATACATCCTATTTATTAAAATTGTAATAACTTTTTAAAAGGTCCAGATGTCTTGAACAACTCTTGAGCATGAATGTTTTTGAAATGTTAAACTTTTTTTCTTCCAACTTGTGGGATGGAAAAAAAAACACCTTTTTTTTTTTGTCAATAAAGAAGGAAGGAAGAAGAGAAAGAAAGGAAGAGAGAGAAAGAAGGTTGGAGGGAGGGAAGGAAAATGGAGAAGGAAGAGATGGAAAGGGAAGGAAAGAGAAGGAAAGAAGGAAGGGAAAGACTGAGAAAAAGGTTATCACAATAGCCCTTGGTTTCCTTAATTGTGCTGGTCATACGATGCCATCAGGGTAATGACGCCACCTCTCTGGGTCTTGGCTTCTTCATCAAAAGCTAGAGCTTGGTGCTGTCGTGAGGGAATGATGAGTGGGCAGATGATCATTGCATTATTTATATTTCAATTATTTTAGGACCAGTCTTTGGCTAGCTGACACTTGGAGCCAAATCTCTTCCTCACTCCAAGCCTTAGCTTCCAAAATGAAAGAGTTGGACTAGATAAGATGAAGGTCATTTTCTGCTTCCACAATCTGTGACCCAGCCTCTGGCAGGGTCTGACTGTGAAAAAGCAAAAAGTGCTGCAATAAACATATGTATACATGTGTCTTTATAGTAGAATGACTTATAATCCTGGATAAAGAAAATGTGGCACACGTACAACCATGGAATACTATGCAACCATAAAAAAGAATGAGTTCAGGTCCTTTGCAGAAACATAGATGAAGCTGAAAACCATCATCCTCAGCAAACTAACACAGGAACAGAAAACCAAACACACTGCATGTTCTCACTCATAAGTGGGAATTGAACAATGAGAACACATGGACACAGGGAGGGGAACATCATATACGGGGGCCTGTCAGGGGATTGGGGGGAAGGGAAGGGAGAACATTAGGACAAATACTTAATGCATGTAGGGCTTAAAAGCTAGATGATGGGTTGATAGGTGAAGCAAACCACCATGGCACATGTATACCTACGTAACCTGCACATTCAGCACAGGTATCCCAGAACTTAAAGTAAAAAATAAATTTAAAAAGAAAGAAAAAGAAAAAAGATGATTTCGGGGCCAGGAAAGTTCCAGTGTCTGGGCTCAAAAGGAGACAGCTTCCTTTTTCTCAGTTTCCCCACCGTCCAGAGCCAGACAATTCAGCGAGCTGCCTGGGACCTCCAGTGAGTCCCTCCATGTTTGGGATCCTTTTGTCCTTTGTGCCTGGGAGTTGTTCAGCTCACTCTGACCTTCTGCCTGTCAGCAGGTCCCTCATCTGTTGAGCAGCTATTGGAAAGTGAAGCAGTTGAATCTAGGCAACAGGGGAAGAGTTGTTTGCCTTAGTGCTGGGTGATGAAGAAACCCACACAGCTCCTTTCGTGGGCTATATTAAAATGCACCTGCAGGCGTTATTATTCCTAATTATAAGTAGCTTAATAATGCCTCTGAAGCAGAGGGTGTATGGAAATGGCCAGGAGTCTTGAATTTGTGTTGTAGCTCAACCGGAAAAGGGAAGGACGCTTTGGCATAAATACGTGGATGTTCAAATTGGTGGCTTGGGGGTCCAGGGTTTACAGATCCAAACTTTGGGAATGGTTGTGGGTGACACCCACTTTCACTGTGTCCACGGCTGAGTCACGCCTGTGGCTCTGCTCAACTACACCTTCCCTGTCCTGGGCTCTCAGTTTTTGTGACTCAGTTTTTTATTTTTATCACAAAAATATTTTTGCAACAGAGTCTCACACTGTCACACTCTTGTGCAGTGGCACAATCTCAGCTCACTGCAAACTCCCCCTCCCGGGTTCCAGTGATTCTCCTGCCTCAGCCTCCCAAGTAGCTGGAATTATCGGCATGTGCCACCATAGCCCGCTATTTTTTGTATTTTTAATAGAGATGGGGTTTTACCATGTTGGCCAGGCTAGCCTCAAACTCCTGGCCTCAAGTGATCCGCCCGCCTCAGCCTCTCAAAATGCTGGGATTATAGGTGTGAGCCACTGTGCCCGGCTTTGTGAGGCAGTCTAGACAGAGCATGCTAAGTGGTGCTGTGACAAGTGGAGGGACAGTGAACAAAGCCATACTAAGGAGGGGCATCACAGACCAGCTCAGTGTGTAAATGCAAGCAGGACTCCTGAGGGCTCGGGTGAGTTTTCTGTTTGTGCCCAGGAGGTAAGGGGACCAAATGCTTCAGAGGCTAGCATTTGAGACCCATAACCTCTCTGGTGGCAGACAGACACTGAGGCTTGAGCTGTGACCTGCCTGAGGTCCCACACTGGGCAGAAGCAAAATGAGGTGGAAGGCCGGGGTTCGGCCTGGCCCCTTCCTCTCCCTTTCCCACCATGGGGCCTCCCAGGGTTTCCTCTTGAAGCCTCAAGATAGGTCAGGGCTGGAAGTAGCACAGAGCTGATGAGGGGGAGGCCGTGCCATGCTGTCTGCGCAAGTCTAGAACCTTGGGCCATTAAGGAGGTGCTGAGGAATAAGGAGACTCGTTGGGCCAAGAAATGGACCAAGAAGATACTTGCCATGGGTGGGGGATGCCACGTACCTAGGGTCAGATGTATGTTTGAGGTGATTTCCGCAGTCCACCATTGGGCAAATGCTGACATTAGTGAGGCACACAGGGCCCAGCAGAAAGCGGAGCCCTGGCCTGGGAGGCGGGGAGCTGGGTGCGTGGTGTGGTTCTCTCTCTGCCTCCCAGCCCCTGCCCGTTCAGTGCTGAGCACCTATGACGCCAAGTGCTACACAAGTGGCTTTCATCTGCTTCACTCATTCTGTCCTTGTGCTGTGTGCTTCCTGCTCCCTGGAAACCCCAAGACTGACTCGGGTTAGGAGCAATAGGGAGGAGACACCAGGAGAAGGCCCCCAAGGTGCTGTGGACAGACGCAGGGTCCTTCTTACTCTCTGAGAGTCTGTGTTGATGGTGCTGAGCAAAGTGCAGTGGGTGGTATGAGGCCAGGCTCTCCTTTGTATACCCAACAATAGCATCAGCTGGGAAGTCAACGTGCGACCGTGAGAGCTGTTGAGACCAGAATGCAAAGACACACCAGGGACAGAGTGAGTGCAGGACTGCACGACGTCAAGAGCAGAGGGGAGAGCAGCCCTCTGCCCAGCCCACCCTGGGGGTCCAGCCACTGATGGCGCCCCCGGCTGTGACTTCGGCTCTCACGTGCGGTGTGCCCTCTCCTGGAGCCCCATTTCACAGACACCTTGGTCACACCCTTGCTCCCTGCCCAGGGGTGGTGAGCAGCCCAGAGTCCTGCCCAGCACTGCAAAGGAGAAAGAAACCTCAGCCAATTGAAGCCAATGGGAGCTGCCAGGGTCTGTCCCGAAGGGGACTGAGCAGAGGCTGCTGGCTGAGCTACTCTGGAGGGGGCTGCTGGAGCCCCCCAAGAAGCTCAGGCTGCTCACAGGAGCCAGGGACTCTCATGTCTGCCCTGTGGGTGCCGCTGAGCAGAAGAGGAAGACAGGGATTTATCAGAGGGCTCCAGAACCTGCCGTGGGAGCCCAGGCTGTCCATGTGAGGAGAGCTTCTGGTGGGCATGAGCCTCATCTTGAAGCTGGTCTCCAGAATCCAAGCTTCTGGAGGGTCCCAGGTTTAGGGTCCCCTGAAAAGCCCCTGGGTCCCGGTGGGAGCCTGTCTGCACCCACCATTCTGCTGCAGAACTGGGGGCAATGGAAGCAAAGAGGATGCCATGACTCCCCAGGAATCCACAGGGACAGAGCCAAGCAAGGAAACCCCATGGATCCAGAGACATGGAGACCTGTGCCTCTATGTGGTGAGCCACTGCATGGAGGCCCCAGCTAGGCAAGGGCAGAGCCCAAGCTGGAGGAGGGTTCACAGGAGCTGGCAGGGAAGGGACACACTCGAGTGAGTCAATTTCTTAAAATGAATCTCTCTCCCTCTACACACACACACTGGCTGTGTTTCTCAGGAGAATCCTAACACACATAGTGAAGAGGCAACCAAATGTGGCAGAGTGGAAGCTACTATGGAACTTTGGAACCAGAGATAGCAGGCAATGATATGTGAACTGCCCATCTCCACCCCAGATGCAAAAATCCTGAGCAGCACAGCTGTCCCTGGGTCTCTGGGGCATTGGTTCCAGGGCCCACTCACAAATACCACAATTCACAGGCAGCACTCCAGCCCTTGATATCAAAAGGCATAGTATTTGCCTATAACCTGTGTACATCCTCCCCAATGCTTTAAATCTTCTCTATATTACTTTTAAATGCCTAATACAATGTAAATGAGATGTAAATAGTTGTTATACCATATTGTTTAGGGAATCATGACTATAAAAAAAGTTCGTATGTGTTCGGCATAGATATAACCATTCTTTTCCTTCCCAAATATTTTCTATCTGTAGTTGATTGAATCCACAGATGCAGAATGCATGGATACAGAGGGGCAACTGTATTTAGGATGAGACTGAATTTCTTATCAAGGGCAGGCTAGAGGCGTATCAAGCAGGTTCAGTGCAGGGAGCACAAATCCCACTGGCCCCTTAGGCAGGAAAGGATTTAACCAGGGCATGGGTGCTTGCCCAGTCATTGGAAGGGTTAAAGAATTTGGCTCCAGGAAGAGCTCTCAGGACTACACAAAACTGACCCACTGGGGTTGCTACTGCCTCTGAGAAGCCACTGGGGCTCTGCTTGAATACAAAGGCCAAAACTGCCGCTGTTGCAGCTGCTGCTGCAAAAGGCTCTGGGTACCAGGAAGCTAGAAAATGGACAGGGAACCCTACTGCAGGGAAACCTTGTTTCTGTGGCCTTGCTCGCTGGAAGAACAGCAAGCAGGGGTCAGGAAAGTGGGGCTTCCTCACTGCTGATTTGCAAAACTCATACAAATATACCCAGTGGATGGTACTCACTTCCCATCCACGATTCTCACCACAGGGCATTGGAGAAATGTCATCTTAAGCTACCCAGCCTCTCCAATCAGAGGAGGGTGGATGGAACAAGCCAGTTCACAGGACTGTCCAGAGAACTAGGTTCTAGAGACCATGGGAGCCCATAGAGTGCATGCAGACAGGAAAGTGAGGCTCATACAGACAACAGCAATCAGCCACAAGGTGAGCCAGCCATGCCCCAACCACGCCTGCCTTCCTAGGTGCAGGTGATAAAAAAGCACAGCTGCTTGGAGCAAGAAAGTGTTCGTTGCTCTCCATGTGGAAGGTAGAGAGCATTTAGCAAGAGATGAGAATTTCAGTCCAAATGCAGTTAAGGTGGAGAGTATTAGCAGGAGATGGGAATTTCAGTCCAAATGCAGTTGAGATCATATCTTGGCTTTGTTCCCCACGAACGCACAGTTATTTGTATTTCAGCATAAAATTCAAACTCCCAGAAACTGATTAACAAAGGCAGTGCACCGCACGTTCCCCCAGAGGCCAGCCAGATGGAAAGCCCAACGGAATTCCACTTTGAAGTGTTCTGTGTTATCTGACTCATTTGCAAAAGAAATGAGCTTTATGGGATGTTCGAATGTTTCCAGACATAACTAGTTGCCCCCAAGCGAGAATAAAGTTATAATCTCTCCTTCACCTCCTGCACATGCAGGCGGGCATGGATGTACACAGCACAGTTAGAATCAAAATATGCCTCCCTCGCCAGGCTCTCCAGGGGGCTGGCAGGAGAGGGAATAAAAATAAAAACACCTTGGATGAAGTGATGATGGATTTGTTTCTACCCCACTTTGACAGTGGAATCAGAACAACTGTATGGCTAGTCTAACAAATTGCACACTCCTTTGTCATTAGGAAAATGCAAAATAGGGGTTTAGGTATGTTCAGTCAGACAGCCTCTAAGGCTCTGTGGTATTAGGAAGAGCACAGATAAATTTGGGTTCAAATCTCAGCCCTGCTGATTCCCAGCCATATGACCCTAGAAAAGTAGCTTCTGCTATCTGAGCCTCAGTTTCTTTTTCTGTAAAATAAGCATAAAAAATATTGATCTCATGGTACAGTTATGAGGAGTGTGAAAGGACTTTGGAAACCACAAAGGGCTGCGCATGCCTTAAAATTCCTCCCTTTACACACCCAGGGATTCTGCCGCCCCCAGACCACTCCTTTCTCTGAATCCAACAAGCAATTTCCCACCTCTGTGCCTTCGATCATGCTGTTCCCTCTGCTTTGAAGCCTTCTCCTGCCTATTTCCCCACATCCTTGCCAACATCTGCATCTTTCTTTTGGTGTGAGTGCTGGAGTGGACATTGCCCATGTCAATTCAGAAGGTGGAAATGGTGTAGACGCTTGGCTGTGTTCACTTCTCAGTAACACAGCATCTCAAGGAACCTGGAATATTAGAATTGAAAGGGCCTGCAGGGATCATCCAGTCCAACCACTTATTAATGGGATAAGAAAATGGAAGCAGAGAGGGGCCAAGGAGTATGCTCACCTGTGCCAGGCACATCGGCAGGGTGGGTTGAGGGGCCCTGCAACACCTAGGCCACCTGACAGTGCCCTGTTGGCTAAATTTCTGGGTCTTTTCTGTTTTTCCCCATTGTATTTGTCAGTGTTCCCCAGAGAAACAAAAACAAGAAATATCTAATATATCTATCATCTATCTATCTATCTATCTATCTATCTATCTATCTATCACCTAGCTCTCCAACAAGAGAGAGTGAGAAAGAGACTGAGTTATTATAAGAAACTGGCTCATGGAATTATGGAGACTAGCAAGTCTAAAATCTGCAAAGCCAATGTTCTGTCCTATTTTGAAGGCTTGCAGGCAGGAGAATTTTCTTTTACTTGAATCAGCCTTTGGTTCAGGTCTTTGATTCTGGCCTTCAACTGATGGGATGAAGCCCACCCACATTATGGAAGACAATCTGCTTTATTCAATTTACTAAGTTAAATGTTCATCTCATCCAAACCCCACCCATGACCTTACAGAAACACCCAGAATAATGTTGAACCAACTATCTGGCCCAGCCAAGCTGACACATAAAATTAACCATCACATGAAGGTTGAAATGAAAGTTGAAAACCTTCAGGACTTAAGTAAGCAGGAGTGTGTCTATGAGACGCATATTTAAAAGATAACAGGTACACAAAGTGATAGGTGTGGTTTGGACTTTTTAAAAAAATTCAAATAGTTCCTTTTTTTTTTGAGATGGAATCTTGCTCTATCTATTGGAATGCATTGGCATAATCTCAGCTCACTGCAACCTCCACCACCCGGGTTCAAGCGATTCTCCTGCCTCAGCCTCCTGAGTAGCTGGGACTATAGGTACCTGCCACCACTCCTGGCTAATTTTTGTATTTTTAGTAGAGATGGGGCTTCACCATATTAGCTAGGCTGGTCTTGAACTCTTGACCTTGAGATCTGCCTGCCTCAGCCTCCCAAAGTGCTGGGATTACAGGCTTGAGCCACTACACTCGGCTAAAAATTCAAATATTTCTAAATGACATTTCTAGTTTTAAATTGGCAGTTAATAGTACCCTCCTCCCCCGCAATCACATAGTTTCACTAATGCAACCCTGAAGCCACAGCATTGCTCCCAGGCACACAGATAACTCAGGTGGACAGAAAACTTTCTACTTAAATCTGAGAGGACATTCCACTAATGATAAGACAGGTGAAGAAGACTAAAAAACCTTCTGGAGTTCACCTTCTGAAACACAGAATTACTTAAAGCAGTTAGGAGGCCCCTGCATACCTCCTCAACTATCTGACCCTGGGCAAGCCTAGAGTCAAACAAGACCAGTGAGGGCACCTTCAGTGTCCACCCTCAGCCTCCAGACACCATCTTCTCACTTAATCCAGGCCCAGGGTCTCAAAGAAAATAGCTGTGTAAATCTCAGGGGAGTTTAAAATAACAACGACAGGCCATTTGCACCTGCCAGATTGGTGGGAAAACTGGGCAACACTAAGCACTGGGAAGGAGTTGACCAGGAGGCAGGTTCACTAACAACCAGCCCCAGGGAAGCCTCCCACTGCATGGAGGGTAGTGGAGACCATCACTGCATCCACCACCAGGAATGGGAGCCCAGGCACTCCTCCCATTGCATCTTGGACTGCAGTGTTCCCAACACCTGAGTCTGGTGAAACAGAACACTCACATGCAACAATTTATTACTTACAGGCAGGCAGCAAGGAACAAGAGAAACCTAGGATTCACTGTAAGCTGGTCCTCCAAGGCTCAAGAAAACTGCATGGGGCAAATGGAGTCTTGCCTGCATGTTTCCTGCTTTGCACCAAAGCTGGGAGATCCCAAAAGGCAGTCCAGTCTGGGTTCTAGACCCAGAGGGCTAGAGGACTTACTGGGCAAAGCTTTGGTGGGAATCCTGCTTCCAGGGATGAGAGGAACAGAACCCAGACTGTCCCAGGCAGTTCCTCCCTAACTCAAGACGTTGCATTACCTAGGAGGGACAGGAACAAGGCCCAAGGCTGCTCCCTACCTCAGGATATTGCATTCCCAGCACATTCTACAGTTACGCTTGAGAATTACAAACAAAACGAGGAAGACATTGGTTTGGTCCAAGCCTGCCCAGAGAACTGTCCTGCAACGACCTCACTTTAACCTTCACACCTCAAAGGACCATGTTGAATTTTGCATCATCTTCCATGACTTCTCAACAGTATTCAACACCATGGAACATTTCATTTTCTAGACGTTCTTCCCTTGGCCTCCAGGAAGCCATGCCCTCCAGTAGCCCCCCACCCCCTTGCTGGATGTCACCTCTCAGTCTTTTCTTTTCCCTCCTCTGTCCTCCACTTGTTACTACAGACGTACCTCTTTTCATTATGCTTCACTTGATTGCACTTCACAAATATCACTTTTTAAAAAAACAAATTGCAGGTCTGTGGTAAGTGTGTGTCTAGCGAGTCTATTGGCACCACTTTTCAAGCAACATGTGCTCACTTTGTGTCTCCATGGCACATTATGGCATTTCTAGTGAAATTTCAAATATTTTCATTATTAATATATCTGTAATTGTGATCTGTGATTAGTGACTTTTGATGCTTTTATTGTAATTGTTTAGGGACATGACAAACTGCACCCATACAAGATGGCAAACTTAACTGATCAATGTTGTGTGTGTTCTGCCTGCTTTACTCACCAGCTGTTCCCTGTCTCTCTCCCTCTCTTCAGGCCTCCCTATTCTCCAAGACACAACCATATTGAAGTTAGGTCAATTACTAAGCCTACAATGGCCTGTACATGTTCACGTGAAAGGAAGAATTGAACATCACTCTCTTTAAATCAAAAACTAGCAATGATTAAGCTTAGTGAGGAAGGCATGTCGAAAGTTGACATTGGTCAAAATCTAGGCCTCTTGTGCCAAACAGTTAGCCAAGTTGTGAATGCAAAGGAAGAGTTCTTGAAGGAAAATTAGAAGTGTTACTCCAGTGAACACATGAATAATAAGGGAGTAAAACAGACTTATTGCTGATAGGGAGAACGTTTGAATGGTCTGGATAGAAGATCAAACCAGCCACAAGTTTTCCTTAAGGCAAAGCCTAATCCAGGGCAAAGCCTTAACTCTCTTCAACTCTATGAAGGCTGAGAGAGGGGAGAAAATTAAAGAAGAAAAATTGTAAGCTAGCAGAAGTCGGTTCATAAGGTTGAAGGAAAGAAGTGATCTCCATAACATAAAAATGCAAGTTGAAACAGCAGGTGCTGACATGGAAGCTGCAGACAGGTATCCAGAAGGTCTAACTAAGATCATTGATGAAGGTGGCGATGCTATACAACAGATTTTCAGTGTAGATGAAACAGCCTTATACTGGAAGAAGATGCCATCGAACACTTTCATAGCCACAGAGGAGAAGTCCATGCCTGGCTTCAAAGCTTCAAAGGACAAGCTGGCTATCTCATTAGAAGCTAATGCAGCTGGTTACTTTAAGTTGAAGCCACTGCTCATTTGCCATTCTGAAATCCTAGGGCCCTTGGGAATTATGCTGAATCTATTCTGTCTGTGCTCTTTAAATGGAAGAACAAAGCCTAGATAACAACATATCTGTTTACAGCATGGTTTACAATTTTAAGTTCATGGTTGAGACCTACTGCTCAATAAAAGATTCCTTTCAAAATATTACTGCTCATTGACTCTGCACCTGGTCACCCAAGAGCTCTGGTGGAGATATACAACACAATGAATGTTGTTTTCATGTCTAACCCAACATCCATTCTGCAGCTCATGGATCAAGGAGTAATTCTGAATTTCAGCTCTTGTTATTTAAGAAATAACCTTCATAAGGCTACAGCTGCCATAGATAGTAATTCTTCTGATGGATCTGGGCAAAGTGAATTGAAAACCTTCTGAAAAGGATTCATTATCTAGATGCCATTAAGAGCACTCATGATTCAAGGGAGGAGGTGAAAATATTGACATAACAAGAGTTGGGAAGAAGTTGATTCCAACCCTCAGGGAGAACTTTGAGGAGTTTAAAAATTCAGTGGAAGAAGTAACTATACATGTGGTGGAAATAGAAAGTTAACTACTTTAGAAATGAAGCCTGAAGATATGACTGAACTGTTGCAACCTCAAGATAAAACTTGAGTAGATGATTTGCTTCTTACAGATAAGGAAAGGAAGTGATTTCTTGAGATGAAATCTGCTCCTGGTGAAGTGCTATGAACACTGTTCAAATGACAACAAAGGCTTTAGACTACTGTAGTATATACAATTAGTTGATATAGCAGCAACAGGATTTGAGAAGACTGACTCAAATTTGGAATGAAGTTAAACTGTGATTAAAATGCTATCAGAGGATGGGCGTGGCCTGTAATTCCAGCACTTTGGGAGGCCGAGGTGGGCAGATCACCTGAAATCAGGAGTTCAAGAGCAGCCTGGCCAACATGGCAAAGCCCTGTCTCTACTAAAAGTACAAAGATTAGACTGACATGGTGATGTGTGCCTGTAATCCCAGCTACTCAGAAGGCTGAGGCAGGATAATTGCTTGAACCTGGGAGGTGGAGGCAGCGGTGAACCGAGATTGTGCCATTGCACTCCAGCCTGGGCAACAGAGTGAGACTCTGTCTAAAACTAAACTAAAATAAAATATTGTCAGCAACGTATGCTATACGATCTTTTGTGAAGCAATGAGTCCGTTGGTGCAGCAAACTTCATTGTTGCTTTTTATTTTCATTTTTTTTTTTGAAACAGAGTTACTCTGTCACCCAAGCTGGAGTGCACTGATGTGATCTTGGCTCACTATAACCTCCACCTCTTGGGTTCAAGCCATTCTTCTGCCTCAGCCTCCCAAGTAGCTAGAATTACAGGAGCATGCCACAGCACCCAGTTATTTTTTGTATTTTTAGTAGAGATGGGTTTCACCATGTTGGCCAGGCTGGTCTTGAGCTCCTGACCTCAAGTGATCCACCTGCCTCGGACTTCCAAAGTGTTGGGATTACAGGTGTGACCCACCATGCCCAGCCCTCTGTTGTTCAATTTTAAAAAATTGCCACAGCCACCCCAACCTTCAACAACAACCACCCTCATGAGTCAGCAGCCATCAGTATCAAGGCAGGAGCCTTCGCCAGCAAAAAGATTACAACTCATTGAAGGCTCAGATGATCCTTACCATTTTTTAAGCAATCAAGTATATTTTAATTAAGGTAAGAACATTTTTTAGACATGCTTTAGTGCACACTTACTAGACTACAGCATATTGTAAACATAACTTTTATATGTACTGGGAGACCAGAATATTTTTGTGTCTTACTTTATTGCAGTATTTCCTTTATTGTGCTGGTCTGGAAGCGGACCTGCAATGTCTAAGATCTGCCCGTGTTGATATGTCCCAGGTCTCAGTCCTCAGATGCTTTCTTTCTTTTCACTATACACAGTTAGAGGACCTCCTTGGTCTCATCTAGCTACCAACAATGATCAACTTTACATCCATACCTAAACTTTCTCCTTAGAACCAGGCTTGCTGGATTTTCAACTGCCAACTCAACATCTCTACTTGAGTATCTAAGTGTAGCCAATTCAGCCTCAGCTCAGACTGCTGTAACAAAATACCATGGACTGGGTGGCTTAAGCCACAGAAATGTATTTGTCATAGCTCTGGAGGCTGGAATGGTCAGGCTCTGTTGAGGGCTCTCTTCTTGGCTTGCAGACTGTCCCCTTCTTGTTGTGTCCTCAAGTGGTGGGGAGAAAGAGAGAACAAGCTCTCTAGCAGCTCTTTTGATACGGGCACTAAAACCGTCATGAGACTTCACCCTCATAACTCCACCTAAACCTAGTTACCTCCTTAAAACCCTCCCTCTAAATATCATCACATTGACAGTTAGGGCTTTGATGTATGAAGTGGGTGGGGGGAGTAGGACAAAGTTCCGTCCACAGCACTGTGAGTTGTCTCAACCTTCTGATGTTCAAAGCTAACCTCCCGGTTATCCCCTCAAGGCTACACAGTCCTCCCTCTCTCAGTAAATGACAACTGCATCTTAGACTCAGCCTTGGACTCAACTTGGACTCCTGACAGCAAATCCTCTTGGCTCTTATTCAGTATACATCCAAATCCAATCTCTTCTCACCACCTTCACTGCTACCACTCAAGTCCAGGCCACTACCTTCTCTTTCTTGGAATATCATCATAGTTTCTCATCTAGTCTTCCTGCTCCTACCCTAGTCTGCCTACAGCCTGTTACCCATAGACACTGAGAGTGAGCCTCTTAAAACATAAGGCAGAGCATTGCATGTTTTTGCTCAAAACCCTCTATGGCTGTCATCAAGTCTCTATAATGACCCAGAAGGCCCACCATGACTGGCTCCCTGACACCTTTCTGACCTTATCTCCTATCTCTCTCCCTGTCACTCAGTCTACTTTGGTCACACTGATGTCTTGGCTATTCTTTCAGGCCTCCAGGCACCCCACGTCAGGGCCTTTGCTCCTGCAGGCCCCCAGATATCCACATGGCCCCTCCCTCAACTCCTTTGATCTTTGCTCAACATCACTTCTCCATGAAGCCCAGACCACCACATCTCAGCCCCTTAGCACTCCTTGTTTTCCTTACTTGGCCTCATTTTTCTTCACAGCACTCTCACTTTTGAATATACTATTAATTTATCGTGTTTGTTGTCTGTTCCCCCCAACCCCAACCCCACTGACATTGTCAGAAAGGATTGGAAAACAGTCAAGGAAAAGAAAGACCAAGCAGAAGCCAAGATTTTAGCCACAAAATCAGCCTGGTGAGGACCCTGCAGTCACTACCATTGAACCCTGGATGTGCCACCTGCACAGCTGGCATCTGGCCTTGGCTGCTGCTGTTGGCTCTGATGGCCCTGAAAACTCAGTATTGCCACAGTATATGGCCAGAGTGGAATTTTCAAGACCCTACTTCTTCATATCAACAGGCCCTGGCCAAGGCAGCTGCACTGACTTGACTGAGCCTAGACCCTAGCGGCAAGGGAAGCGAGGAAAGCAGGGATCGAGGAAAGCAGGTATTGGGTACAATTAATGTCCATCAGAAAGGGAGTTTGATGATAAGCTGTCAAAAAAAGGATAAGAGTCTACTATATTGGGGTATATTGGGCCATTAAGGACCCAAAAAGTTCTCAAAAGTAGGAATTGTACAGATTCTTTTTATCATAGTGTAATAAAACATAGCTGTTTTGTTGAACAGGACAAGTTCAATAGGCTATAAATAGAAAATAGGTTTATTCTTTCTCCCTGCTGTTCCTTCAAATTGGTTCTATCTAGTTTATTACTTCTTCAATCCCTGGATGAAATTTTAGGTATGTCCCATAACTTTTCCATCATCATTGGATAATACAAGCAATTCATCAGTCATTTTCAATGTGTGCTAGGAAAAGACATATAAAACTACTAAATATTTCTAATTTATAATTTTTCATATCAATGGAGCAAAAGTCCTAGTTAAGCTCATTTGAAAGAGCAGGTTGCAAAGAGAAACATAACTTTGTTTTAGAGAGTCATATAGAGCTTTTTAAAAATCAGCTTTGCTGAGAAATCATTTATATACAATAAAATGCACCAATTTTATTTGTACAATGTAATGAGTGTTTCATTGACATTTTTTGAGATAATTGTAAGCTCATATACAGTTGTAAGAAATACTACAGAGAGATCCTATATACCCTTAACTAGTTTTCCCCTAGTTGTAGCACTAATGATACACTAAGGTAACAATAATGATTGTGATAATGTAACATCACAACCTGGATATTGACATTGATAACACCCACTGATCTTGTTTAGTTTTCCCTGGTTTTCCTGATACTCATTTGTATGTGTATATTTAGTTCTATACAAGGCCATCACATATGGATACACATTGGTGTATCCACACCACAGTCAAGATACTAAAGAGTTTTATTACTACAAGAACCCCTCATGTTGTCCTTTTATAACTACACCCATATTCCCCCCACCACACACACATCGAGTTTTGACAAATGTACACAGTTATATAATCATCTCCACAATTGTAATAAAAACATTTCTAACCTAGAAAGTTCCCTTACACCCTTTGCAATCAATTTCCTCTCTCTCATTCCGCACCCTAGGCAACAACTGATGTCTGCCTTCTATTACTGTAGTTTTCTAGAATTTCATATAAATGTAATCAACATAATGCTTTTGAGATTTACTCATGTTGTTGCAAGTATCAGTAGTTGATTTCTTCTATTGCTGAGTAATAAAAGGAATGGATATATCACATCTTATTTATCTCTTCATCAGTTCATAGATGCTTAGCTTGTTTTTAGTTCTTCATTTTTATGACCAAAGCTATGAATATTCAAGTCTTCTTGTGAACATGATTTTATTTCTCTTGGCCCAGTAGTGTGATTTTTCTATGGAAAGCATGTATCATTGTGGGTAGTTTCTCAGGCTACAGCTTCAAGTTCACTGATTTTTCCTTCTTCAGAATCTAATCTCATATTACTACCATCAGTGTATATGTGTTTCATTTCAGATATTATATTTTTCATTTCCAGAAATTCCATTTGGATCTCAAGTTTTACAAACTTCCATTTCGCTCCTCATCCTGGTCACATTTTCCTCCACCCTCTTGAACCTATGAATCGTGATAACTGTTTTAAGGTTCTTGTCTTCTAATTCCATAATTTCTACCATTTATTAGTTTGTTTCGTTTTCCATCTGGTTGTAACCCACATTTTCCTACTTCTATGCCTGTTGACGAAGAGAGCACTTGGGTTCTGGGTATTGTAAATTTTACCTTGTTGATTGCCGGGTTTTATTGTATTCTTTTAAATACCATTGGACTTTGTTCTGGAGCATGAATCAATTGCATCCTTTTGAGACTGACAGAGCAGCCTTTAGGGTAGGGTGAATTTGGCCTCACTAGCAAGGCAACACCCTTCTGAGACTCCTAGTCAGTATCCTGTGTGTTAGGAGGTCTTTCCACTTTAGTTGTGGAGAGCATGAATAATTCTCAGCTCTGCATGAGCTCTAGAAACTATTCTGGTGACTCCTTGGCTGGAAACAGACATATTTGTTTAGGATTTTAAAGCGTAACATGAAACGCAGAAACTGTAAACTAAAAGAGTGATACATTTGACAACATAAAAATCTAAAACCTCTTCCTTGGGTTTCCTCTTGAATCCGCTTCATTTCAGCTGTTGTTTCTAATTGATTTGAGGCCAGTTGGTAAATGGAGAGTACCAGTGGGCCCTGGGAAGGCCCAGGGCCTGGGTCTGGGGCCAGCTCTGCCTCTCACTGTGTGACCAGAGGGTAGTCATTCCCTCTGAACTTCAATCCTCTGACCTGGAAAATAGGGGACTGGATAAGCTATTCCCAGAAGTACTTCCAGTCCTGATACAGTCCACCCATCAACCAGGTAGTACCCATTTTTTGCACATCTCTTTGCCTCTGTGACATCCAACTCTCAGGGCCTCCATTCCACCCCAAAGCAGCCTTCTTAGTCCTATTTCCCTTTATAAATATAATTTAGTTTTTATTTGATTTATGGACTCAGTCCCAGTCACTAAACTTCATTCAGCTTGGACGGCTTATTGATTTTCAATAACAGTGGAGCAGAAAAATAAAGAGATGACAGCAGCACTTGGCTGCAGACCCAGGGCCAGCCACGGGAGGCAGGAATTAATCATCTCAGGGGTGATCACTCAGGCTGTCCCTGGCAGGGCAGCAACCCAGGGAGCTCAGCCAGCCTGGCACAGCGCAGCAGGCCACGCAATGATCGTCTGCTTGTGATAACGTGAGTTCACCAGACTGTCCCATCCAGGTTCTAATCTCAGCATTACCTGAGGTAAGTATTTTCTCACCTCTAGAGACAAGGAGCTAGAGGGAAGCTGCACCATTTGGATCAACAGGGAGGAGGAGATGGCCGTGTATAAAAGTGCCAATGTTAAGTAAGTAAATGCAAAGATAAACTGGTGCTAAAAGATGAAAGGGATTCCCATGTCCTGGCTAGGTATGTTGATTTCAGCATGGCTTCTCCTGGCTGCCCGCAGCAGCTAAAAACAGCAAGACTGATCTATTACTTCTCTAAAGAAGTGCACTGAGCTTTCTTTGGCCTCTAGATCTTTGTATGTGCTTTCTCTGGGTGATAATCCAGCCCTTTCTTTGCCTGGCCAACTCTTGCTTCGCCTTCAGGTCTTGGCCTACTTGCTGCCTCCACTGGGAAGCCTTTCCTGATTCCCCCACCCCATCTTCCCACTGGTTAGGTATCCCGACCACGTGCTCTGGCAGGTTCCTGTGCTGACCCTGCCATGACATTCATCACAATGCATTACAGTGGTCACATTGACAGTGCAATAGTTCATTGTCACAGCAATAACAATGGTCTGTTTTCTTAACTGCAGCTCCTACTTAACTCTCACTCTGCCAGGGCAGGAATTGTACCTACTTTGTTCACTCAGTGTGTGGTATATAAGAGAGAGTCAACAAATATTTGCTGTATGTTTGATAGTGGAAAAGAATGATTTTCAACATTATTTGGTGATTCAAAAAATACTTATTAAGCACCAGTTCCACACCTCCTGTAAATAGGTATTGAAGTGCATTAATTCCATTTTAAAATCCCCTTGACATCTCCTTAAATGCACGTGTAGTAAAACATCAGACCAATAAGGTGACCAGCTCAAAGTCACATAGCCAGGATCTGGCCAGGCCAAATTGGAACCTGAGTCTGCAAATTCCTAATCCCAGTTCTGCCTCTTTCCTGCCAGGGGAACTTGGCTGGTCTCTTCTATCCCAAGGCCCCACAGTTCTCTTTTCTGTATGATGAGAGGGTCCTGCCAGACCAGTTCTTGACCTTTGAGATCTGACGAAAGCTATGAACTCTAACCCCTTTGTATGTGCTGGAAATGCACATATGCACAGAAACACTGACACATAATTTCATGGGTTCACAGACCCTGTAAAACCTAGCCACAGCCCTCAGGTTAAGAGGCCCTAAACCCACCCAGAGGCCTTGCTAGCTTTCACAGTCTCTGGATGGTTTATGTTTCACCCACTGACACTGGTTTTATGAAGTGGCAAACTTTTTTCCACTAATTTTTCAAAGTCTCAGCCTCCCTTCCTCTCCCCAGCCCAGTTGGCAGCATTTCTCCCTGCAGTGAGACCCTATTAGCCCCTAGACCCCAGAGCCCTGCCAGAATGTGGCTGTCACACTGAGTCCTGGTCCTGATTTATTCTCCATGGTGTCTCTCTGGATGAGAAGCTATGCATAACAGCAGGACTCAGCCCTCGATAGAAGAAATGGCCAAGTTCAACCCTTAACAAATAAAACCACTGCCGTTCAGTAATTCCCATGGTTGATGAAAAATGTGATTTCCTTGCTGCAGCAAATGTGGAAGGCGGGAGATGTAAAGATGTTCCCACTTTGGTCTGTGGAAGAAACCGTAACAACATAAATCAGTGAGATAGATAACCTTCTCCTCTATTCATTATCTAGGCAGGCCAGAGCTAATGTGTTTGTTTTTTAAATCCTCTGTTGTCAGCCACCCTTCCCCCTCAAGGATGCCTACACTTTTCTGAAACCCGTGAGGAGCACTGCAGCAAAGAAATAGAACTTTCAGTTTCCGGAGATTATACTGATTCTCCAGGGTCTTAAAGGTTAGGCTGAGAATTTTATCCTGTGGGTCAGTGAGTCTTACCTAGAGGCATCTAGGCACAGACCCCTTCTGAAGCAGCTGGTGAGGGTGACAGAACCAGGGCCTTATGCTAGAAAGATCATTCTGGCTCTGGATGGGAGCCCATCAGAGGGGCTAAGAGGATAGGAGTGCAGGCAGGTAGGCGGTTGTGGGAGAAGCCTGATGCAGTCAGCAGAGAGGGTCGAGAAGTCTAGGGAGATGTCTCCTCTAGTTCCTTATTGTTTTCACAATGGGGATTGCAGTGTGCCCACTAAAACTAGATGCATGTAGGACACTGCCGCTCTGCAGGTAAGAGCATCCAAGGAGACGTGTGCTGGGCAGAGCTTCTTGGAAGAATGCTTTAGAAAAGGCCTCTAAACCATGGTGTCTTTTTGCCCTTCTCCATGTCTTCTTTCTTCCTGTCTAGAGTCCAGATGAGATGGCCAGTGCTACAGCTGCCTTCTTGCAACCACAAGGGAAAGGCTAAGAGAACCAGAGGCTGCAGCTCTGACATGCTTGAACTGCTGAGTCAATGCAAGACACTGCCTACTTCTAGACTCATGTGAGAAAAATCCCTGCAGGGCATCAGGTGGAGAGGTTATGGAGGTAGGTGGATTAATACATCTGGCACTCTGGAGAGTCATCACATGGGGTTGATGGAAGACACGAGGGTGGGCAAGATGACACGGGGTGTGGATAGATAGACAAATAGATTAATAGATGTTGATTGATGATAGATGAATGGACAGCTAACAAATCAATGGATGGGTAGATAGATAAATAATAGATATAGATAATACAGATAGATAATAGCTGATATAGATAGGTAATAGCTGATATAGATAGGTAATAGCTGATATAGATAGGTAATAGCTGATATAGATAGGTAATAGATGATGGATGAATGGATAGATTAGACAGATAAATGGATGGATGGATAGATGATAGATTACATTGATAGATGATATTGATAGCAGATAAATGATAGACAGATAGATACAGAGAGAGGATAGAAAAGAAGATGGTCCTAGAGAACACCAATCTTCAAGGAACAGGCTGAGGAAAATGTGTCTGCAGAGAGAAAACAGCCAGAAAAACAGAGTACACTTGGATACTGTGGGGTCCCAGGAGCAAGGGAGGATAGGGACTCTGTTAGTGACAAGTGGTCAGCAGTACACATGACAGAGAGGGCCAGAGGCTGATAGCAGAGAAAGGGATTTGGCAGTGATCCTGCTAAGAACCAAAGGGAGAGCCCTGATGATTCCACCCTGAAGTGTCAATGCTGGTCTGTCCAAAGGCTCTACTGTACCCTTCAGGCCCTCCCTGTGGGGCCATGGGCACGGGCTGGTGGCTCCCAGAAGTCCATATAGAGAACAAGACAATGGAGAGGGAATTTCTTATCCCAGTGCCTTGGCCGGTACCTTTTTGGACATGGTTACTGTGACATGCTTCTCCCTGTTCCGGGCTTGTGTTCAGGTGTGCTTCTTGACTTCACTAAATTTGATTCTTCTTTGCTCAGAGGGTATGTGGCTGGGTGTTCAACACCCGCTCTGTCCCAGTGCTCTGTGGGGCTTTCGGCAACTGGCTCAGCAAGTTGAAGGCAGAGCAGAGGCCACAGCTCAGGCCTTCTGATTCCAAATCCTTCAGACTGCCAAACCCACGCGTGGAATATTTCCTAGGTCTGGCTTTTAACAAGCACATCAGAGTTGGCATGCCGCCGACAGTTTGCTGGCTTGGAGAGGGAACCAGGATATTTTTTGCAAATTGGGTACTCCATCATGTAGAAAAACTTCTTTTCAGGAGGTAAAACATCTGGAGTTACATAGCATGAAAGGAGACTAAAAGGCCAGGTTACGTCTCAACACACGGCTCTCTGGGTTTTAATGATGCTCAAAGGTTTGAAATGTTCAGCAAATCTGTTTGTTGCTGCTCTGACTTTTGATGTTTCCCTGGGGAGATGCTGCTGGTTTTTTTCTGTCTTGTTTAACCCAGTAGGATTCCTGGGGATGGATGCATCTTCTGAAGCTTGAAACAACTCTCCAGGAAAGCTCCTGATCTCAGAATCGAAGTCACAAAAAGATGCTTCTAAAAATAGAGAAAGCCTGGCAAGGACAAGGGTCTTGGCCTACTCAACCCAGCCACACAGGTGGCCTTTTTCTTTCTTGATACCAAGCCCAAAGTTGTCTGGAAACAGCAGCCCAGATTGGAGAGTATTGGGACTTCCACGCAAGGGCATAACTGCAGTCAGAAAATCTAGCAATGAGCAGAAGACTGAAAAAAGAAGAGAAATGTGATAAAAGGGGAGTGTTACAAAGCTCTGAAGGCTTGGGTAGGATTTGACCAGAGACTTACAAAGGGCTAGTGCCCACTCTTCGAGTCAGGAAGTCCTAACTCCAGTTCCAACTTGCCACTGACTCTCTGGATGTTTAGCAAGTCTCTTTCCCTTTCTGGGCTTCAGTTTTCCCATCTATAACACAGGGATGGTAGATCCCAAAGCCCTATCTGCTTCCAGAATTGCTGGATGATAATAGATTTGAAAGCTGGACAGATGTGAGGCATTGCGCATATAAAATAACCCAATTCTCCAGCGAAGAGTGCCAGCTAAACCCATCCAGACAGCCCGAGGGGCTCTGTGGGCGGCTGTGGAAGGCTATTCCATGCAGAAACACGTGTGTTCCTCTGGAAATGGCCCTCTTTATTGGACCCATGTAAGCGAGTGTTCACAATGATTATGGTGGGTTATTCTTCAGTGTCTGAAGTTCAACTGGGAATTGGCCTTGTCCCCCATCTAATCACCAAAGGATTGAGCCTCAGAAGCCTAAGGTAGATACCTACGTGTCTTCAGCTCCAGGCATTACAGGTGATGCTTGTGTTTGGTGAGATTAAATACAACAAAATGAGAAAAGAGACTTGTTGGCAGGCTTCTGTTCGGAGTTAAAGAAACTGGCTTCACCTTCAGAGTCTCTCAAGTCATCTCAGGAGCTTCTGTGTGCAGGGGACAAATCCATTTCCTGTGTTTAAGAAACATCTTATCTGTTGGGAACTTCTGAACCTTGTATGTGAGTGTATGCACATGTGTGCATGTGTGAGTGTACATATGTGGGTGTGCATGCATTACATATCTGTATATGTTCATGCAGGATGTACGTATATGTGCATGGGCTGTGTAGAGGTATTGTGCACATGTGTGCATTTGTGTGTATGAACATGCATGTTTGTGCATGTGTCCACATGTGTGTTTCTGTGTGCATGCGTGTGTGCATGTGTGTGTGCACATGTATATACTCGCCATCTCTCCTGAGCAGGGAGGTTTGCTTAATTGCATTGTGGCCAGAGGGTGATTTAATAAGCCCTGGGTCTCCTTGTCCAACACGATGAGCTATGGAAATGGCAAAGCCTTTCCAAACCTGAAAGACAGATGAGTTCATTTTCGGGTTTTGCCATGAGTCCGTGGTCCCTGGAATGGCTAATGGCTCAGAGACGCAGCATTTGCATCCAACAGAATCAGAGCAGCTGTGGGATTACTGGCTGAGGGGTGATTTAGGATAGTTATTTAGGAACATCTACCATTTTCCAATAATGCTTGAGAAATTGCCTCTCCTGAGAAAAGAAATTTCAAGAGGACCTGGAACAGCAAGGGGGGAGGGTAGAGAAAATGCAGACTCCTCCAATCTGAGCAGCACAGCTGCAGGCGTCCAGAAAGCCTGATGTTCCAGACCCCTCTAGGCACACTGGCTCCATCGATCGTGTGGCAGCCCTCCCCCTGCACCCCAATCTGTGCACGTGCTTGTCTCCCAGAACCTCCCCCCGGTGCACCCCCCAACATCTATCTGATGAAATTAGTATTTGAAATACAATAAAGTGATTAGTTCACTTGACTGTGACAAACATATTTAATCTTGGCCGATCAATAGTGTCAGAAAACCAGTGCCATTAGTTAAATTATCCTCTGGACTCAGAAAAGCAAACAGCCTAATTGAAGAAGGCAAACTCCCAAGGCCTTCGTTTCGGTCCAGACACTTCCTACCTTGTCAGTTTGGCAGGCTGATTTGAACATTCACCATCCCCACTTTCTGTGCAGCCATCACCCCTGGGACCCTCCCTGGGCCTAAGTTTTCCCACCTGTCAGTATAGTGCAGAGATTAAGAGGAGAGACTCTGGTGTTCAGCCCATTCAAGTCAGCTTCACTCACTAGCTGACTGTGGGCAAGTGACTCAATTTCTCTATGCCTCAGTTTCTTCATCTGTAAAACGGGGATGTCAATACTAATGTCTGGTTTCTTGGGAGGTGCAGGGAAAGAGACCTGGCCTGGGTTCTTGTCTCGCCACAGTTTGACCACTTTGACCCCTTCCCTCTCTCAGGCTCCCCAACGATAAATAAGGAAGTGAGATGGAGCATTGTAAAGACTCCTGCAGCCCTGATGTTCCACAAGCCTCTGAGCCAAATGTCCTTGTTGATGTGCATGGGAGTTACCACAAGTGAGCTGGGGTAGGAGGGCTAAGCGATCTCAATAACCCAATGGAGGTGTCTGGTTTTTTTTTTTTTTTTTTTTTTTTGAGATAGACTCTTGCTCTGTCACCCAGACTGGAGTGCAGTGGTGAAATCTTGGCTCACTGCAACCTCCACCGCCCAGGCTCAAGTGATTCCCATGCCTCAGCCTCCTGAGTAGTTAGGATTGCAGGCATGCACCACCATGCCCAGCTAATTTTTGTATTTTTAGTAGAGATGGGGTTTCTCTATGTTGGACAGGCTCATCCTGAACTCCTGACCTCAAGTGATCTGCCCACCTGACTTCCCAAAGTGCTGGGATTACAGGTGTGAGCCACCATGCCTGGCACAGAGGTTGTCTTTGAAGCAACATAAGTGGTGGTTTTGGACTTAGCAGGGTAAGAAGGTAGTGCTAGTAACACAGGGAACCATGCCTCTGGCTATGAAATAAAATCAATTCCACTTTATCTCGGCCCATGAAGCCCCAAAGGCCTGGTGTCCACAATGGGTCTGTTGGCGCCAGGGGATGGAAGTGCCTCCCTCGCTTATTTGTCCAACATTTGCTAGGTGTTGTCCCTGTGTTTGACCTTGTACTGGAGTAGTGACTCAGGGAAGGGCCAGCTCCAACCTTTGCCCTCCAGGGCCTCAAAGAATCATGAAGAACCAACTCTAATATGAGGCTGTGTTAGTTTCCCGTACCTGCTGCAACAAATTATCACAAACTTAGTGACCAAAAACAACACAAATGTATCATCTTACATTTCTGGGAGTCAGAAGTGTAAATATGGGTCTCAGCCTGAAGTCAAGGTGTCAGCAGGGCTGTGGCCCTTTCTGGAGGCTGTAGGAGGGAATTCATATATTTGCCTTTCCAGCTTCCAGAGGCTGCCCGCATCCCTTGGCTGGTGGCCCCACATCACTCCACTTCTGCTACTATCGTCATATCCCCTTCTCTGTCTCTCACACTCCTGCCTCCCTTTCAGAAGGACCTTTGTGAGTAATCACCCCATCACAATTTGCTGAACTTAATCTGCAGAATCCCTTTTGCCAGGTAAGGCAATATATTCCCAGGTTTCTGGGATTAGGATATGGGCATCTTAGGGGAGTGGCATTATTCTACCTACTACAGATACCCATTCCCAAAGCTGGGAAAAAACACCAGGGATTCACTTTCCTCAATAAGGTGCTGTCAGAAGTGGTCTTTGAAGCATCTGAATGGGATTCGGGCTTTTGGAGAAGGGAGAACACTCCAGACAACAGGGACGGTGGGAGCAAAGGCCTGGTGGTTCCAGGAGGCATAGTATGTTTGGAGAACATCGTACCTGGAAATAAGCAGCCGAAACAGCAGAGAGGCAGAGGCCATGACACTGAAGGCCTTGTATGCTATGCTTCAGGGATGGGAAATCACAGAAGGATTTTAAACAGAACATTCAGATGAGACCTGAATCTCATGAAGATTATTCTGGCTATAAGATAGGGGATTGATAGGAGGGGGTAAGGTCAGAAACACCAATAAGAAGGCTGGTATAGAGGTTCCGAGAGATGATGAAGCCTGAACTAAGTAATTGGCAGGAACAGAACTATCAGAGGCAGGAAGTGTGCTATTCAGGACCTGGGATGATTGGATATGGGGTGTAAATGAGAGGAGAAGGCGTGGACTACCCGCAGGACTCTGCCTTGGGTACATGGCTGGAGAGCAGAGCTGGAGCCTGTAACTGAGAGAAGAGTCTTTAAGTCCTTTCTTCAGGATGGCCACAGTCTCAGGTGCCGTGAGTGCACGTGCATGCTTCCGTGCTTGCATATGGCTGTCCCCACCATGACTGGGGTGAGGCCCGGCTGCCCTCCTCCAGGAATGGCTGGTGTTCTCCTGCAGAGCAGAACACTGATGCTCGGGGGCCTTTGTCTGCTGGAATGCTGCCTGGGCTCCAGAGTCATTTCCACATGCTGCAGACCAGGGCCCACTCCTTATCCGAGAGGGGCATAATCCGTGCTCTTTCCAGGACTGATTGTTGTTTGAGGAAAATCCACCTGCTTCCAATTACTCTGCAGGTCAGGCTGATAAAATGTTGGACTGAAGGTAATTTCCAATGAAGAAAATGTGTTGGCCTGGCGTGTTACTTAAAGAGCACTGCACAAACATCTCCTGAAGAGAACTCCATGGGGAAAGGAGCTTGAGCCCCTAGCTCTGGCTCCGGTTCCCCAGCCTGGGGAATTTGCCAGGGCTCAACTGGAAAAGACTGCAGGAGTCACCTGAGCTAGATCCCTCCCTTCAATCCATTCCATTTAGCAAGAAACTGAGCACCGTGGTGGTCAAGCCATAAGCTCTGGGATCTCATAGCCATAGTTTCTGAATCCCAGTTCTACCAGTGCCAGCCCATCAACATTATCCTCTTTGGAGTATCAGAGGAAAGCACTAAACCTTTGCCCTTTTGTACTTGGGACCTCTCCTGGACATCTCTTCCCCTCAAGTTTCCTCCTTAATAGGAATATATGTGAGGGATGAGGAAAGAGCAATTAACACCTTTCCAGTCCTTGAGTGACCGGCCTGCCCCTTGACAATTACTGCATCAGGGCCCACCTGCTCTTGAAAGGGCTGACCAATTATCAGAAATAAGTGTGAAAGCTAGTCTGCAGCCTGGAGCCCCATTACCTGCCTCTCCATCAACCTAGAGGAGAGGGGGAGCCCCAGGCTCCATTCCCCGCAGTGGGGGAGAATCAAGGAAAGATGATGAATTTTCTGAGAGCTCTTCCACCTTCAAGAAGGAAGGGGGCTCACTCTGCACTGCCATTATAATGAAGCAGAGGCTTGTGCATTTCAAAAAAAATTATATATGCATGTTTTGGGGAAATAATGCATTTAGGTATTTGCCTATATTTCTTCTAACTGTATTTTCCCTCTCAGTTCCAAATAAGAACCCACGCTTTTCCTTGACTTGGGAGGAGCTGCTTGCAGGCATCAGTTACTTCTCGGCTTTTGTTTTCCAAAAACCTGAGCTGCTTGAGGGGTCTGTGCACGGGAGGAAGGGAAACAGAACTGGCCTGTGAGAAGGGAGATTCGCCATGTCTGGGAGCAGGACCCACTCCTCAGCAGTGCTCAGAGGGAAGTGGCTGGATAACCCCAAGGAGCCTGAGTTCTGTGTCCACAGCATCCAGGCTCAACAAAAATTCCTGGGCACCACAGATGGCACAGAGGCCTCAGGGCTGATGGCAGTGACCATGTGCAGGCCAGGAGGGCAGCTGCCAGACAGAGGGCTGGGAGGCCTTCTCCTCTTTCCCCTGAACCCTGTGGGCCTGGGGAGGGTGAGATGCCTCTTTCAGTCTCTGAAATGACTGAGCTTGAGTGGGTACCGCCATCCGGATAGGGCTGGGGGAGGGGATGGAGGCTGTGAGTTTAATTTACAAAAAATAAAGTAACATGACTTGTCTTGCACATTCACGTTTTTAGAAGAAGATATAGGTTGTGAAGTTTAGCAGAAAAATAGGCCATTCCAGGACTCTGGCTTGGGTCACTGGAAGCCAGTATGAAAATTACTAGAAAGAAATTCACTAAATGTTAACAGTAGTTTTCCCTGGGTAGCGGAATTATGGATGATTAATATTCTGTTCTTTTTTACTCAATATTCTATAAATTGTTTTGAATAAGACATTTTACTTCAGTAATAAGAAAAATAACCAGAATTTACATATGCCCTCACCCTACCATCTTCAGTGGCCACTCATTACCTGCAGGCTAAAATGGAAATCCCTTGGCGTAGGTTTTCCTGCTCCCTGAATCTACCCTCTGTTTGTGCTACTGAGCCCCTCCCTGTGTTCTGCCTCCCGTCCCCATGCCTGGCCATTTCTTCCCCAAGACTCAACTCGAAATGCCCTCCCCCAAAGAAATGTCTTCTCCTTGCCCACTTCCAGTGTGGCCCTTAGTACCCTGTGTTTTAATTCAGGTATCCGGCCACATCTGTCTCCCCAGCCAGTCTGAGGAGGTCAGGGACCAAGTTCGATTCATTTCTCTTCCCAGTATAGCTCAGGCCTGGGCACAGAGTCAGTGCCTATTGAATGCTTGATAAATGAATTGTAGAGGACCTGTGCTCTTTCCCTCCTCAAGGAGGGTGAGGTGGGCAGTTCCCCCAACACATGCCTGCAGATGGCAAGATTTGGTTGGGGCCAGGCCAGGCCAGCTCATGTCTGAGCATTGTCTTGCCTGACTGCTGCCTGTCCTTGCTGATGGGAAGATAGGAAGGGGGAGCCCCATGAGTCAGGCTGCGATGGTCTTCAAGCAGGTTATTCATGTTCTTCAGAAATGGCCACTGCTGTGCACCAACCCTGTAGCAAGCCAAGCAGTTCCAAGGTACTCAGCTTCCCATCCTCGGCTTTGCCTTCCATTTGAACCCTTCCACATCTAGGGATCCTCCACACCAAGGAAGGTGAGGCTGGCAGTAAGGAGCGCCCACAATGCATGCCACACAGGCTTACTCAGAACAGTCTGGAAAGGAGAACCTCCCTTGCAGAGCATGCCTCTTCTTAACACTCCTTACAGATCTCTTCTGGACATGGCCTCATTGGGAGACAATTCTCCACGGATTTCTCATGTTTCCACATATGCCTTGCAAGTGGAGGCACTGATAGGTTTCTCTCCAGACTATCTTTGTGGAGGCACTGATAGGTTTCTCTCCAGACTATCTTTTCATGGGTGTTTGTATAGTGAACAGCTGCCCTGGAAGATAGAGACCATTTTTCCCTCCAAAGCAGAAGGCAGATTTGTTTGCTGTCCTGTATAATAAAAATAATGTCTCACCTTTGAGGCAAAGATAGCTTTGCTTATAGGTCATAATGAAAGATCTGGGTTATCTAAACTTGGAGTTCCTAATTTTGACACACACCCACCCCATGGGACTTGGGGAGCAAGAACTGATATAAATATGAAGCCCATGCTGCTTGCAGTGCCATGGGTAATAAAGTCTTTTGTCTCTGGTCCTGGAGTCTCATGTCTTCTGCCAACATCCATGAAGCTATAGCAGCGTAGCTTGTTAGCTTGCAAGTAGGGAAAAATTTCAGACCCTTTACAGCTCTTGACAGGAATAAATTCAAAGTAAAGATTGGATTTTATAAAATTAGATTCCACGTTTGTTGAAGTTCTACAAAACCAAGAATGGGTGTGGAATTTAACAGCTACTGGGAGCCAGCCCTTTACATACATAATTTCACTGAATCTTCCCCATAGCCCTGTGAAGTATGTGTGATGATGCCCATTTTACAGATGAGGAAACTGATGCTCAGCTAGGTGAGGGGACTTGCCCAGGATGAACTGAATTAGAAGCCCAATATATTCTCCCTCAGCTCCGGTGCCTCCCTCTCAGATCTCAGCAATGCAGCAAGCTCTGAGCAGCCATGGGAAGCCCATTCTAGGATGCAATGGGTGTTTCTATAGCAAACAGCTTCCCAAAAAGTCCACACCATTACAACAAGCCTCAGCCCTAACTCTCAGGGCTCTAGGCTGCATTCATGGGGGTCATCCTTAGAGGAGGATTCTGCTGGCCTGTAGAATTGATTCAGAGAATGTTAGGGGAGATCTCAATCTTGGCAACCATTGGCATTGAAAAGTGCTTGAATGCATGTATCCTCTCGAAATGGTTAGACCAAGCTTATCCAACCCATGGCCCACAGGCCATATATGGTCCAGAATGACTTTGAATGCAGCCCACCCAACCCAAATTCATAAACTTTCCAAAAACATTGTAAGTTTTTTTGCAATTTTTTTTTTTTTTAGCTCATCAGCCATCATGTTAGTGCATTTTATGTGTGGCCCAAGACAATTCTTCTCCCAATATGGCCCAGGGAAGTCAAAAGATTGGATACCTCTGGGTTAGATGTTACCAAAATGCAGTCAAGCAGCACATATGAATCGAAGACCTAGTATGTGCCAAACGTTGTTTTAGGTACTAGGCATAGAACCGTGAAGATGACAGGTTTTTCTGCTCTTATAATGCTTCATTTTTAGAAGAGGACACAGACAATAAAAAGATAAATGCATAATTTAGTAATTGCTAGTGATAAATGCTACCAGCAAAAAAAAAAATTAGCCTGGCATGGTGGCATGTGCCTATAGTTCCAGTTACTCCAGAGGCCGAAAGGTGGGAAGATCGCTTGAGCCTGGGAAGTCCAGGCTACAGTGAGCAGTAATCATGCCTCTGCTCTCCAGCCTGGGTGCCTCACCAAGCATTGCCCAAATAGATATTCTTTAATATCTATTAACAAGACCCTATCTCAAACAAACAAAATAAAAATAACAAAAAGCAAACAAGGTGAGGAGATAGAGAATGAAAAAGGGTGACAGGGAGGTAAAGGAAGATTTCTCTGAAGAGAGGAAGTTTGAGCTGTGTCTGATGGATAGAGGAAATAAGCCAGAGACCTATGCAGGGGAAGAGCATTCCAGACACAGAGGACAGCAAGAGCAAAGGCCCTGGGGCAGGGCGAGCTGTTCTGTTCAAGGAACACTGAGGTGGCTAGGTGGCTGGAGGGGAGTCACCAGGGTGAGCCTGTTAGGAGATGAGGTTGGACTGGGGGAGATAACAGGAAGATTCCTCCCACTGAGGCCAGACAGATCTGCATTTCTATCCTAAGACCTGTCACTTTTTACCTGTAAGTTTAGATAGCCTCATTTGCAATGTGTGGTCAGCGACACCTTCCCAATTGAGATAATGTGTTTAAAACATAATGTCCTGGGCTTCACAGTGGCTACAGTAATTATTATGTTTATTATTGTTTAATCTCAATGTCTTCTCCCTCTCCTCCCATTCCTGCACCACTAGAATTGGATGCTGTTGCTGCAGCGACTTTGGGCCTGTGAGCCAGGGTGCCAGTGGGGTGGAGGGTTGAGCCTTTACCAGTAATTACTGCTCCCGGGAAGCCCTCTTGGCTCAGCTCCACGCTCAGTGTGGCGAAGACGACAGCCACTTGTCAGAAGCCTCCCAGAGAGACCACCTGGAAATGAGAGCAGCCCCAACCGGGGAGCCATGCTGAAGGGGGAAGGGCAGCGCGGGCCCCTTTGTCATTAGGCAGCCAGCGCTGGAGGGATCGCTTCGGCTTAAATTAAGGATTTAATGAGATGAGGCCAAATTAGATGCAATTAAAAAGACACTTTAGAACTGGCAGACGACCAAGAGAGGCAGTAATGACTTTTGTAGAAGGGAATCCCACAGGCTGGGGGTATGGGGCCAGGGAGGGCTTGATTTTCTACTCCTGGAAACATCCAGGACTGGGGGAGGGGAGGATAAAATAGACTGCCTCATTGTCAAGGCCAGCACCCTTGGAGCCACGCACAGCCCTCCGATGTCGGCCCAGGCTTTCAGTTTCCAAACTGGGATGTTTGGAGCCCCCAGGGATCCAAAGAAGGCCTTTAGTAACCTCTCCAAGCATTGCCTAAATAGATATTCTTTAATTATTTTAAATCTTGAAACAAAAACGCTGTGCAGGCTCCCAAATGCGAGTCCAGGGAGGACGCTGCCAAACTGCACTCATGCTGATGTGCTGATGCAATTCTGTGCGGATCTAAGACAGAGCTTCTCCGGCCCTGCCTGGGGCTTCCACGTGGATTCTGAGTGGGCGCCCCATTGTCTGGGAAGGAGGCTCACACTGTTTCCCTTGGGTAATTCAGGCCTCGACATGAATTTGCACATCATACTGTCCATGGGACCCACTGCAAGGCGACTTGCATGCTACACTCAATTAAATGTCCAGCACAGCTAGAGACATGCTCCACACCGCAGAAGGTCTGGGCCAAAACCAAGGACTGGGGGAAGTGCCCTAAATCTTGATGTTATCACACCGGAAGAACGCTTTAGTGTTTATTGTAAGTGCTGGGCTCCACTAGACTAACTTTTGTTCACTTAAATGGGCTCCGTTTAGCAATGTAGGGTCACACTATTACCCTGCTTACAATACTAGATAATGTGCTTAGCATAAAATTGAATCCTAAAGCTTGAACTTAACAGGCAAAACAAAATCCATCTGACTGTTCAGAAAGTTTGAGTGAAGAGCTGTCAGACATGGGCACTGAGGCGTGAGATCTCCTCAAATGACAATCCTGAACATCCTTCCAGCTACATTTGAAAAGTATTTTTTCTGCCAAACAATGAACATTTAAGGTAAGAAACCTACTCATCATCTCCCTCCAAATGTAATTCTCACCGTTTCAAAAATGAGAGCAAGACTTAGGTATTGTTAATAATTCAACCTTGAAACAAAATAATTGCCTATTGTTCCTCTTGAAGTTTCTGGATCCATTTAATTGGTGAATATTCTGAGATAGTAAGGTAAAGTGCTTTGAAAATACGTTACCATTTGCTACTACTTTGCCGGGTGAATCAGGAATTTAATAACATAGGAAAACCAAATCAAAATACTGAAATAATTGGATATTGATGCTGATACTCAATTGCAACTATTCTTTATAATGTCCAATTTCAAATTATTTGGGTTATTGAAATAGTCTTATTTTTCTCATTGGTTGACTATAAGTAGTGCTTATGAATTTGAACTGAAACATAAATTTATAATAATGTCACTCTTGTCCATTTTATGTAATGGATTTCCACCTATAAATGTGTTTGAATATTACTGATGAAATGGTTGGAAACTGCTGACCTAGTCCGACCCAGTCATGGTACAATGAGGAAACATATCCCACAGACGGACGGGGTGCTGTTCAGGGCCGCAGAGACAGTCAGGGGTCGAATTGGACTTAGAAGCAGGATCCCGAACCTCCAGACCAGGGATAGGACCGCAAAGAGGGCTTTGGGACTCTGCCCCAACTCTGGCACCTGTCTCTGCCTGGTGCCGCCCTCTTCTATCTCACTGGGATCCTTGTGCTCGCCGTCCCTCTCCCATCCATCCCTCTCCTCACAGTGACCAAGTTCTTTCCTTCAAATCCCAGGGCAGATCACAACACTGGTCTGATTTCTGGAGGTACCAAGTCACAAGGGGGAGCCTGATGACCCCGTGTTGGAGGAAGGGCTGTCTGAGCCAGAGAAGTGCCAGCCCACAGCCCCACTTCTGCTCTCCTGCGGTGAGTGCTTGCGCACAGGGAGGTGTGGCACCACACCATGTGCCTGGCTTCCAAGCCCACCTCCTCTCTCACCAAATGTAAAATGGGTCACTTCCATACTGATTGTGGACCAGGGAGGTTGCGAGAATTTAGGGAATCCATCCATGTAAAGCATAGAGAAAATAGTCAATGGCTCTTAGCCATTATGATCTGTTTTATAATAAGAGATTGATGTAAGCCATCATTTTTTAAAAGGATTTGGCTGCTAAGGAATGTAGGGCAAAAAATGACTTAGAAGATAAATGTAGGGCACTTGCAGTTCTTGCTGCTCTGCCTTCAGCCTTCTCCACCCTTCTTCCTGTGCCCTGTGTGCCCGTGCAGTGGTCTTCTCACCACCCCCAGAGTCTGGCCACCTTCTCAGGCCCCTATGCCTTTGCCCAAGCTGCTTCTTCTGCCTGGAAGACCCCTGCTCTCCTCCTGAGGCCTCTGTGTTATGCCCCCTCTTCACAGAAGCCACCCAGGATCCCTCAGTAGTGGCAACTCCAGAATTTCCATAGGAGGGTTTAAGGTCAGTGCCATATTGAAAAGAGCAGGGAGCATGGTCCTGGGAGACTTGCGGGGAAGCTGTGTCTGCACAGCTCGTTCTCTGTTTTTGCTTAGATTGTGTGTTTATGTGGGCTGGCTATGTGGATGGAGATCACAGGGAACTCAGGCACCATCAGCCACGTTAGAATGAAGCTCTGCTCCTTCTGTGTACACTCAGCGCATGGCTCGTGCTGGTCTTGTGGCAGAGCTGATGTTTGGTCCCCAGTACTTTCTTGGCCACCCTCTGCCCTCTGCTCAGCCTCTGCCCCCACTAGCCACAAGGCATGACTGGTTCATAAGCCCCCTCAGAACAGTCACCAGCACCCAAATCCTCTGAGCTCATGCACCCAACTCCCCAGCTCATTTCACAGGTGGGAAAACTGAGACCCCAATTAGGATTAAGGCCCTTGCTTCAGCTACAAAATAGGTGCTTGAAAACACCTTATGTTTGGAGTCAGGAGAAGGGATGTGCTATGGGACCAGAAGTCGATAATAGTTGGATTAATAAATCAAGCAGTAGATAGTGAAATAAAACAAAGCCCAGAACCTATTGAACTAATCAATAATACCTTATTGCTTGCTACAAGCTGAAAATACCGCACACCGATCGTCAAATCCCCAAGCCACTAGACAATTATCATTGTATGCAGTGGCCTTCAAACCGTACCATGTGTCCAGCACCTGGGAGCTCCAGAGAACCCAGACTGCTGGGCTTCACCTCCAGAGTTTCTGATCTGGCACATCTGGAGAGGGGCTTGAGAATTTGCATTCTAAGAAGTTCGAAGGTGATGATGACACTGTTGGCCTCAGGGAACACACTCTGAGAACCACTGATCTAATGTTTTGTCTCTTCCACCCTGAGGTGGCCCAGGTGGCTGCTACAGTGGGACTCGGGATTTCATCTGGAAACCAGAAGTGTCACAGTTTCCCCCCAGCTTCATATCCCCATCACCGATGGTCCCCACTTAAAACAGGCCTGGCCAGCCTTCCTTTCACCCCTGATCCTGGCCGTTACTGCATGACATTGAAATGGACGATTTAGCATCTTTCTCCCCCTTGTTTCTCCCTTGGCCTAGGAGTTCCTTCCAGGTGGGGACTACCTCATTCATCTTAGGATTCCCACAGCCTGGAATAGGGCCTGAGACTGAGGTCTCATTGGACCTTGATTGAGATTTGTGGTCATTGAGGCTGGTAGAAGGGAAGGGATGTGCCCACACTCAGGCCAGCGGTCAGTGGTGGAGCTGGGCCAGAACTTGTCCTCTCCTTTGAGCCCAACCACCAGGTGCCTCCAGGTGTAGCTTGTACTTGGTTATTTCTTCCTTTTCAGACACTCAGACTTTCTAACCATGCAGCTTCCTATCCACATCTTTTGCTTTTCACTTTTCTCAGCTAGAATGGTCAAAGCCAGTGCCCAACCCCCTCCAAGCCCCTCTTCTACCTGCCCACCCTTAGGGAGCACAGCCAGACTTTCCCACTCTTGAGGCTTTGTACCTGCTCATCCTTCCTCCCAGGCTGAGCTCAACTGTTCTTGACCAGGCAGTTTCTTCCACCTTAAAGCTAAGATCGAATGCCATCTTCCTGCTACCCCTAGACTATCTGAGGCACTGTCAGCCTTTTGTTCAAAATGTGTCCCTAGTACCTAGGACAGGGCCTAATGGGGATGTGGGCTTAGTGATTGTGGTGAAGCTACGGAAAGGATGCTGTAGGTGAAGCGCAACTCCTCATCCCACAGGTAGAGGGGAAGAGATATGCCCACGCTCCTGCAGGCGGGCATCCAGACACAGAGAGCTGCAGGAGTTCAGACAGAAGTGCGCCTGGACAGACCCAGGAAGAAGCCTGGGAAGAAGGGAGTCTTGGGGGTATTAACCTTCCTATTAACCTTACATGATCCAGAGGCTGCCTGTGGTGACACTGGGAAGGTAGGAGGGCACCTGCACCTACAGATGCCACTTCCCGGGTTCTGGTACCCAGCCCATCGATTAGCAATTGTGATAAAGGAGTCCTCTGAATTGGGATGTCCCATCAGACCTGAGTTGTGAAACTCACTCTTATCTGCTTCCTAAATATAATCTAGACTCCCCAGCTTCTCTACCTCCCCACCTTGGCTGAGACCTCCCCCTTCTGGAAGCCCTCATGGGCCTCTGCCTTCACTTCCTGAGGCTCTCAACACTTTCTGCCTCCATTATTAAGATAATGAGGCAGGAATAATACAGGGTGATCACAGGAGAATAGAAAATTCTAGGCAGCAGTTTCTCTGTCTCTCTCTCTCTCTCTCTCACACACACACACACACACACACACACACACACACACCTGTTGAAATAGCTATATAACTAAAAGGAAACTGTTGAAATAGCTTCAGAATCTTGGGTCAATAAGACTCGGAAAACCAGGATGTGGCCAAGCTGGCTAAGAACAACTCAACCCAACACGGTTCTGGATTTGACCTCAGTTTCACCTATGACCTCGTTATATGCTCATTAACATAATCACATACCCAGCAGTGCCATGACAGTCCTGGCACAACCAAATTTAGTGTAAAAATGGGCGGCACCACTTTTCTAAGAAGTCTTCACCTTTTCCCAGAAATCTTCATGGATAGTCTACCCCTTGGTTACAGAAGCCCATAAAGATAGAAACCACAAACCGTCTTGCTTGACACTCTCGTAACACACCCTCACTCCCCTTTCTTGAGTGTGTACTTTCACTATTTTCTGACTCAGCCTTGAATTCCTTCTCCGGCAGTGTCTTGAGGCGGGGCTCATGAGCCAGGGTTCTAGCTCAGGCCTCACTTTCTTCATCTTTGGGATGAGAAGTTCGGCTTCATCTCCAGAGTCCTTTCTGTAGCTTCACCACAATCACTGAGCTCTAATCAGGCCCTGTCCCAGGTGCTGAGGACACAGAAGGAGTCCCTGTGACAAGGATTCATGTGCAAGTAATTTATCAAGAAGGTGCTCCCAGGGAAACCAGTAAGGGAGCAGAAGCAGGAGAGGGAGGGGAGGGAAGAAGCCAAGCAAAGGAGCCCCACAGAGGGTAGCTTCGGGCTGACCCATACGGCACTCTGCAGTGTAAGTGAAGCTTCAGGGGTGTCCTGTGCCAAGACAAGGCATTAAGGCATCACAGTCCCACACCTGCCAGCCATTAGCTGAGGGGAAGTTTCATTATCAGGTACTCCAGTCTGCCTGCGTTTACTGGAAAGGTTTCCAGTAGCCTGGGACAGGCGGCCTAAGGAGCATCACAGGTGTAGCCCATTGAGAGCAAAACCCCACAGCAGGCAGGGGAGTGCACAGAGCCAGCAAAAGACAGGTGAGGGGTGCTGGGTGGAGCCCCTACAGTGCCCACCTCTGAGACAAGTGCTGTCCCTATGTTCAAGGAGCTCACAGAGGAAATTGGGTATGCAAACAGGCTAATTCAGTTTCACCTGTGATCTTGGGCATTACTTGTCTTTACCTTTCTGAAGATCACCTTTGCAAGATCACTTACAAAACAGGGAGCTATAAAGAGGGGATTGAAGTGCGTTTTGCACTGTGAGGGAGAAAGGGAGGGGCAGAGCTGGCATTATCCAGCCCGATTTACATCTCCCACTCCCCACCCCAAGTGCAGGCTGCTATGGCGAAGGTGGCGGAGATGGTTAAGACATCTCAGGAGTCACAGAGCCCTAGCTCCCCACAGACTAATTGCAAGGCCAGGATACCAAGATGGACTGATTTTTCCAGGGATGGGGGCATGTTTTCATAATTCTGACAACCTCCTTTCATCCTGCCTCTCTGACAGACAGAGATATTAATCAAGTCATTTCTTGTAAAAATCCACACTCCCATCTTTGGTTCTCAGGGCCGAGGAGGTGGGGATGCGGGAGGAACTGGGGGCTCAGGCCCTGAGAGGGCTGTCTCTGGGTGACAAAACTGAGACTCTGTGAAGAGGGGGCCTGTCTTCGCAGTTGATATTGGAATGCAAGCCTAATACTTGTGGGAAGTTCAGGGACTGCCAGAACCCAAGAAAGGGGGTTCTTCATTTCTAAGCTGTGACTCCCAAATTCTGTTCCTCCACACCCTCCATTGCATGAAGGGACCACCAAGGTCGCCAGGAGGGAAGGGACAAGAAACTCTGTTCTCGCGCTTCAACACACAGCATTCCACAAGAGGCCACTGGAAAAAGCATTTGTCACTGGAAGAGCCCCAGGTGCACCTGGTGAAGCCACTCCCCTTAGTGGGAGGGGGATGGTGAGGAGGGGAGGGGAAGGGTCCAGCAAGCTGACCTGGTGAGGCTACTCCTGTTAGGGGAGGGGTACAGGGGAGGAGGGAAAGGAGGGCTCCAGCAGGCTGAGATGGAGCCCAGCCTGGTCCATCTCACCCCCTTATCCCACCCCCTTATCCCTATCTCCAGCAAAATCTGAAATTCAGTGCATGAGGCCTGAAAGGGACCCGAGAGGTGATTCCATGCACATTTCCTCCTTCCATCACTATGCCTGGGTGCTCTCCCAGCATCAGTGACAAATCCAGCCTTAGCTTGGACACGCCCAGTGATTGCACGCTCACTGCTTCCTGTGTCCATCCCTTCTGTCTTTGTATAGCTCTGTATTAAAGTCTTCCTCCATTGCTGCCAGAAATGCCCATGGCTCAACTTCCTCACTGTGCCTCTGCGGCTATGTGGAGAGGCTCTGACTTTCTCTCATAGCATAGAGCTCTTTGGGTAGCAACAGTAATAAATACAACTGTAATAGTACCTTACTCCTTAAAAAGAATTTCTATTAGCCCTTCCATTCAACTTCCACCTTAGGGACCCTTCATAGTAACAGCAAAAATGTTTCACTGCTTTGCTATTCGTATTTTCACCTTCACTGTGCCTCGGTTCTCACAAGAACACTGTCCAATACGCACAGTAAGGATCCTATCTGTCCATTTGCCAACAGCGGCCAACAGAAGGGTTGGGATTTGTCAAGATTCAGCACAGATGGACCCCAAATTTCCATTTTCCCAAGACGAAGGTTTGGATGCTGCACCCCCATGGCAACGGGCACTTGTTCTCTCATCTAGCAGGTGTCCCCAGTGCTTCCCTCAAGGACCCATCCAATTTTGCAAGCCCCCTAATTGGGGTGACATTGAAACGTGTTTGGCTCCTGTGGCTGAGATATTTAAATCAACTCAGTCTCACGTGGGAGGGTACAGAGATGGCTGCACAGCTCTGAGCCCCAGAAGGAACCCTGAGTCTGTGAGTATCTGCCCCTCTCCTCATTCCGGCTGCCTGCAGTCATGTGGGCCCTAATGGTTAAATTCCACATCGGGGTCTGACCTTCAGATAGAGGGTAGGTCTGGCTGACAGAAAGCAGCTGAGCGCCACTTACTCATAATGCCAGCTGATTCATTTTTCATTCACTCGGCCAGTTGGTGGATGAATTAAGTGATGCAGCCAGAATTAGCAGCTACAGGCTTCACTTTGCCAGCATTAACATCTCCAGTTTTGAGCTCCTTTAGATAGACACAGTGAGGGAAAGGAGGAACACTGGATTGGGACTTAGGGTGAACCAGGTTCAAATCCCAGTTCTGCTACAACGGTTTGGTTCTATTGCTTTGGACAAGTCCCTTCCCTGTCCTGGGCTTCATTTTGCTGGTTTTTACAGTGAAGGGATTGTATCTGGAGGTTTCAAAGGGAGACTTTTCACGACGTCACTCTTCACAGTCCTGTGCATGAACCAGTTAGATAAATGGCAAGGACAGACACAGAGGTTTCAAACTGACTGCCCAAGGGTTGGATCTGTCCCATGGATGTGTTTTATTTAAGAAGCATACTGTTATACAAGGATATATTTTTATTTTGAAAGTGTTGGCTGGGTGTGCTGATCCACGTCTGTAATCCCAGTTCTTTGAGAGGCTGAGGTGGGTGAATCACTTGAGGTCACTAGATCAAGACCAGCCTGGTCAATGTGGTGAAACCCTGTCTCTACTAAAAATACAAAAATTAGCTGGGCATGATAACAGGTGTCTACAATTCCAGCTACTTGGGAGGCTGAGGCAGAGAATCGCTTGAACCTGGGAGGTGGAAGTTGCAGTAAGCCAAGATCATGCTGTTTCACTCTAGCCTGGGTGACAGAGTGAGACTCTGTCTCAAAAAAAAAAAAAAAAAAAAAAAAAAAAGTGTTTGGATGGAAAAGGCACATTCCAGGTTGGCCCAGTTCCCAACATCTCCTATTTTCCTACACCTGCCACCTTTTGGTCGCTTATGTTACCCTATCTGGCATCTGAAGACATTTGAGTTTGCAACCCCCAAGTCAGCGGAATCACTTTCTATATGCAGAATAATAAGAGTGAAGACAGCAATTCCCACATTTGTTTTATGCTTCCAGCTTAACCAAACCAGCTTCTATCTACTGAATTGTTTGGCTTAATGCTAGGGCTCTACACAATTTCACAACTTTTCAATTTCCTTATTTTCTATCCACATAGGATTGTGGTGAGAATCAAGCTGGCCATATACAGTGGGGATTACATTTATTATTCTAAAACCTGCTTGCCAGAGTCATTGCATTTTGGAGATGAAAGCTAAATTCACCTTAGTGGATTATTACTTGTCTGGGGAAACACACTATTAGGCCTTTGTTACCTAAAACCAAGGCCCAGCACTTGGTTTTAAGGAGTAAAGACAGTGGTGGAGGTTGTGATGGATGGCTGAGAACAGCAATGCTTCACATAATCAAATGAGATTAAGCCTTACTTGGGTAGAGAGTTTATGAAGTTAGCTGATTCTAGATTTCTTGAGAGCTCAAAAACAAGACTTAGGGGGACCTTAAGACACAAGAAAGACAACACAGGCCCCAGGGGCCTGTTCCCCAAGCAGGCGTGAATCTGAGCAGCATGGATCAAGGTGACTCCCCAAGAGGGTACAGTTTCTTTGACTGTAATACTCATTTTTTAAACTAAAAATGTTAAGGTGACGAACATCAACACACTAGAACAGGAATTGTCAAACTATGGCCTGGGAATTCAGCCCAATACCCATTTTTGTATGGCCTGAAAGCTAAGAATGATTTTTATATTTTTAAGCATTTAAAAAACTCAAAAGAAGAATATTTTGTAACATGTGAAAATGATATAAATTCAAATTTCAGTGTCCATAAATAGAGTCTTATTGGAACCCAGCCATACTCATTTGTTTATGTTTTGTCTGCAACTGCTTTCATACCACGACAGAGTTGAGTAGTTGCAATAGAGACTGTGTGACTGTGTGTGGGGCTCCCCAGTGTACAATCACTGGGGTGAGTGGGCATAGATCCCTTGGAGGAGAAATTTGGGGAACATCACAGTATACACTTGCTGTGGTGTTTTGGGATCCTCTTCCCTAGGGCCTAGCCTCCTCCTGGATCAATGGACTCTGGATATGAAAACTGGCTCATGTCTATGAACTGAGTGGGTAAGGATGCCTTCTTACTGGGGCGGGGGGCGTCCTTAGCCTTCTGCTCCTTCATTGGTGTGCTCTTCCTATTGGAGATGTTAAGTAGCACCCTTGTGGGCTGCCCGTGTATTTTACTGCTAAGGACACTGTCTTAGTCGGCTTGAGCTGTGTATTTGTCTTCAGAGAGACAAAACCTACAGGATATATGAAAAGGGGTTTATTAGGGAAAATTGGCTCACATGATTACAGAGGTGGGAAAGTCCCATGACAGGCCATCGGCAAGCTAGAGAACCAGAAATGCTGGTAGTGTGGCTCAGGACAAGTCTAGAAGTCTCAGAACCAGGGAAGCCCATGGTGCAGCCCCAGTTTGAGGCCAAAGGCCAGAGAGTCCCCTGGAGGATGCTGGTGCAAGTCCCAGAGTCTACAAGTCAAAGAATCTGGAGTCTGATGTCCATGAAGAGAAAAGGTGTGTCCCACTCCAGAAGGGAGAGAGAAATAATCCCTATTCTTCTGCCCAAGTGTCCAAGTCAGGCCCCTAGCTGACTGGAGATACTCACCCGTATTAAGGGTGGATCTTCCTCTGTTAGTCCACTGACTCACACTTCGATCTCCTCTGGAAGCACCCTCACACACACTCTCAGAAACAACTCTTCACCAGCCATCTGGGTGTTCCTCAATCCAGTAAAGCTGACACCTAAAATTAATCGTCATAGGTTGCAATGACAAAATGCCATAGACCTGGTGGCTTAAACAACAGAGACTATTTCTCACAATTCTGGATGCTGCGAGGTCCAAGATCAAGGTGCTGGCTGATTCTATTCCTGGAGAAGGCCCTCTTCCTGGCTTGCAGATGGCTGCATTCTTGATGTATCCTCACATGGCAGAAAGAGAGAGTAAGCTCTGGTCTCTTCCTCTTCTTATAAAGGCACCAACCCCATCATGGGGACCCTACCCTCATGACTTTATCTAAACCTAATGAGCTCTCAGAGGCCTCAGCTCTTTGTACCATCCCACTGAGGGTTAGGGTTTCAGCATAAGAATATGGTGGGGGGAACAAACATGCAGTCCATAATAGACCCTATGTTCTATTAACACCACTACAACTTCCTGTGGTCAGCCCCACTCAGCTCCAATCTGGCTGGTTGTTACCATACTGCCCGCATCACCACCCCGTAAGCACTGCCATCTGGCCTCTATTACTTCAAGGCCTGTGATCTTCATAGCTGTCTACAAACCCAGCTCTATGACTGCCTTTCCTCCTGTCAACACTGGCTGGCAGAGGACAGCCACCCCTTAGGGGTATGGATGATCCACTCACCAGAACAAACTTGATGGTTTGGTGAATGTCAAGGCACTGAGGCATCCCATGGAACATAATCTTCGGGTCTCATATAAGATATCCACTCCAGCATGCTCACCTCCCTGAGCCTCTGAGCCCTCCTTCTACCACCTGCCAAGGTAATTCTGGCATCACCGCCTTGCTCAGGCTGTCCGTCTGCATTGCCAGTCTTCTAAGAGCCACCCTAGCAGTGAGTTTGCCTCTAACCCCGGAGTCCTTGCTGGGGTGTTAAGTCTCAGTGTCCCGAAAAAGTGCCCCCAAGTCAACAAATTCTCTCTTAGTCAAATGTTCCAGCCTCCTGGTCAAGCACCCCCAAAATCTCATCCCAGGGCTACTCTCCTGGCTTCTCATGCTATGTGCTAGCTAATTATTGCATCTCTTTGAGATGTAATCTCTTTCCTCCCTTATCAGACTCAGCATGTCCCAAGCCAGGTTCTAAGAATTAAGCCTGGTTATCAACCTGGCAAAGCGGGAACAGCTCCTGAGGACAGGGCTCTTGCTTCCTTGAGGAGAGAGGGCTTGGTCAGGGGAATACAAGGTTTCTGCAGTGCCTTCCTACAAGGAGGAAATGCAAGCTCCTACTACAGAAGGGTGGGCCACCTCTGGAAATGCTGGCAGTTCAGGAGGAGTCTACACAATCCAAATTCTTGGAGACATCCCCCAGAGGTCCCCACTCATGTTTCTCTAACCAGGACCTGCCTTAGCATAACAGACCTGTCTTCTCGGGACATTTGAACGTCTATGGCCCTCAGCAACTCTATCAAGCCCCACATCTGCTTTCATGGCAAAGGTAATGATTTATTTGTGATGTACCAAAGTGGCAGCTCAGGCTCTCACACTTAGCCTTTAACTGTTTGTTAAGTGCCCTGAATCTCTCATTATCCCTCTGCAGAGTGTCACACCTTGGTCAAACCTGGCCAATTCCACAGTTCTTTTGGCCTTGTTCCCTCTATTCCTTCAAGTATGTGTATCATTGTACCATCAAGGGTGTTACTCCTCACTGGGACATTTTCCAGTCACCATTTTTGAAATTTTTAGCATTTGGACCACCACATTGTGTAAAGGACCATCAGTGTCCCACATTCCATGTGTCCCACTTGGGATGGAGTCTTCCTTAACACAGCCATCCAGTGAGGAAGCCAGACCCCAAAACCGTCATTCTACTGCCCACTTTCTGACACTCTATTTCTGTCCTCCAAGAAGCGGGCACCAGGATAGGGTCCAATGTGCAAGAGATGTATTAGGAGAAACACCTGTGAAGGAGAAAGGGTGCTGGAGTAGGAGTAGGTGGGGAGAGCCTTCAGACAATGATGCAGGTCTGACACCTATGGAAGGAGAACAGGAAGGAGAGATTGTCAGGAAGGAAGCAGATCAGATCCCAAGCAGCTCAAGAAAGGTCTTGACCAGCACCAGGGAAAGTTACCAAATACAGGTAGCCTGTTAGAGGAATCGTGTTGTAGGCAGGAAGAGGCCAGCACCAGTATCCCTCTGTACTGAGTCTTTAGCTGGGAGCAGCCCCAGGAAGCATGGCCTCAGGGTGAATGCTCTGATGGATTCAACTGTCAGTCAACTCCACCCTGTTAAAGGCTCTCTTAAAGGGACCAACACGCCCACCATAATATCTCCATTGGTTTGTCACACCTTCCATGCAATGTCATTAAAATTAATATAGTTTATAGGCCGGGTGCAGTAGCTCACACCTGTAATCCCAGCATTCTGAGAGGCTAAAGTGGGTGATCATCTGAGGTCAGGAGTCCAAGACCAGCCTGGCCAACATAGTGAAACCCCATCTCTACTAAAAATACAAAAATTAGCCAGGCATGGTGGTAGATGCCTGTAATCCCAGCTATTCAGGAGGCTGAAGCATGAGAATCACTTGAACCCAGGAGGCAGAGGTTACAGTGAGTAGAGATCATGCCACTGAACTGCAGCCTGGGGGATAGAGTGAGACCCTGTCTTAAAAAAAAAAAAAAAAAATATATATATATATATATACACACACACACACACACACACATACACACATATGTTGTCATATGTTCTAGCCTCCTGAACATATTAAAATGTGGTCTCTCTCTCTCTCCATATATATACGTATATATATACATATATATGTGTGTATATATATGTATATATATATGTATATATATATGTATACATATATATACACACACACACATATATATACACACACACACATATATATATACACACACATATATATATATACACACACACATATATATATACATACCATCTATCTATCTATCTATCTGTATATATATGTATACCATCAAGCCAGGCAAAGGCATGGAGTCAGATAGAATCCAGTCAGGTGTTATTTTAAATTTTGTTGTAAGTGGTATCCTTGCCAAAAAGAAAAAAATAGGAAAAGAATAGGAAATTCAATTTGATATTGCACAAAGTGATAAGTTGGATAAAACTAAGTACACAGTTGTTGAGGGGAGAGGTGTTGCAAACTCAAATTAGTTACATAATTTAGGTTATGGTGTAACTTGACTCTAAGGGGCCTCAATTGAGAGTCTAACTGCACTGAGCTCAGGTGATCTGCCCATCTTGGCCTCCCAAAGTGCTGGGATTACAAGCGTGAGCAATCACACTCAGCCTAATTTGTTGTTTTTTATTTTTAGTGAACTTACTATAGGATTTTGCATTGTGGTTACCATGTGGTTTACAAAAAAAAAAAATCTTATAACATTATTTTAAAGAGATGATATCTTATATTAGATCACATAGAATAGAAACAAAGAGAAAGTGAAAAAAAAGTTTATATTGTAACTCCATCCCCTCCACATTTTGATTGTTAGTTGTCTCAATTTACATATTTTTATATTACCTGTCTCTTAACAGGCTGTTGTAGCTATTATTGTTTTTGACAGATTTATATTTTGGGTTTCATGCTGGAGTTATAAGCGCATTGCATATCATAATTACAGTATTCGACTATTCTGCATTTGTCCACGTACTTAATTTTACCAGTGGGTTTTACACCTTCCATATTTTCAATTTTGTTTTGGTTTTGCATCTTAGTGTTTTTTTCTTTCAGATTGAAGAATTCTCTTTAGTTTTTTTCTTTTCCTTACAGTGGACATTACCTCAATCTTTAGCATTTCTTGTAAGATGAATCTGGTGGTGGTGAATTTTCTTAGCTTTTGTTTGTCTGGAAAAGTCTATCTCTCCTTCATTTTTGAAGAATAACTTTGCTTGATATAGTATTTTTTAATGGCAGTTTTTTTCTTTCAGCAGTTTAAAAATGTCATTTCACTCCCTCCTTACCTACATGGTTTCCGTTGAAAAGTCTCTTGCCAGAAAGACTTTGTTTTATCTGCATCTTTTCTTTTGCTGTTTTTAGGATCTTCTCTTTGTCTTTGACATTTGAGAGTTTGATTATTATATGCTGTGGGGTAATCTTGTTTGAGTTAAATCTGTCTGGTGTTCTCTGACCTTCCTATACCTAAATGTTTATATCTTTCTCAAGTTTGGGAAAGTATTCTGTTATTATTTCTTTAAATAAGAAATACCTCTTGCTCTTTCTCAGTTCCATCTTGAACATCAATAACTCTTAGATTTGGTCTTTGGGGGTAATTTTCTATATCATGTAAGTAATCTCCATTGCTTTTCATTATTTTTTCTCCTCTGACTGTGTATTTTCAAATAGCCTGTCTTCAAGCTCACTGATTCTTTCCTCTGCTTGATCTATTTTGCTGTTGGGAGCCTCTAATGAATTTTTCAATTCAGCAAATGGATTTCTCAGTCTTAAGATTTCTGTTTGATTCTTTTGTTATTTCAATCTCTTTGTTAAATTTCTCTAATAAACTTCTAAATTGCTTTTCCGTGTTATCTTGAAGCTTACTGAGTTTCCTTAACACTGCTATTTTGAATTGTTGGTCAGAGAGCTTACACATCATCGTATTGTTAGGGTCAGTTACTGATTCCTTGCTTTATCCATTTGGAGAGTTCATAGTTCTCTGTCTGCTGTTGGTTCTTGTGGATGTATGTCTATGTCTTTGCACTGAAAGATTAGTTATTTATTTTAATCTCTATATGGCTTGTTTGCATTTTATTGATATTTGCTAAGAGGTTCTTTATTGCTAAATCACTGTCTTATTTTGGGCTCTAGATGGCACCTTAGGCCCACATTTGCCTTGGCTGTAGTAAATGATTGGAATACTGCCCTTCCTGAATGGGCTATCTCAGCAGTGTGAAAGTCTGGCTAGGGGGTTGTGCCCAGGGGACCTGTGGAATGGACCTCCTACAACATGTTGCTGCTGATTTAGTGTCTCCTTTGGCAAAGTTACAAAGCAGGATTTCCAGAGATGAGGATGCTTGTCCCACCTCCTTGCTTTCTCTCTGCCTGTCCTCAGGGATAGTTCAGTCTGTCCTCAGGGACAGTTATCTCTTTGGTCACTTGTGATGCTTCCTTTGGGTTAGGCAGTCTATTGCCAGGGAACCCAAGATGGTTGGAAAGCTGGTTGTCCACCTTGATCTCACTTTTTCTACTGTAGAAATTGTGTGTTGGGAGAAAATTTTTTATGTTCTTCATGCTGTGAAGAATGGGGGAAGGGGCTCACAATTGTGGAAGTCCAATTTTCTTACTGTCTGCTTACAGTGTTTTCAATTATCTGTGGCCCCAGAAACTGTCTCATCTTCATTCTTGAGTTCTGGGATATTACTGGTGATAATCTTGGCACTGTATATTTGTTTTTGGTTTTCTATGGAGGGAGTAGTGAAGCCAACTCACTTCCATGCTGCCATTTTGGAACCAGAAGCTCAGCCTACTATATCCCAGCATATATGCAGTAAGAAAGGTGAAGCCTCCTCCCTATGCTTTCCTTCCTTCCTTCCTTCCTTCCTTCCTTCCTTCCTTCCTTCCTTCCTTCCTTCCTTCCTTCCTTCTTTCTTCCTTCCTTCCCCCCTCCCTCCCTCCCTCCCTCCCTCCTTCCTTCCTTTCTTCCTTCCTTCCTTTTCTTCTTCTATTTTTTTTTTTTTGACAGAGTCTCATTCTGTTACCCAGGCTAGAATGCAGTGATGCGATGTTGGCTCACTGCAATTTCTGTCTCCTTGGTTCAGGTGATCCTCATCACCCTGACCTAACTAAGTCTCTGCCATTTCTATATGCCAAGGTAAAGGTAGGCATTGACTAAAAGTCAAAAAAGCAAGGAAAAACTCTACATTTTGTAACCAGAACATGGGAGCAGGTGCCCAATTCCAGCTCCACCATGGACTTTCTGTGTGAGCCTGAATAAATCCTTTCCCTGTCTGGGCCCTGGTTTCTCCTGGCACCTTATTAAGTAAAGAAGACCCTTTCAACCAGCAAAGCCATTTCTAGATCTTTGTCTGAGAAATATGCTTTTATGTGTGCCTAAATAAGGCTTGCAGCAACCATAAATGATGTGCTTGTCTTGCTAGCAGCCATAAATGATGTCAATCTAAAATGTCAATCAATAGAAGAATACGTGAGTAAATTACAGTACGCACATAGACTATGTCAGTCAGGGTCTGATAAGGTTTGGCTGTGTCCCACCCAAATCTCACCTTGAATTCCCTGTGTTATAGAAGGGACCCAGTGGGAGATAATTGAATTATGAGGGCAGGTCTTTCCCATGCTCTTCTCATAATAGTGAGTAAATTTCACGAGATCTGATGGTTATTATACAGGGTAGTTTTCCCACATAAGCTCTCTTTGCCTGCTGCCATCCACGTAAGACATGTTCCTCCTTGCCTTCCACCATAATTGTGAGATTTCCCCAGCCACGTGGAACTATAAGTCCAATTAAACCTCTTTCTTCTGTAAATTGCCCAGTTTAGGGTATGTCTTTGTCAGCAGCATGAAAATGGACTAATACAGCGTCCAGTTAAGAAATCAAGGACCTAGAAATAGAAATTCCATTTGACCCAGCAATCCCATTACTGAGTATATACCCAAAGGATTATAAATCATTCTATTATAAAGACACATGCACATATATGTTCATTGTGGCACTGTTTACAATAGCAAAGACCTGGACCAACCCAAATGCCCATCGATGATAGACTGGACAAGGAAAATGTGGCACATATACACCATGGAATACTATGCAGCCATAAAAAACAATGTCCTTTGTAGGGACATGGATGAATCTGGAAACCATCATTCTCTGCAAACACAAGAACAGAAAATCAAAAACTGCATGTTCTCACTCATAGGAGGGTATTGAACAATGAGAACACATGGGCACAGGGAGGGGAGCATCACATACTGGGGGTCTGTTGTGGGGACTGGGGAGGGACACGAGGGGGTGGGAAGGTTGGGGAGGGATAACATGGGGAGAAATGCCAGATGTAGGTAACGGGGGGATGGAGGCAGCAAACCACCTTGCCATGTATGTACCTATGCAACAATCCTGCATGATCTGCACATGTTCCCCAGAACCTAAAGTACTATTAAAAAAAAAATCAAAATGAATAATAAGGTATAGATTGCCAAATAAAGGGATGTTTTGCTAATGTTTTATACTGCTATATTTTAGGTTCCAAAAGCTAGTAAAAACAATTTTTATTAAAAAATATTAGAACAGAAAAAATATTATTTACTTGTTGTACCCCAGGGAATCAAGATTTATAGATAATGTACCAGGTTCTCATGCTGTTAACAATGTTGACAAAGAATGGGTAAAGACCCCAGTTTTTCCTATCACTCCATTTTTTCTCTTTATTTGGAAACTAATAAACTGAATGACTATTGATTTGGGAATACAAAAATAAAGAAAAAAAGAAATACAATTAGGCCAAGTATGGTGGCTTACACCTGTAAGCCCAGCACTTTGGGAGGCCGAGGCAGGTGGATCACCTGAGGACAGGAGTTTGAGACCAGCCTGGACAACATGGTGAAACCTGGTCTCTACTAAAACTACAAAAAATTATCCAGGCATGGTGGTAGGCACCTGTAATCTCAGCTACTCTGGAGGCTGAAGCAGAAAAATTGCTTGAACCCAGAAGGCAGAGGTTGCAATGAGCTGAGAGTGTACCACTACACTCCAGTCTGGGCAACAAGAGTGAAACTTGAAAGAAAGACAGAAAGAAAGACAGAGAGAACGAGTGAGAGAGAAGGAAGGAAGGAAGGAAGGAAGGAAGGAAGGAAGGAAGGAAGGAGGCAGGGAGGGAGGGAGGGAGGGAGGGAGGAAGAAAGGAAGAAAGGAAGAAGGGAAGAAGGAAGGGGAGGGGAGGGGAGGGAGGGAGAGGGGAGGGGAGGGAGAGAGAAAGAAAGAAAGAAAGAGAGAGAGAGAGAGGGAGGGAAGGAGGAAGGAAGGAAGGAAGGAAAGAAAAGAAGGAAAGGAAGGAAGGAAGGAAGGGAGAGAGAAGAGGAGAAGAGAAGAGAAATACAATTAGCACAAATTATTTTCCTCACAATATTGTGTTACAAAAATATTCGAACATACAGGAAACTTTTTAAAGTTATAAAGCAAACACCCATATACCCACCAAAATTAACATTTGGCCTTATTTGCTTTATCATCTGTCTATCAATTGATCCATCTGTCTATCCATCTTATTTTTAAATGCATTTTAAAATAAGATACTCAGTGACTGGGCGTGGTGGCTCACGCCTGTAATCCCTGCACTTGGGAGGTCAAGGCAGGTGGATTACCCGAGGTCAGGAGTTTGAGACCAGCCTGGCCAACATGATGAAACCTCGTCTCTACTAAAAATACAATAAATTAGGTGGGTATGGTGGCAGGCACCTGTAATCCCAGCTACTCAGGAGGCTGAGGCAGGAGAATCACTTGAACCCAGGAGATGGAGGTTACCGTAAGCCAAGATCACACCACTGCACTCCAGCCTGGACAACAAGAGCAAAACTCCATTTCCAAAAAGAAGATACTCAGCAATGTGTTTTGCCAAGAAACACTTCAACATGTACATTAACTAGAGTTCCAGATTTTTAAGGTAAATTTTTATATTAATCAAATACACAAATCTTAAGTCTGCTACTCAGAGTTTTGCCAAACTCATCCACTGATGTAATTCAAACCTTCATCAAGAGATAGAACATATTCTTCACACCAGAAGTCCACTCATGCTCCTTCCCATCCAATTCCAACTGCTCCCACCTCCATCTGCAAACACTTTACTGTTTTCTTTTCCCCCCACAAGAGCTTAATTGTGTCTGTTCTAGGATATCATGTGAATTGAGTCATACCATAAAAGGCTTCTTTCCGTCAGCCCAGTGTTTTCAAGATTCATACATGTGAACGCGTGTATCACAAATTGTGTCTTCTTTGCACAGAGTAGTATTCTGTGGTGTGGATATACCAGTTTGTCCACTCTTCTGTTGATGGGACACCTGGAATGTTTCTAGCTTTTATCTATTTTGAACAAAGCTTCTATGGGCTTTGGTTTTTTAACAATTCTTTTTGTGGTCATATGTTTTCATTTGGTTAATGTTTAGATTTATAAGAAGGATAAAGCACTGCCTACTTTCATGTCCTCTCCCATCCTTTGCCTCTGTGCAGATGTAAGCCAGCTGGTGCCACCTCCCTCCCTTTGTGGTGAATTCTGTGTTGGATTCCTCTTCCTGGTTCATCTTCATTATTACGCCTTGCTCAGGACCACTCCAGGCCACCAGGTATGCTTCAGTACTGGTAACTCTCATAGGGCTGGGAGTCTCTCTCTTTCCCTTCAGGAGTCCTGCTTCCTTGCAAATGCCCCTATCTCTCCCTAAGAAACCTCCAGCCTCCCCACATAAATTGACGGACATTGGTCTCTAGGCTGATTCCAAGCTCTGAGTGAGCTCAAATGTTCTAAAGGAGGTCTGTTTACCCATGGCCACCAGCCTGAGTTCTTTCTGGGCTCATTCGGAGTGGCTGGGGAAGGAGCTGTGAGTCAAGGAGCAGACAGCTGGACTCCTATGACCTGGTCCAAAGATGCAGACTCACAGCCAACTCCCTGGCCCACCAGACTTTAGCACCTCTTATCTCCCTTTGATGTCTGCGCTCAGGCCTCATTGCCCACCTGCAGAAGGGCTACCATCTATCATACATAGTACCCAGGTTAAGAATGAGGACACTGGACACAGACACCCTGCTTCCAGACCTGACTCTGGCCATCTCCACCTGTCTCCTATTGCTTCTGTTCTGAGAAATTTTAAATATATAGCAAAATAGAGAGAGAGCTGCTGCTAACTCTGGCTGCTTTTGTGCCTCTGCTGAGTTCCTTCTTACCTCACACAATCTGAACTTTATGACCTAGAGCAGGGCACTTCCCTCTGAGCCTCAGGTTTCTGTCTGTAAAGAGCCACACTGGGTATATACACAAAGGATTATAAATCATTCTATTATAAAGACACATGCACATGTATGTTCATTGTGGCACTGTTTACAATTGCAAAGACCTGGAACCAACCCAAATCCCATCAATGATAGACTGGATAAAGAAAATGTGGCACATATACACCATGGAATACTATGCTGCCATAAAAAAGGATGAGTTCATGTCCTTGCGGGAATATGGATGAATCTGGAAACCATCATTCTCAGCAAATTGACACAAGAACAGAAAACCAAACACCACATGTTCTCACTCAGAAGTGGGTGTTGAACAATGAGAGCACATGGACGCAGGGAGGGGAACATCACACACTGAGGTCTGTTGGGGGGTGGGAGGTTAGGGGAGGGATAACATTAGGAGAAATAATGTAGGTCGCCTAATGTAGGTCACAGGGTATGGATGCAGCAAACCACCATGGCATGTGTATACCTTTGTAACAATTCTGCAAGATCTGCACATGTACCCTAGAACTTAAAGTACAATTTAAAAAAAGAGCCATACAAATGGCAGGTAGTGGGGTGTTACAGCTGACCTATGAACTCTGGCAAGCTAGGTAAGCCCAGGTAAATGCAAGCCCCTCCTACTAGCTCATGTGGCCCCTCCCTCTTGAATTCATGTCCAGCCATTACCTCCATCACCCTCTTAATCCTCACCACAGCCTTGGCAGGGGGTGTGGCCATAGAGAAATTATTAACCCCTTTTACAGAAGAGAAAATTGAGGAGTAAAGCAGAAAACTGACCTGTCACATCCCCATGAGGGAGCCTGGGTTTCTGATTCTCTCTGTGCCTGTCCTTCTGTTTAACATGTTAATTTATGGTGAACTCTCATGCGTGGGGAGGGAGAGGGTACAGCCTTGTGATTAAAAGCCAGTTAGGAGCCAGGCGACCTGGGTTCCAAATCAGACTCTGCAGCTACTAGGGCAAGTTACTTAACCTCTTTGTACCTTGGCTTCTGAGAAAATTAGTATTCTGAGAGTACTTATATTGTTAACAATAGTACCATTAGTACCATTACAATGCATTGTGAGAATTAAATGAGTGAACACAGGTAAAACAGAATGACCTAGAACATAGTAGATGCTAAGGTTTAAGTGTAACCCCCAAAATGCATGTGTTGGAAATTTAATCCCCAACCCAACAGTATTGGGAGGTGGGGCCTCACGGGAGGTGTTTAGGCAATGAGGGCTCTGCCCTCATGAACAGATTCATGCCGCTATAAAGAGGGTTGTGGGAGTGCTAATTAAAGTGTCCTCTCTCTTCTGTTCCTCCTTCACATGAGGACATAGTGCTCCTCCTCTCCAGAGGATGCAGTGTTCGCAGCGCCATCTTGGAAGCGCAGGGCTCTCTTGCTGGGAGTGTGAGGCTGAATGAGGGATGCAGAAATGCATGAGGCCTTCCGGTGCCTTCCCTCCAGTGGATGCAGGACTTGAGAAGAGGTGAGTCTCGCTGGTCTGGGCGATGCCTGCTTGGAGCTACCTTTGCCACCAGCCACAGGAATGTGCATTTCCCAAACCCCTTCCCAGGTGCCCTGACCCCTGGCAGAGTTAGCTAGGGGCACGCCATTTTCCCACAGCTCACAGCGCCTCTCCAGATGCGGCTGCAGAAAGCCCCCTCTTTGTTTAGACTATTTCCGAGGTCAGATCTTCTCAGCCAGCAAGGCTCTTCAGCTAATGATGTCCGTGGAGACAGAGGAAGCTGCTACGCTCAGCCTTGCCCAGGAGTCGCCCCAGGGAGAGCCATTTGCCGGGGGCAGTTCAGCCTGCAGTGGAGCAAGGTTGGTGAGCACATCCCGGGGGGCAGGAGGCCTGAAAGTCAGGGCCAAAGGAGCTTTTCACGAGTCTCCTGCAGCCACCTCCACCTTGGGCTTAAGGAGGGGAGACAGGCCCACAGACCTCCATCACCGGGAGTCAGGGCAGAGCCAGGCCTGCAATCCAGGGCTGCTGCCCCCTCCATCCCCCCGGGACAGTGGACCCCAAACTTGAGCAGGCATCAGATCACCTGGAGGGCTTGGTTAATCACTGACCAAGTGGTCCCACTTCCAGGTTTTGATTCAGTAGGTCTGGCATGAGGCCCGATAATTTGCCTCTTGACAAGTTCCCAGTGATGCCTATGCTGCTGGTCCAGGAACCACGCTTTGAAAACCATTATTTTAGGAAGCTGTCTTGTGCCTAGAAAGGTGGGATTGGAGCCCAAGAATGAGGTGCTGAGGAGGCAGGAATAGCAACTGCCTTCTGGTAGGAAATGAAGGACAGAGTAAAAATAAACTGGAAGGTTCTAGGATAGGCAGGCTTCACAGGGAGGCTGGGTGGAGGAGGGAGGGGGGAGCCTGGGCCCATTCGAACTAGAGGGAGGCAAGGTGCCTCGAGAGCAAACCCTAAGAAGACACTTACTCTGAGGTTTGTACAAGCACAAGGTCAGCAGCCGCAAGAGCCTCAGAGGGAGTGTCTCTTTCAACGTTGTGCCCTAGCACCTGGCTTGCTTCACCCCAGTCCCAGCTCTGCCCCTGAGGTCACCATGTGTCTGTCAGGCTGTCCGGTCAGCAGTGCAGTCAGTGTCTTCATGAGTAGCCCCTTCTGTGGGGCTCCGCATTTCTGATGGAAAACTCCTCTTGGTTAGTAGCATGGCATTTAAAAGCCTAGGCCAGGAAGAAAGTAGGCACACACGTGTGAAAGTGAGAGCAAGAGAAGACCTGGAAAGAGGGCAGCAAAGGGACGTACAGCAGTGTGCAGACTCCCTGCTAATTAAAGTGTGCTCTTGGAACGGTTGTATCAACACCACCTGAGGAGCTTTAAAACAATTCCAGTGCCCAGACCACACCCCAGAATCTCCATTTTAGCAAGGTTGCCAAGTGATGTAGGCACAGGAACCTGGGGATCACCTGGAGAGTTTCATAAAATACTGATGCCCGGGCCCTGACCCAGAGATTCTGATGCAATTGCTCTGGGGGGCGGGCTCCGGGGTTTTAAAACCTCCCACATGTTCTCAGGTGCCACACAGTCCGAGTGTCACTGGTATAGACAGCTTCAGAGGTCTTTAGAATTGGTGTTGGAGGAAATGTGACATAGTAGAACTCACACAGGATTCTAGTGTTTGGAGTGCAAATTCTAATCTCAACTCTGCCACTAGCTAGCTATGGCCAGATCACTTTTCTCTCTCAATTTCCTCAGCAGTAAAATGAGAATATTAACAACCTCCCTGGACCAAAATGTTAATCATGATTAATTATTAGAGTTCAAGCGAGTCTTGGGTAACATTTAATCATGGATACTCAATTTTACCCTTGAGAAAGCTTAAGATCTCACTGGGTTTCAGCTTTCCCACTTGTTAAATTTAGAGATTAGACCACTAAGGGCTGGTTATGGTTTAAATATGTCTCCCAAAAGCACATGTTGGAAACTTAATCCCCAGTGCAAGTGCTGGGAGGTGAGGCCTACAGAGAGATGATTGGCCATGAAGGTAAAGAGAATGCATTAACGCCATTATCGTGGGAGTGGGTTCCTTCTAAAAGGACAGGTTCCTCCTCTCTTGCTCTCTCTCACCTTCACTTTGCCTTCTGCCATGGGATGACACAGCAAGAAGGCCTTCTCCAGATGCAGCCTCTTGATCTTGGACTTCCCAGCCTCCAGAAGCATGAGCCAAAATATTTGCTCATTATAAATGACCCAGTCTGTGGTATTATGTTACAGAAGCACAAAACAGCTAAGAGAGACCTTTCTCCAATCCACTGTGTGTATTTCTCCCCTTAAGCCATGGTTCCTTCTGGCAGCAACTCCTGCCCTGTCTTTCTTAACCCAGTGCTTCCTACCTCTCCACTCAAGCGTGGCTCCAGGACCCTCTCCTCCAGGGTTACCTGTACCCTTCATCCTGGACTAATGAAACTATAGGTTTACATCTCTTGTAGGCTCAGAGTTTACATCTTTTGGGGAGCCCTCCCTGACTCTCTCCTCTCAGGCCCAGGTTAGAGGCACCCTATTCTCCCCAGCCTCTCTAGCCCTTTCTCTCGTCTGATTACCAAACAGATTATAAGAGCCCTGTAGGCACTCTCCATGTCTATGTTGTATCTCCAGTAGGTATTTACCAATTAAGTGTCTGAAAGTTAAAGGAATGGCATTGATAGTGTGTGATCAATAGATTTCACAATGAACTCTGGCTCCAGACTTGTAGCCTTTGCCATCTTGATTCAGCTCAATGTGTAGAAGGTAACTGAAGCATGAGGAAGGTCTCATTAATTTCATTAATTTAGGTCTCTTCCCTCCTGACATTAACCTCAATTATCTAACTGCAGGAGGAACAGTTTTCTGGATGGTGAAAGATGGACTGATTTACAGGCCCGGGTGGATCTCAGCCACAGCCTCTGTTTAGAAAGCACTTTCCTATCTGCTGGCTGCTGGCTGGGAAGAGAGCAGGGCCAGAATGATTATAATCCCACTACAATAGGAAGTGCATTGTGTCTTTTTGGTTCATTGAAGTATCCTTAGCAAACAGTAAGCACTCAGTAAATATTAATATCTGCTCAACAAGGGGTCTCATATCACACAGATGACAGAGAGACTTTGGAGGGCTGGGTGACTCACCCAAACCCACAAAGCTGGAGCTTCAGAGCTGAGAAGTTCCAACTTCCTGTGCAAGGCCCCTTTCTACTATCCAGGGCATGCAGTATCTGATCTGGTACACAATTTATGCTCCAAAATGTACCAACATTTTTTTTTTTTTTTTAGGCAGAGTCTTGCTCTGTCACCAGGCTGGAGTATAGTGGTGCAGTCTCGGCTCATTACAGCCTCCAACTCCCTGGTTCAAATGATTCTCCTGCCTCAGCCTCCCTAGTAGCTAGGATTACAGGCACATACCACCACACCCAGCTAATTTTTTCTTTTTAGTGCAGACAGGGTTTCACCATGTTGGCCAGAATGGTCTCGATCTTGTGACCTCATGATATACCCACCCAGGACTCCCAAAGTGCTGGGATTACAGGCCTGAGCCACCACACCTGGCCCAAAATGTACCAACTTTTTATGTTCCCTTCACTGACACCACATCACTTCAAGGACTGGGGTGATGGCGCCCAATGCTAGTGCTTTACCGCTGTCTTAGTAACACATTTTCCCACAGCCCAGCATCTTTGGCTTTGCCCCTGTGGAGCCAGTGTGCTGGTGTGATTGTGTGCCCAGTGACAGTTTGATTTCTGGTCAGATTCCTAACTGTTCATCTCACTATAAGCACAAAGCAAAAGGGTCCCCCCACCCCCTGCTCCAGCCCTTAGCTCAGCATCTGACAGGGACACTTATTGCTCAAAGAGAAGAGCAAAGAGAGACCAAACGAAGCACTTTGCACTTGCTTCTTAGACAAGCACGGGCATACGGCGGCTGCACATGGCAATGGCAGGGGCTCAGTCAGTGTGAAAACCGTCCCCTCTTATCCTCCAGCAGTAATTGATGGGAAACCATGACACCTGCCCAGAGAAGTCAATGGCCAGCTCCCGATCACATTTCCTCATTTCTTTGAACCCTTGCTGTTAACAGGACAGTCAGTGACCTATAGAGGATTTGGCTTTTAGTCTAAGCTCCACCACTAACTTACCAAGTCAACCTGAGCAAGTCAGTCTATACCATCCAGAAAGAGCTGCCTTAAAGGAGTGGAAATGAATGATAGCAGTAACTATTATTTGTGTAGTACCTGATAATTTTTTAAAGCACTTTCACATACATCGTTTCATTTAGTCATCAGAGCAGGTCTGTGGGCCCATTTTGCAGAAGAACAAGTAGACAAATGGGTCAAAGTCTTGCCCATGGTCAGTCGCACAAGCATATGAGGCATGGCAGGGACTTGAATCCTTGTATTCTCACTAAAATTCTCTTTTTCTTTCTTTATTTTTTATTTTTTATTTTTTTTTGTCTTGTTCTATCAACCAGGCTAGATCAAGGCTAGACCAAGTGGCACAATCACAGCTCACTGCAGCTTCAACCTCCTGGGCTCAATCAATCCTCCCACCTCAGCCTCTCAAGTAGCTGGGACCTCAGATGTATGCCACTATGCCCAGCTAATTTTTATATTTTTCGTAGAGATGGGGTTTCACTACATTGCCCAGGCTGGTCCCCAACTTTTGGGCTCAAGTGATCCACCTGCCTCAGAGTCCCAAAGTGTTGGGATTACAGGCATGAGCCCCTGTGCCTGGCTTCACATTTTTCTCTTCATTGCCAGTCAACTGACTTGGACAAACATTTTCTGATTGTACACTGCACGCGAGGCATTGTGGATAAGACAACACATGAATAGGCCATGGTTCCTGCCCTCCAGAAGCCCAGAGTCCACTGGAAGAATCAGGCACATACTTTACCAGCAACCCTGCAGGGAAGGGACCAAGCAACAGAGTGTGGCCACAGCAGAAGTGTTACAGGACTAGGGTCCTGATCCAGACCCCATGAGAAGGTTCTTGGATCTTGTACAAAAAAAAAATTCAGGGCAAGTCCACAGTGCAAAGTAAGAGCAAGTTTATTAAAAAAGCAAAGGAGGCTAGATACAGTGGCTCACACCTGTAATCCCAGTGCTTTGGGAGGCTGAGGCGGGCAGATCATGAGGTCAGGAGACTGAGGCCATCCTGGCCAACATGGTGAAACCTCATCTCTACTAAAATGCAGAACATTAGCTTGGCGTGGTGGTGCGTGCCTGTAGTCCCAGCTACTCAGAAGGCTCAGGCAGGAGAATTGCTTGAACCCAGGAGGTGGAGGTTGCAGTGAGCTGAGATAGTGCCACTGCACTCCAGCCTGGTGACAGAGCAAGACTCTGTTTGAAAAAAAAGAAAGTAAAAGAATAAAAGAATGGTTACTCCATAGACAGAGCACCCCTGAGGGCTGCTGGTTGCCCATTTTTATGGTTATTTCTTGATGATCTGCTAAACAAGGATTATTCATGCCTCCCCTTCTTAGACCATGCAGGGTAACTTCCTGACGTTGACATGGCATTTGTAAACTGTCATGGCGCTGGTGGGAGTGCAACAATGAGAACAACCAGAGGTCACTCTGGTCGTCATCTTGGTTTTGGTGGGTTTTGGGTGGCTTCTTTACTGCAACCTGTTTTATCAGCAAGGTCTTTATGATCTTTACTTTGTGCTGACCTCCTATCTCATCCTGTGAGTTAGAATGACTTAACCATCTGGGAATGCAGCCCAGTAGGGTTCAGCCTCATTTTACCCAGCTCCTATTTAAGATGGAGTTGCTCTGGTTCACATGCCTCTGACAGAAGGGGTGGACGGCCCTATCAGGGTGGAGTAGGTATGGCTGCATGAAGGGCGTGATGTGTAACACTCCCTGGAAGGAGGAGTGGGGGCTCAGTAGGAAAGAGAGAGAGTGGAAGAGGCAGAGACATGTCACTGTCAGACACTAGGAGTGTGCAGAGGGGACAGAGGGTTCCCAGTGTCCAAAGATACAGTGGGAGAGGAGGCTGGAAGTTTCACTGACCCAGAGCAGGAAGAGACCTAAGAGGCCGGGAAATGGAAAGGCTTCAAACACTGTCACCTAGCTTAGATTTATGTTAAAAATTAATTTAAAAATCATGTACTTGCTATATGTTGTTTACAAACAAGCAAAGGAAAAAAGATAAAATTCACCTTTAATCATCTTGCCCAAAGATAACCAATATTTTCTATGGATATATTTTTCTAAAATGTCATCATATCGTTAATATTTCTTCATAACCTATTTTCACGTATTATTTTGTGAACATCTTTCATGACGTTAAATATTCTTCTTCAACCATGGTTCTAATTTTTGGAGGATCATAGACTCCTCTAAAGACCTGAAGACCACAGACCCTCTCCCCAGAAAATGCACATTTCCAAATACAACCAGTCACGTCTGCCAGACAGAAATGCCAGCCCAGGGTTGCCAGTTCCTTGGACTCTTCCAGAGAGCTGGAAATTCATTTCTCATGTTAAATCTTCGGATTTTTAAAGGTTGGCAACTAACTCAAAATATTAAAAAATAAAAGCAAAACAAAAACACTGTGGGGACCAAATAAACTTGTCGAAGGTCTCAGTCTGTTCTGAGAAGCTGGTTGATAATCTCTGGCCAAGGCCAAGGTTGAAGGGATTTAGGGCTTATATAGTCAGATTTGTTTCCGATTTCATCTCCCATGCCACACCTTCTCACACAGCCAAACCACGCTCTACAATTCCCACTCCCACACCTCTGATCATGCAGATTTCACACATGAAATGCCTCCACTGTCCAAATCCCACCCAATCATTGCAGGGCTTTATGACTCTGCTCCTTGGACACTTGCCATGCCTCTCTCTTTTCCTAACCACTTGTCCCCTGCTAGACTGGGAACTCCTAGAAGCAGCACCATTTGCTTCATCTTTCTGCACCCCCAATGCAAGGCCTCCCAAAGAGGCTGGAGTGGATGCTCAGGAAACTCTAACAGGGGTGTCAGACCCATCAGCATTTATCCCGGTGCAAGTGAATTCTTCCCTAAAGCAGACGGGTGGATAATTACAGCCTGGCTTTAGCAATCTGCTATGCATTCACCCCTCAGGGTGTGTGAATTGCTGTGAAGTTCTTATGGGGGAAGGGGAGGAACAGAAAGTGATTCTAAAAGGAAAATTTCAAAGAAGAAGCAAAGGTAGAAAAGCTTTTGTAAAAGTCTGGAGACCTGAATTTGAGCCATGGAGGAAAGAAGACAGAACCAGGCAGGTGCAGTCGGGAGACCCAGCCCTGCACTGCCATGACTTTGAGTAAGGTGCCTCTCTCTGAACAGAAGGTGCATAACCACATCACCTCCTAGGGCTTCTCCTTTCAGAAATAATAAGATTCTGCACAGCAGTCAAGGGGACTGATGGTATTCCTGGTTAACCTAATCCAGAAGCTATAGGCACTGACTTCCAGTGGTCTCTCTTTGACCGGCTTCTAGAAGGGAAAGTGTTTAGCCAGTTGTCCCCAGAGCCTATTAGCAAAGCTGCCTCTGCTAACCCTAGAGTGATTGCTTGGTGAGGTCCTGCAGGCCTCAAAATGTTCCCAGGCCAATGAAGATCATGCTGCTGGAGACTCCATAACCAGCTTGAAATTCTTCCTGGAGCACTGAGAAGCAGTGCTGAGATAGTACCTACAGGACCTTCAACAGGCTACAGAAATTCCCTGTGCCTCAGTTTCTCCATCAACAAAATGCAAATGATAAATCCAACTCTGCTTGACAGCTGAGATTTTGAAATTAAAAAGTCCAGCACAGAGCCTGGCACATAGCAGGTGCCTAAGAATGTTAGGCCTCCCCATCTACTGGACCTCAACTTGTTAGGAACAAGTCAAATTCTGAACTCAGCCCCAGGCATAGCAGGAGAAGTGGGCATAGGATGGTGACTGCAGAGGGGAGAATTGAACACCAAAGGGAGAAGAGAAGCTGGATTGGGTGTGGAGGACGTGAAACCCCTCACTGGATGTCGAAGATTGTGAGTCATGGTGACCCCAGCCAAGGGGCTGTCTTAATTGTCCGGACCAAGCCTCAGACCCTGAGCAGGTCCCAGCTGGCACTTTCTAATGGCAAAGGCTGGTGACCCCTTGAGAAGGGACATTAGGCAGAGTGAAGCTAGAACCCCCAGTTCACAAATGGGGAAATGGAGGCCCACAGCGGAGAGGTAAGTGCCCAGAGGCAGGGCTGGCACTCATGTTTCCTGAGTCCTTCCTGGGCACCCGCTGCCTACCAGAAGAAAAAACCAAGAGGCAGGATAGGATAATGGCTTCAGGCACACAGATCTAAGAATTCAGAAAGAAGAAATCATTGCAAGTGTTGAGTCAAACATTGCCCACTCCCCGCCACCAGACACTCTGCTTACCTGTGTTATGCAATGTCTGCCTTCTGAACCAGCCAGTTTAGCATTGCTGACTTCAATCTTAAAAGTTAATGCCTACATTCCTGCCTACTTTTTTAAAGCCCTGGGTTTATGTGTTCAACATGCATGCCTCCTCTCAACCTCTGCTGCTTTCTCCACGCACTGCTTGCTCTGCTGCGGTACTCTCGAATCCTGCCTCAGAACCTGGGACATAGAAAAGTCTCCACAAATCCATGTTAGTAGAGGGACAAGTTCATTCATCTATGAGCAGGTTCTGTAGTCAGGCCCTTTGCCAGGTGCTGGAGGCACAGAGATACATCTGAGTGGCTCCCTCGTCCTGGAGAGCAGCCTCCATGGCTTAGCTGCTGCCACACATGGCTCCCTTGATTGGAGGCTCTCTGAGAGCTGATACCCTACATCACTCAGTTCTGTTCCCCATGGCACAGGTCTAGCTCAGAGCAGGGGCTCAGAGATCATGGGATTAGTTGAGCAGAGAAGGAGATGTTTCGACTCTGCCTTTTGACCCCGATATTTTTACCCCGATGAAAAGTCTATTAGCTAGAACTGCTACAACCCCTTGATGTCTGTCTCCATCCCTCTCTCTGTATCTCTCTTTCTTTGTCTCTGTCACTCTTTCCCCTTTCCCTTCCATCTTTCTTCCCTCTTAATGTCTGCCCTAGTGTATAAACTTGCTCACATTTTTTTCATGGATTAACTTAGAGATAAAGGTAAGCTCTTAGTCATTGACCCACCATATGATCGTGATGATGGGTGGCAATAGTCAGCACAAAATGTTGACAGGGGCTAGAAGTCCACAGGGTGGAAACTTTCATTGACTAAAAATTGACCGAAGCTTCAAATCTTCTTGACACTGTGTTGATTGGCTCAATATGACCCAGGAAACTTGGTCTTGGTGGAAATAATGACCGTAAAAGAGAAACACAATGACAGACATTCTCATAAGTCAATTTTTAAAAAACAAACTGATTGATAAACCAAGTCTTCATGGTGAAACAGTTTGATCAAAATAATTTCAGTAAGTCTAAAATGGGAATGGGAAAACTTGAGAAGAAAACTAAACTGAAAAGTAATCAAATGAGTCAATTAACTTTATGGTGCTTGCTTTGAAAAATATTTTTTCCATAAGGATTCATTAGTGTTGATACAACTCTTATGAAACTGTTGATAGCAGCAGAGTGCAATCCCCAGGCTTGGGGTGCAGTGAGGGAGACACGGATGAGTGGCCTTGTTTTACCTGCCTAGCGTCTCTTATTTCTCACTGTGCACACCCAGCTTGCTGTGATAGGCTGCCTGGTTCCTCCCAATTTGTAATCATCATTGTCATACCAGTGATTTTTGTACTTCCAAACGAATTGAGTTTTTACACTAATCGCTGCCTCTTTAATCAATTAATGAGACTTAAAAGGTCATCTATCATTGGAAATTGCAACTGGAATCACCAAAGCACCACATTGGCCCACAGATGCTGAAGAATTGCATCTTACATTAATAATTGTACTTCGGCTTTAATGAGATTCTTATTAACATATACATTATTAATTAGACCATTAATGCAGATGTCATTTTGAGTCACACCAGGATTCCCGATGGCTCACATGGTTATTAAACCTTGCTAATTTGCACAGCGAATTAATATTATATTAAAGGTTCTCTCCACTGTGTATACTAAATTAAAACGCTTACTTTCAATGTCTCACCCACACTATCCATGCCTACTTGTTAGTAAAAGGAATAAGAGAGAAGTATTTCCATCCTAAGACCTGAGAGCTTCCTATCTAGCAAGTAACTCTGGTGTCTGTAAGTAGATAGAGAAGAAGCTTAGGGAGTGGAGAAGAGAGAGGAAATCCCTCCCCCACACCCCACACCACAGAAGGAGCCTACTGTTTTTTAATTAGCAAGGTTTCCTAATGTGTCTAAAATAGAATATTTAAACTTTGTCTCACTATAAAGTATCATTTATTTATTGTAAATAATCTAGGAAACATACATAAGCGAAAATGAGAAAGTTTTCATTATCCATTCTTTCAGCACTCAGTAATTACCACTCTGAATATTCTCGTGTGATATTTTAGTCTCTGTACTTAAATAGACATCCTTTTACACAAACAGAATAATACTCTATGTACTGTTTTAGAACCCGCCTTCCTAACTTACTATTTCTTGGATGCCTTTCCATATCATTTAATGTTCTTCTAGAGCATCATGAATTATCACATTACGCATATCAATCTATGTGATTCTTTTCTGTGGCTGTGGGTTGGTCAGCTTTGTGTGTCACCTTGGTTAGGCTACACTCCCCCAGTTATTCAGTTAAACACTAATGTAGATATTGTCATGAAAGTATTGTGTAGATGTGAGTAAGGGCCATAATCAGTTGTCTGTAAATAAGGGAGATTATCCTGGACAATCTGGGTGGGCCTGACTCAATCTATTGGAAAGCCTTAAGAGCAAAGCTGAGGCTCCTCTAAAGAAGAGGAAATCCTACCTGTGGACTGCAGCTTTAGATGATGCCCAAGAGTTCCAGCCTGCCTTTCCTGCTGGCCTGCCTTACAGATTTTCAGCTCTCCTAATCAGACCCTCCAACTATGTGAGTCCTTTCTTTGCAAGCAAGCAAGAAGCAATAAATGAATACATAACCTACTGGTTCCATTTCTCTGGTAGATCCCTGATGAATGCAGGCTGCATAGGATTTTACTGCATGGCCCTAGCATGGTTTATTGAACCAATCCCCATTGTTGGACATTGGGCTGGATTGTCTTGCTGTCAACTTGGCATCATCTTCTGTTTCAGGCTGGAACAGTGCTTCCCAGTATGCTGTTTCCTGTGTGGTTCCAGGATGGGGATTGCTGATGGGAGAAACCCATGCAAAATTTGAAAGGAAGAAGCAAAAGGGAAGCCATTGCTGTTGGGAGGGAATGCCAGTCACGCACAGTGACAGTGTCACCAGGCATGGCAGCTTCAATGGATGCCATGGATTTGCCAACCCACCCCATGAACTCTTACCCTCACAGATGCACTTTGGTGGCCAGATGTATGCAGTCCCCCAGACTTCCCCACAAGCTTGTCCCTCCCACCTGCACCACCTGCACCTGTGCTTCAGACAGAAGTGATTAGCAATGGTTTCTCCAATGCTTCAACATTCCCTTCCTAGAACCTCACTCTCACTACTACTCTCAGATTTGCAAAAGCCCTAACTCCTGTTAAATGCTTTATTCCCATAATACTTATAACAGCTGTGTTTTCCTGAATGAAACCACTAGTGGTTCAGGGGAACTGGTTTTTAAGAATAGGAATGTGAACTTCTTTCACTACTATTAGAATTAAGAGCATAAATGTCACCATTGCAAAACCATGGTAGTCCATGGCACAAAGTGGCAAAACATTTCCTTAAGTTATTTTTTGTAGTCATCCAAAGTCAGGTACATAGAGAAAAAGCCAGGTGGCCAACTAGCAGCTATAACAGAACAGTGGAAAACACAAGGACTGTAGGTTGGTTAGCTACTTCTGACTGTGCTGACAAATTTGAAAAAAGAAAATGGTGACCTTGGGCTTAAAGTGACCAACTCAAGGCCAGGCAGGAAAAGACAAGGCTTCGGTGACTGCCCTGAAATAATGCTTTGGTTCAAGGTCACGGAAGTCACTGATACGACCACATCCTCTAAATAGCAGGCCTGATAGAACAATGGATTGGCCTTTTATAGATTCATTTATGGCACCTGCCAGATGACAAGCCTTTGCAGGGCTGAGGTAATGTCCTGCAGAATGGGACATATGCTCTAACTCCATGACCAATGTCTGCTACTGTTTCTCCCACAGCTAGCATTCATTGGTCCAGGAGTCAATGGGAGGAAACAGAAGTAGCTCATACCGCAGTCAGCCTTGATGATGCACAAGCAACATTTCCATTTCTATCACCGTGGCTTTGAGCTCCCTGGTGCAGACGTCTTGTTTCCCAAAGGAAGACCACTTCCATCAATGGACACAACCATAGGTCTACTGAACTGGAAGCTCAGACTGCCACCTGGCTACTCTGGGCTCCCTGTGCCATTTAACCAAGAGGCAAGGAAGGAGATACTGTGGTCACTGGAGTGATTAGTCCTGATTACCACGGGGGAAGGAAGCTGCTACTACACAAAGGACAAAGAGCAGTCGTTTGGGAACCCAGGAGGTTTTCCTGAAATGCCTCTTAATACCTCCATGGCTTATGGTAAACATTCATTAAAAATCACAGCATAGTCTAATGCCATAGGCTCTTCAGGAATGCAGACGTGAGTTTCCCACCAGGCAAGGAACCATAACCAGCCAAGGTGCTTGCTGAAGGCAAAAAAGATTAAGACTGGAAGTAGAAGGAAGTCTAGAAAGAATTTTCAATGTTCCAAAAGCTAAGTATACAGGTTCCCTTGTTTTAATGTAGTTCTCATATTGAGATGTTTAAAATGACAAGTTCTCCTAGCTGAGATTTCACAAATCTTCAAATTACAAAAAGCCAGTTTGGCCACACCTTGCCCAAGCCTTTTGTACTGAGTGAGGAAGTGTCCATCTTTACCCTGTTCAGGGCACACAGCTCTGTCCTCAGAGGTCCAACTGCCAGTCCACATGGTATCAGAAGGCAAGTTAGAAAAAGATGCCCCTCTCCCACCTGAGGCTTCAAACGAGTTACATTATTTCTTTTTTTTTCTTTTCTTTTCTTTTTTTTTTTTTTTTNTTTTGTTTTTTGAGATGGAGTCTTGCTCTGTCACCCAGGCTGGAGTGCAGTGGTATGATCTTTGCTCACTGCGGCCACCACCTCCTGGGTTCAAGGGATTCTCCTGCCTCAGCCTCCCTAGTAGCTGGGATTCTAGGGACATGCCACCATGCTCAGCTGAGTTTTGTAGTCTTAGTAGAGACAGGGTTTCACCATGTTGACCAGGCTGGTCTCAAACTCCTGACCTCGGGTGATCACCTGCCTTGGCCTCCCAAAGTGCTGGGATTACAGGTATAAGCCACCACGCCCAGCCCATTATTTTTTAATAATAATTATTATAACAGTCATTTTGTATGTATAACACAAATAAAATTGTAGAACATCAAAGAACACTCGATATTCATTGAGCTGTACACTTAAAATTTCTGTACCATATGCACATTAAACCAAAATCAAGGATGTTAAATGAAATAGAAAATAACTCGTCCTCACTGTAATGAGAGCTAGAGTATGATTGTTTTAAAATTGCTAACATGTTGTATAGCACCCCTTTTGTGCCCCACCTCACATCCTCTGGGCAACCTTTTCTGCTCCAGCTGTTTTTGAGACAACCAGATGCGTGCAAGTGTAACCTGAGAGCAGCTCACTCGGTTGCCCCTGTCCCCTCCTCCGCCTTCTTGTTTTTTGCCTTCTGGGGCTTTTTTGCTGTGGCCACATAGTGCATTCTGACAAATGTCCAAACTTCGAAGTACAAGGGAGTTAACCTCTCACAGGGCAGCAACCTTTGATCAACGGGGGATTGGCACAAGTGCAGAAATATTCCCTTCCTCTGCCCCATGGCAGATGGTTCTGGAAGGCATTCAACATGGCTCCTCACAGGGTCCCACCAGATGGAGCACAGGTGTTCAGGGTGCTGTCCAGCTGCATAGCTTGGATTGACTTTTTCTTTTTCACTTTTCACAGTTCCTTGGGGGTCCATTCTCACAAATAAACCACCTACCCACAAACCTTTGTTTTAGCCTCTGCTTTTTAGGGAAATCTAAGCTAAGACGTTCATCTTGCTTTCATGAACACAAATTATAATCATTTTAACACTCGCTTGCTCCAATATCTCATTTTCCATATAACTGGTTGCTAGATTTGACAGATTACAAATCTTAAGTAATTTAAAATACATTTTAATTTCAGGAAGCTATGTTCTTCATTGGCAACCAATATTGGCAAAGTTAAACATGTTCTGAGAGCCACAAAAGTCTTCAGAAATGCATTTAGTAAATTATTGATGCAAGTGTACTGCTAAACATCAACAGGAGAGTTTAGAAAACAATTTAAGGCTTTAGCTCTTCACAAGTTGATGCCCCACCAATAACATAGCAGTTAATTTCAATTGTAAATTTTCACGTATAGTAGTCCAAGTCAACATTCTTCAAATTATATGTCATTTAGAAGAATGAAAGACCATAATATTTTTCAGCATTACAAACCCTTCTAAAAAATATTCGAGTTCTATTTTAAAATATATACAACTTGATTTTGAAATTTTATATGGGTCATAATCATGCTGATTACAGAATTCACTGTTAAAATTGGTCTTCTGACTTTTTTTCTCATATTCTCTTCCTTAAAGAAGTTGGCATCAATGATCTCCAACTTGTTTAAGAATATATTTTTCTTAAATATCATCATTTAATTTTTCTTTAAATAATTTTTAATTCCTCTCACGCTTTCAAAGTGATTTTGGTTGCTGTTTCTTCTTACTTCTACTACAAATCTTACAGAAAACATGTCAAATTGGAACCAAGAAAAGGAATTTAAACGTGGATATTTCTGAGAGTATGTCTCAGGACTGCATTCTACAATCTATATTTTTGTAAACTAGGTCTCTCAATTACAAAAGTTGTTCCTCTTTCAAAAGTAGAAATGAAACAATATGAATCAACACAGTTAGAGCAAGACATTATACTTCCATCTGCCAGAAAATTGTTATAAATATGTATATAACCCATCTTGAAAGTAAAAAATATATAACAATATTTTCTGATTTTCCAAACAATGAAGTTGTTTTCAAAGCAAATGGTGCCCTGAGATGTGTCACCCTTATGCAGTGTACAACCTGAACATCTGCACATGAAAGACCTGTGGGCGGTGTATCTTCTTAGCATTTTAGGGCTTCCCCATAACCTGGCCCCAGCCTACCTTTCTACTGTCCCACTTCACATGCCCTTTGCTCCAGCTGAATAATTATTTCCTATACCAGGCCTTGCTCGTGCTGTGCTGTCTGCTTTGGATGTCATTCCTGCCCTTCCCCTATGTAGTGACATCTTACCCAGTAGACAGCTCCCTCTCCCATGCCTCCAGAACACTGTTTGCAAGTCATTTGGGCCCATGTTTCTGACCAGACTATGAACTCTCCAAGACAGGAAATAGATCTACTCCATTTCAGCTTCCTGGAGTCAAGCAGACAAGCCCAGCTCACAACAGGCTCAGAAAAGTGGGGTGAATTGAAGAATGACTAGGATCCAGGAAACTCTCTGAGGATCATGGCATTTCTTGGTGGTGGCACTGGCTGCTGTTGGTACAATGACAGAGCTGATTCTCTGAGGACTCTTCACGGGCACAGGGGGTCCCTGTCCTGGGAAGCAGGGAGGCAGGGAGCTCTAAGGAATAAACTTTCTTCAGGAAACTTCCCTGCAGCTGATATCTTCTGTAGACCTAGGGCTCTCGGTAACTGCCTCAGCAATTTAGCATTTATTGAGCACCTACAGTGTGCTTGGCTCAGAGATAATCCAGACAGACTCTGCCCCAAGGAATTCACAACCTGGTAAAGAAGACACATGTGGATTTGTGATGACAGCCCAGTGTGTTTGTGTCACGTGCTTTGCTAGAGGAAAAGTGTGTTAGTCTGCGTTCCCCAGAAAAACATACATACGCTATACACACATAGACATACACACACACACACACAGAGAGAGAGAGAGAGAGAGTGTGTGTGTGTGTGTGTGTGTGTTATAAGGAGAGAGAGAGAGAGATTTACTATAGAGAACTGGCTTATCAGTTACTGCAACTCAGAAGTCCCAAGACTGCTATTTACAAGCTAGAGACTCAGGAGAGCCAATGGTGTAAGTTCCAGTCTGCATTTGAGTCTAAAGGCACAAGAGAACCAATGTCCCAGCTCAAAGGCAGAGCAAAGTAATCCTTTCTTACTCAGTCTTTTATTCTATTCAAGTTTTCAACAGGTTGGATGAGGGCCCCTCACACTGGGGAGGGCAGTCCGCTTTACACAGCCTACCAGTTTAAATGTTCATCCATCTAGAAACACTTTCAGGGACACACTCAGAAATAATGTTTAACCAAATAACTGGGCATTCCATGAGCCAGTCAAGTTGACACATAAAATGAACCATCACAGAAGGACGATTTCATGCAGCTTCTGGAGAAAGGGCAATGAAAGCTGAGATGAAGATTGAGGAAGAGTTCCTCAGGGGAGAAAGTCTAGGGGAGAACTTCAAGGCAGAGGAGACAGCACATACAAATGCAAGATGTGGAAGAGCCTGCCCTTTTGGGAGAACAATGAGTTATTTGGTATGAATAAGGTGGTGGGATAGGCCCTTGAGACAGGTACAAGCCAAATCATGATGCCTGGGAGTTTATACTTTATCCTGAAACCAGTAGAGACCCTCAGTAGCCGATAAGCAGCAGAGTGACATGGCCAGATTAGAATTTTAGAAAGATCATCTAGGCATGATCCAGCCCTGAAGGCTGAGCCAAGCAACATGACCCTGAGGTTCACAAAAAGGAAGTGCAGGTGATATGGTTTGAATATTTGTGCCCTCCAAATCTCATGTTGAAATGCAACACTGGGGACAGTGTTGGAGGAGGGGCCTGGTGGGGGTGATTGGATCATAGGGGTGGATCCCTCATGAATGGTTTAATACCATCCCTTTGGTGATAAGTGAATTTTCGTTCTGTTATTTCACATGAGACCTAGTTGTTTAAAAGTCCACGGCTCTCCTGGCCTTGCTCTCTTGCTCTCACTCTCTCTATGTAACATGTCTGCTCCCACTTCACCTTCCCTCATGACTGTAAGCTTCCTGAGGGGGGGTCCTCCCCGGAAGCCGAGCAGATGTTCGTGCCATGCTTATACAGCCTGCAGAACAGTGAACCAAATAAACCTCTTGTCTTTATAAATTACCAAGTATCAGGTATTCCTTTATGATGATGCAAAAAAACAGCCTAACACAGAGAACATGTGGGTTGCCCAGAAATCTTAAGTCAGAGTTTCTGATTCAGTATGTCTGGAGTGGGGCCTCAGATTCCATACTTCTAACAAACCCCCAGAAGATCTTGATACTGCTGGTATCCAAGATACTTGGAGGAGCAAGGGAATGAAACCTATTTGCCAGCCCAGTCACTGAGGGCTGCGAATTTTTGGATCACTTCCTATACGTCCAGGCTTTCCCTTACACAGGGTTGAAACCATTTTCACTGGGTCCTGCCTGTCCCACCTCTCCCCTATAGGCACAGAGGAATCAGGGGCTGCCTATGTCATGAGGTGAGAGCAGGGGGTCACTAGTAGATGGACAGTGGATCACAAGGTCATGTGACTCAGGCTGGTGTACAAGCAGCTCCTGGTCCTGCAATACGCATTAAAGAGATGCATTCATTACACAGCACTGGCTTCTGGAGTGCTGTGCTTTGCTCTGTGAGCGAGACTAAGGTAAACCATAACATTTCAGAGCGGGTAAACAGGATGGGGGAGGGTACAATTCTGGAAGGAAACAATGGCTGAGGGATCTGAGACACCAACCTGGGGCTGGATCTGGGTCACCTCCGAGTCTCTGAGGGGCATCACAGGACAAGGGAAACAGACGTGATCTGTGGTGCCCAGCAGCTGAGCTAGGGAAAATCGATGGAATGGAACTGCAGCAGGAGACTTGATCTCACTTCACTGTAAAAAGCAAATTCCAAGAGTCAGAGCTACCCAAATAAGGATGAGCTACCTTGAATGGTAATGAGCTACTTGTCACTAGAGATGTGCAAAACCGTTTTAAATGGTAAAAGGTTGAGTGGGATGACCTGTGAGTCCTAACACTCTCTTCTCTATTCATCTGTCTCAGGAGACTCTAATCGTTCCAGTGAGCCCAGACATTCAGCAACCCTGCTGCCTCCAGAGCCGACCCATCCTCTATATCAATGGTCAAGTGTTGATCATATTTTTATATTGTCCATTCATATCCTACTACCTATCCCTGGCTGTGCCATGCTTCAGAGAAATTCCCCCTCTGGGCTAGAAGTCAGGAATCATGTCACCATTTTGCTCTCTGAACTTGGAAGTGTTGTGCCTCCTCTCTGAACTTCAGGCCTGACATTAAATATCATACCCTGCCTTATCCATCACCAAATATGATAAGTGAAAGACCACTCAATACACTTAAGGTCTGCTGGTGACCCCAGGGCCTTAAATATAGTCAGTGCTCAATACATAGTTGATGAATTGGCTTATGCCCAACATAGTGAATGGAACTGTTGAATTGGACTGGACTGAATTGAATTGACAAACATGTCTAGTACAGAGCAGCAGAATGTTGGCACTAGATGAAATTTACAAACCATTTGGACTCAGCCTCTCTCACCATTTACCCTTCCTTCCCTACCCTACCCTCATTTTCCTCTGAAGGACAAAGGAGCTGATGAGCACTGTTCTTACTCCTCACAGAAAACACTGTCTGAATCATCTCACCTGTGCTGAGAGTTCTGACTTGTTGTTTTTGAACTGGATCTTTTCCCCAAGCCCCAGACCTGTTTGGCCTCTGCCCACCAATATTCTTATGATTATTCCACATGCACCACACAATCAATACGTCTCACTCCCCGCACATCTGCCCCTGCTAAGCTCCCATATCAGTGCATGGTACCACCATCCCCCAGTACCTTAGTTGAGAAACCTGGGGTCATCCTGGACTTTCCTGATTCTTTTTTAAAAACTAGGCTGACTCCTGGGTGTGGAGAGCAATGAATGATTCCTGAGTTTATTATTTTTACACCAGTAATAAACTCAATTTTACAAGCTTAGAATAATAATTTGAAAAAGACACAGTGCAGAATTGATCTGAAAATGCACCTTTCAGCAAAGCACACAAATATCTGCTGAAATAGCCAGATTATAAATTCCATATTCATCATAGTTTTTTCTGGGAGCAGCACCCCCTCCCCACCAGGTTGGCCTTGCTGGCAGCCAACCTGGATCACACATCCTTGCCTAGGAAGGGCAGAGTCTACTTGAAAGGCTGTAGGGGGTCACCAAGTGGACTGGAGGTCAGGAGATCTGGCTGCTTCTTTACCCACCTCTCTAAAGCACTCAGGGAGTTGGATCAGAGCATCAGAATGCAGATCCCTGGGCCTCTCTAAATCTGTAGCTGGGTCCCTGGAATGTGCATTTTTAACAGGCTTCCCAAGTGATCCTGATGCAGTTGGTTTGCAGGCACCATTTTGAACATTATTTAATTAAAGCAGCTCAAGAAGCTGTGGACAGTCACCCCTGCTCCTACCCAATGCTCAGGATGGGAGCTGGCTCTTAAGTGTGACTGGAGCTGCTGCAAACCACAATTATGTGATGTCCCAACATGACCTCCTTCTCAGGGTGGTGCCAACCACGCTGAGGACCAGGTTAAGGAGTGAACCACAGGACCACTGTTTGGGGTAGTCATTTATATAGGGCACTAGAATATTTCTGAAAATATAACAAAATATATTTCCTGAAACACTCCACAAAGATAGAACCATGCATGGCTAGAAAAAATTCTCTGATAACCTGCTTGGTTTGGTAATAGAATGTTAAATGTCTTTCCAAATCAGGGCTCTTACTAGCAAGCAACAGAAACAGCCTTCTAGCTGGTAACAAGCAGAAGGTAAATTTAGTGAAAGAACAGTGAGCACCTCATATTAGAAAATGGGCAGTGGTCAGGATGATGGGCAGAAGCTGTCACAGAGCAGAGAACGAAGAACTCGGCTACCAGTCCCAAGTCCTGCTAGCCACAGCTCACAGCAGAGCTGCTTGCACAGGGCACTGGGTCTGCCAGCCGCCCTGCTGCCACCATGACCCTTGGAGGCTGACGTTGCTGCTGCACCAGCATGGAGCCTCCACTGTGTGTGTCACTGGAGCAGGTAGGTGTGAGTGCCTGTGGCCTCACAGCAGGGAGGCTGGAAAGTGAGTGTCCAGCCTTTTCGGCTTCTACTGTGAGAGTCAGGCTCTGCCAAAGCATAAGCGGGGCACTCAGATGCCAGGATGCCTCCCAAAGGACAAATGTCTGCTCCAAGGAGACCTGCTTACCTACAGAGCCCTGGTCTTATAGAATGGAATAATCCAGTTTGGGGCCAGAAGTAAATATCTCAGGAGAGTAGAAAGAGGATTAATGTCGTCATTAGCTGTCCCTTCTCTTTAGATAAATGTCAAGGCTTTCATTTTGAAGCTAAGTTAAGCTGTTCACCTGCCTGGAGGGCCAGCTCCATGTTTCAGTTAGAGCCTGCCCATTTCCGATCATGAGTTCTATCAGGTCAGGCCAGGAAGGAGAGACTTAGACCCTGAGATTCAGGGAGGTCTAAGCTGATATGCATGGAATGTATCTTAGTGACCCCTCTATAATTGTGATAACATGGCTTGGGAGTAGAGTGGCCTGCATTCTGGTCCATGATCATTGCAATGGTATGATCTGTGGGAAGAAATAGAAATGCTCTGAAGCAGAGAAAGGAAGAGACTATGATCACATATACTTTCATTTGTGCCACATGCCTGCCCACCCCAGCAGGGTCCCTTGGGAAGGGGACTGGGGTGACACCGTTGCATGACCCTCCCCCCTCCCCCACCTATGAACTTTCACTTATCCATGGCTAATCATTCTACAGACAAAATTACCAAGGCTCAGAGAGGGTCCTCTGTCTGCTTGAACCCAGAAATTGCAGAAATCCAGGCAGAAGCAGGCTGCACCCCCTTCTTAAGATCAGGATCAGCTTGGATTCCAAGGGGCCAATACAGTCAGCTTCTGCTAAAGACCCTAACATGTCAGTGACTCACAGTGAACATTTATTTCTGGCTCACATCCACATCTGCTGTGGGTCAGCTTTGCTTCTGGCCCGTACCACCTTCATTTCAAGACCTAGACTAGATGAAAATACTTTATTTTCGTCCCATGGTAGAAAGGAAAGAGCAATCATGGAAATGTGTGATGACTATTGGAGCTTCTGCTCAGAACTGGTCGTGTGGCCAAACCTGATGTCAATGGGGTGGAGAAATGATACAATCTTCTCACAAAGAGGGCAGGAAAGAGTGGGACGCAGTAACACAATCCACTGCAGAGCCATCCTCAGGAGGCCAACACAGAGGCCCCCTCCAGGGTCTCCTGCTCCTGAGCCACTCATCCTCCAGGTTCAGCCCCCGGCTGTCCCATGCTTCTTGCTCCTTCTGCTCTTTTCCTAGAGTTTGACCCAACAGTCCTAGTCCCATCTTTGAGATGTGGAGACTGAGGCCCACAGAGGAGACACAGGTCACCAAACTGCTCCCTAATGCCGTTCCCTGGGCAAGTGGCTCCATGCCAACCCCATCCTCTTCCTTGCCTCTCCTGAGTTCCTCAGAAATACCTCTCTGTGGAACACTGGCTGTATACCTGCTATGAAACTATATGCTGCTCACTGAGTCTCCCAACCACTCTGTGTGGTCAATAATACTGATTATGCCCATTTCACAGATGAGGAAACTGAGGCTTCCAGTGTAAATAATTTGCCCAGGGTCATACGCAGAGATGGTGCAAACCAGGTTTGCCCAAGTCCAAAGCATCCCACCACTGTCCCTCATGCTGACTTGAATCCCTTCCTCCCCAGCCCCTGCCCATGTTCATGGCCACCCAAGATGTCATCCATGGTTGAGATGTCACAGCCACAGGACTGTCTCCTTTCCCACCTGCTCAAATCTTTAATTCAGACCCATGAAGCCAGCCCTTCAGCTCCCATTGCCAGCGCAGAAATGAGGATAAATGCGGCTGTCAGCGGCTTCCTGCCTCTTTGTTTTTTAATTTACTTAGAGTTGAGCAGCAGAGATGGCAAGAGAGGAAGCAGATGGCTCAGCACGACAGATGGGATCCTATCCAGTGACACAAGGACAAGGTGAGGAGAAAGCGTGATCAAAAGAAAGCACAGCCCCAGTGCGAGAGTGCACTGCTTGAGCTCCCGTGCCAGGACGGTGGCACTGCAGCCAGCCTGCCAGCCTCCTGGGTGCGGGCTGACACTTCTCAGTGCTGGGGCTCCAGACCTTCAGCCAACAGTGGGGAGTGACTGCAGCCTGCCCGGAGTCACCCAGTCAGCCATTCACAGAGCTGGGACTAGAACCCGGGACTGGGTTTGAAGAGGGCAGCTCCTGTCCCACCTCTGTCCAACCTCCTGAGGAGGATGGCAGGTGAGGGAGTCGAAACCACATGAAATTTTCCACTTGGGCCTCACCTGGCGCCCACCCTGGGCATGTCCTGCCGGGAGAATGTCACTGTTCACAGGCACAGCTGCACTCAGATGTGGGAGGAACGGGGAAATGAAAGGCCCTTTTGTTCTTGCACACACTCAGTAGACCCAGGCAGGCAAAGGTAGGTCCTGCAGAATTCCAGAGCAGGGGCCGGACCAGGCTACAGAGCCCCAGTGCAAGAAAGTGAGAGTTTGGAGTTCCCCAGGGCAATCCTGGGGGGAAGTGAGGGGAGGGGAAGAAATGGGCTCTGGAGGCCAAGAGGCTGTGATGGCCGAGTGCAAGTTTTGCTCTGTTTGGGGGAAGTCTGCTTGTTTTTGTGAAAATAATGAAAAGGGCTGTATTTTCTACCTCCACAACAGTGTAGGAAACAGTGCTAGTGAGACAAAAAGATGATTCGGAAAGGCAACTCACTCAGAGCCAAAGGCGACCAGGGACAAGTCCTCTCGTGACTTACAGCGATCTTGAAGAGCACTGGCTTTTCCTCATGATAAAGATTGGGCTGAGTCTACAGTATCATAAAAGGCTACGCTGGGGATATTGTATCATGAAAGCCATTTTGTAGGAAAGCGAGGAAGGTGGAGATGGTGAAACTGCTTTCTCTACAGGCATCGAGAGGAAAGGATCTGAGGATGAGCTTGAAGGGCATGAGGACCAGGCTCCCATCCCAGCCCTTCCTGTCCATGACCATGTACGATCCTCATGGTGGCCTTGGAGTGAGGAGATTATTGTCACTCCCAGTTACATATGAGGAAAGGGACTCAGAGAGATGAAGTGGCCTGTCCAAGGACACCCAGGGTTTAAAAGGGGGATCCAAGATTTGAACCCAGCTCTAGCCAACCCTAAAAGTTCACTGTTCCTTCTCTCATGAAACCCACTTCCACTTAGACGTGCTAAACTTGAAGGCAGGGTAAGGCCTTTGTCCTCACTGGCAGTAGCTTTTCTCACCTGCCCCAGAGTAAGCCACATAATACACTTGACATCTGTAGAAATCACAAGGCCAATCTCCTGGAGGTAAAACAGGCACCATACATCCAAAGCAGCAGCCCTCACCCTAAGGACCCAAGAGACAGGAGCATTTCAAGCCGATTTCTGATGTACCCTGGCTCCCTGTTACAGAGTAGGAACCCAGGTTCTCTGCAGTCTGTCGAAGGGGGTGCATAGATGAATAAACCAGGAGCCCTGATCTCCAGGCACCTTTGAAGCAGGATCTTAGCAGGATACATAAGTCCATTCAAAGAAGGCACTTGAAGGAACGGACCACTACAGAGGTGTAAGCAGGAAGTTGAGGCACGCAGACACTAGCAACAGTGGGAGCTACCGACACCCCTAGGCCTAAAGGGGCAAAGAGAGGAAATGCCGTTCTTAAGAACCTAGTGAGGCAGGGCCCAGTGGCTCACTCCTGTAATCCCAGCACTTTAGGAGGTCGATGAGGGCAGATCACTCAAGGCCAGGAGTTTGAGACCAGCCTGACCAAGATGGCGAAACTCGGTCTCTACTAAAGATACACAAATTAGCCAGGCGTGGTGGCACACCCCTGTAATTCCAGCTACCTGGGAGACTGAGGCATGAGAATCACTTGAACCTGGGAGGCAAAGGTTGTGGCTACCTGGCATGCCATGGTCATAGAATGACCTAGATCCTGCCATGACATGATCCTAAAGCAAGAAGGGAACAGGGAAGAGCTACCCTGACTGTTCCTTCTGTCCCTCTCTGATCGCCTAAGTGCCTCGCGTGGGCTGAATCTAACCTAATGCCTGAGAGCAAAGAAACCCAAATGATACCATCCATGTGGGTCAGCCACCCAGAGACAGGGCAGGGTGGAGAAAGTCAGAAAACGGCCCTGGAAGGGATTACAATAGAGAAGAACCAGCCCAGTTTGGAATGTACCTCCTGATCAGGGCTTGACAAGTCCACTGTTGTTATTAGGTTAGATGTTGGATATGATAACTCTAGGGACAGGCAGATTTTTCTTACTGCTTCTCCCCTTTTATAAAGTTACTGCCTTTCATGATGACCCTGAGCCTGTAGTGTCCTCTTGTCTCAGATAACAAAGGTGAACATTATGGTTTAAGCTGGAGACGACACTGTGTTCCCCGTCCCTTCCAGTTCAGGAGGAGTGCTTGAGGGGGCTCCTCCCAGGTAGTACCAGAGAGTCTACCCTGATACTAGACCCTTCCTTCCTGGCAGGGATAGGCAGTGTTCCTTGAGGACTTGAAATACACAGTTCACATCAAGAGCCACCTTCACCAGTTTTGATTGTACACTGAAGATTACATGAGTCTCCAATCAAACACAGATCTTTCCCTCCCTCCTGAGCATCTCTCCTCTCCCCTTAGTCCTGCCCTGATCTGGAATGAGACACTAGAATTCAAAATCATTCTTGGAGAAACTAATTTGAAACCTCTAAGTCACTCGAAGAGGCACAGATGGTCTGCAAAGCAATTTTCACAGTGACTTTGGGAGAAGAGGGAGGAGTGTGAAAGAGAGACCTGACTGTCACCTTCCATGAGACAATGCAGCTGGGATTAGCAAAACCACATTGTTAACATCAGCCAGAGCTTTTCCATACTCAGCACAGATTCAGCAAACCCAATCATATTGCAATTTTGATATCCTACGATTTACATGCTCTTTTCTCCAGGTAATAATTCCCGACTTACTTGCTTTCCTTCAGATTCCCCAAATTCTTTACATCCTTCAAGGTCTAGCTCAAGAGGCACCAATATCATTCATTCATTCTTTTATTTAAATGATGCTTTTGAAACCTGCTTTGTGCCAAGCACTAGAGCTACAATTGCGATAGAGTCAGACTTGGCCCTGGCCCTTGGGGACGCTCTCTCCATCACAGTCCTTTGACCTCTCCCTAAGCACCCCTCCCTGATGGCCCTATCACATTTCACCTTTGATGACCATCATATAAGTTAGTGTCTAATCCTCCCCACCAGAATGCATGCTCCTGAAAGACTGGGATGACGCCTTTCTCTAAATGGACCAGGATAGCACCAAACACACATTAGATCGAAATCCAGCAATAATCTTTTAAACAGATGAGGCCAGTCATTTAACCTCCGCCTCTTCATCTGTATAATGGGAAACATTATCTCAGGGTTTTCTGAGTAGAATGTTCTGAGTTGATGAATGTGAGAGCACTTTGCAAATTGTATGCCTCTAAGCCCCAGGAGGGAATAAGTCTGTATTTACCACCCACAGCAGTCAACCAAAAAGAAACTCCATCCAGCTCTTCTGCAGATCCAGGATTGCAGTGTGAATCTCTCCAGAATCCGAGAGACAAAGCAAGTGCTGAAGAACCCCTACCCCAACCCTGCATCCCTCCTTGCAGTTAAGAGGCGGGTCAATTACCACTGGCTCATTTGTAATCATTACAGTTGTCGCAAGATTTTTCTGCTGATTGCTCCAGTTAAGCTGCCCCTCATCCGTGGAAGGGTCTCAGGGCTTGAGAGCTCCTTTTGTCTTCAAGCTCCATCCAGTCCCACCCGCCCTGAAGCTGGGAGAAAGGGTGTCAGGAGTGGGGTGCAGCTGCCAGTCTGCCCTCAGTATCTATGGAGCCTCAAACATTTATCCAGGCTGACTTCTGATGGAGGAGCTTGAGAGACAATCCCATTATAGAAAGGGACCCCTGGAAATTTTCATCAAGTTGATGCATATCGTCCATATTTCATCATCACCGAGGCAGGCTTTCTCACTCTTTTGACATGAAAACAGACAGGTGGGGCTGTTTTGATTTGGGCTGCCTGGCTTTTTCCCCCAGGGAAGCCACTTCCTCTGGCTTGCATGATAATTGAATTTCATGGATGGAATCTTCCACATGCTTCTCAATTAGGGATGTATACAGGGAGCAAGATTTTTCAGGTGTTGATCTACGATTGTCACTCTATTTTTTTTTTTTACCTTTAATCTTCTTAATTTCTGCCAGCTCTAAATCCAGCTTTGCTAAATAGCATTATTCTGACTTAAATGATCTAATCTATTTGTCGTAAACTAGGTACAGCTGAAAATCGTGTATGCAGGAGCCTTCCTCATTAATCACAGCTGACAAGAAATCAGAAATCAAGCAGCAAAATAGTCTCCAAAGGCCAAGTGGGGAAAAGCGGGAAAAGTAGCTAACTGGGTCTGCCTGCCGAGCTAGGAGGGCTGGGGCTAGTCCCAGCTCTGTTTCTGAGGCTCTGGCTAAGTCTCTGTCCTTTGTGAGCTTCAGTTTCTACTTCCCTTTCTTTAAAAAAAGGAAGGAGGCTGGGCACAGTGGCTCACACCTGTAATCCCAGCACTTTGGGAGGCCAAGGCGGGCAGATCACAAGGTCAAGAGATAGAGGCCATGGTGAAACCCCATCTGTATAAATAAGGCGGGTGGATCACCTGAGGTCGGGAGTTCAAGACCAGCCGGACAAACATGGTGAAACCCCCGTCTTAAAAAATAAATAAATAAATAAACAAGAGTATAAATAAAATAAAAAAAAAAAAAAAAAAAAGGAAGGAAACAGATGATGGTGGGGCGTCAGATCAATTAAGTCCCCAGGGACCTTTTCAGCTGCAACATTTTCTGAGCCTATACATGACCACCACCCCCCAAAAAAATGACATCCTGGCATTTAAATGCACAGCTGAGGCTGGGTGCAGTGGTTCAGACCTGTAATCCCAGCTACTCAGGAGGCTGAGGTGGGAAGATCGCTTGAGCCCCAGAGGTTAAGGCTGCAGCTCACTGCAAAATCACACCACTGCACTCCAGCCTGGACAACAGAGCAAGACCCTGTCTGAAAAAAAAGGAAAATAAAAAAATAAATGCACAGTTGTTATTGACTCTTAAGAACACTAAGAGAACCTACAGTCCCAATCACTTTATCACAGCATTTTCCGAAGTGAGAGAGGCAAAATGAGCGCAGGTAGTGAAGGAACACAAATTCAGTCACACGGCAAAGCTGTCCCTCTTTCAAGCCCCGTCCTTCTAAGCAGCTCAAGGAGAAGGGCTTCGCTGGGTGCGAGCACATCGTCCATGCCTCTCAAGCCGGCTCATCTCCCAGGGTAACAGAGAGGCAGCAGTCCTGGGCGCGGCAGTTCCTTTGTCAAGCAGCAGATCCAGTAGCCGCCAATACCCGCTTGGTGCGGGGGCTGAGTGTGGTTTCTTTTTGTTCCGTTAGGGTAAAGCGTGTTTCCTTTTAAGACATTTATTAAGGAGCTGATTTTAAAGAATATTAAGTTAATGCAGAAGCTATGTGGCTATGGCAAAAATTAAAAGTAGTAAGAAATGTCTGGTTTCACAGTCTCTGGAAAAATATTTAGTGCCTGGTGGAAGGCCAGGCACTATTCAGGCACCAGGGACACAGGTGAATGACACCCTTAGGTCCTTAACCTCCCTCCCAACCCCCAGTCCTATTTCCTGCGTGTCCAGGCTACCCTTCCACCCCCACACCACCCCCAGCCTGCATCCTAGTGCTGATCACAGAGCCAGCACACTCACCCCAGTGGGGGCCAGGGTTTCATCACTCTGCAGTAGGTGACCAACTATACTGGTTTGTCTGGCCTCAGGCATTCCTGGGATGAGGGATTTTCCATTTCCAGGCAATCTGGACCATGTAGTTGGTCATCCTCCTGGTAAGCCCACCCGCTTCTAAATTCAGGCCCCCCTCCAGCTTGCTCGCCCTCACCCCCACCCCCTGGCTGCAGCTGCGAAGGAACAGTCCCCTCCCCCACACCCGCAACCTGGCACCTTTCCAGATTCTGGTCTCTGCTTAGCACCGCCTGTCACCGTCTTTTATAACCCTCCCCCACTCCACTCAAGAGCTACTTCACACTTCCCCCATCCTCCCAGAGCCCCCCCCATTCGCTACGTTTCTCCCCCTCCACAGATGAGTTTGCTTCACTGAGGGTACAGAGCACCCAGACAGCAGGACTGAATGAGCCCCGTCCCTCCCTGCTGGCCCCTCTCACCTCCCCCTGCACCTGGATGCGTGCAGTCCCATCCCTGCCCCCTTACTGGTCCTGTATCTGCAGTCATTCCCATCCTACTGGCACCTTCCTGTCAATAATGCCCTCCCCATCAAGCTACCCTCTCTCCCGTTGATCCCAATAGCTCTCAGCCTGTCTCTACTTCCCTTTCTCCTATTCCAGTTACTCACTTCAGGTCACATCCCTTCACTTTGACTTCTGCCTCCTCTAAAGCAGCTCTCTCTACATCTTTCTGATGCCCTGCTAATTGCTAAATCCAGTGGATACTCAGGATTCTTTGTTCTGAATGTTTTACAGATATTACCTCATTGGGCTGGGCATGGTGGCTCGAACCTGTAATCCCAGCACTTTGGGAGTCCAAGGTAGGTGGGTCACCTGAGGGCAGGAGTTCAAGACCAGCCTGGCCAACATGGCAAAACCCCATCTCTACTAAAAATACACAAATTAGCTGGGTGTGGTGTTGGGCGCCTGTAATTCCAGCTACTTAGGAGGCTGAGGCAGGAGAATCACTCGAACCCAGGAGGCAGAGGTTGCAGTGAAATGAGATCATACCACTGCACTCCAGCCTGGGTGACAGAGCAAGACTCCGTCTCAAAAAAAAAAGAAAATAACCTAGCAAGATAGTTATTATTTACGCCCCATCTTTTACAGATGAGGAAACCAAGGAACAGAGAGGTTAAGTATCTTATCTAAAGTCACACAGCTACATGTGATGGAGCAGATGGCTCAGAAGTCTGTGCTAACACTCCCCTCTGGCACCTCTGATGTTCATTGCCCTCCTAATTTTTGTGTCCCCGGCACCTGGGATAGAGTCTGGTCCCCAGAGGCCGCTAAGTAAGTATTGTGGGCTGGACTGACTGAATGCTTGTGGTGCACTCCTGTCCTCAGGGAAGTCATAGTCTAGGAGAGGCAGCAGACAAGTGACTGAACAGCAGCCACCAGTGTGCTCTGCGGGACATTTTCAGAGGTCTCCAGGGACACAGAGGAGAAGATGAGGAGAATGATGAAGACTAATATAGTCCCGGCCACACCAGAGTAGCCACCATTCTAATATGCACCAATAACTATGCTGAATAGTTTACGTTATCTCATTGAGTCTTCAAAACAATACTGTGAAGTAGGCATTGTTTTTAAGTTTGGTTTAGAGATCAAGAAACCAAAGTTCAGAGAGGTCAGCAGGGAAAGCTAGTGGAAGGGATGTAGCCTCCGACCTGGGGCAGGATGTCCAGAAGGCATTCCAGAGGTGGTGCCTTCTGAGCAGGGTTTTGAAGTTCAGGTAGGAGCTAGTCAACTGAAGAAGCGCCCAGGGGTACTCCAGGAGGAGGGCACAGAGGCTAAAAAGGCCCAGAGGCCAAGAGCCTAGACCCATCAGGGAACCTCGGACAGCTGGGTGGGCTGGAGCTCAGAGGATGAAATGTGGACTGGGAGAGGTGAGGCTTTCTCGGGAGGCAGGTAGAGAAGGAAAGAGCCTGGCAAGGCCACAGGGAGGAATTTCAGCTCCATGGAGCAGTGGCTTTCAGATGGTGGTATGTGTGTCAGAACTGCAAAACCACAGCCTTGGGCCTCCTTACCAGGTAATGTGAGTCAGTAGATCAAGGCCAAGGTTCAATAATTTTTTGTTTTTTTGATATATTCCTCATTAAGACTCAACTATACTTAACAGTTTTGTGAAATATAATTCACATGAATACACTGTGCATATTTAAAGTATACAACTTGATAAGATTTGACATATGTTTACGCCCACAAAACCATCACCAAGATCCTGAGCTTATCCTTCATCTCCAGAGCTTTCCTCTTGTTCTTCATAATCCCTCCCCACCCCATCCTCACTGGTCGGCTTTCTGTCAGTACAGATTAGTACGCATTTCCAAGAACTTTACACAAGTGAAATCATACAGCATGTATTCTTTTTTTTTTTTGTCTGGCTTGTTTCATGTAGCATGATTATTTTAAGATTCATTTTGAGGTAGGCACACATTTCTATCAATAGTCTGTTCCTTTCTGTTGCAGAATGGCATTCCATTGTATGGATGTACTATAATTCATCCATATACCTGTTGAGTGACAAATAATGCTGTGAAAGATTTGTGTGCAAACCTTTTAATGCACATACACTTTCATTTGTCTTGGGTAAACATCTTGGAGTAGGATGGCTGGATCATAAAGTATAAGTTTAACTTTTTGAGAAATGCCAAGATATTTTCCAATATAGTAGTACCATTTTACATCAACATCAGCAGTGGAGGAGACCTCCAATTTCCACACATTTTCATCAACACTGGGTATGGACAGTCTTTTGACATTTAGCCTTTCTGACAAATACATAGAGGTTTCTTATTGTGGTTTTCAATTTCATTTCCCTAATAACTAATGATAATGAGCATCTTCTTATGTTCTAATTTGTCTTCTTTGTTCAACTCTTTTGTCTACTTTTAAGTGGGGTTTTTGTTTTCTTTATTATTAAATTTTGAGATTTCCATATTCTCAATGTACACCCTTTAACAGATATATGAATCCCAAATATCATTTCCAGACTGTTGCTTATCTTTTTGCTCTCATAACAATGTGTTTGAAGAGAAGTTTTTAACTTGATTAAATCCAATTTATCAAATTGGTTTTATTGGTTTTGTTTTGTTTTTGAAACGGGGTCTCGCTCTGTGACCCAGGCAGGAGTGCAGTAGTGCAATCTGGGCTCACTGCAACTCCCCCCTCTAGGGTTCGAGCTACTCTCCTGCCTCAGCCTCCCAAGTAGCTGGGATTACAGGTGCACAACATCACGCCCTGCTAATTTTTGTATTTTTAGTAGAGCTGGGGTTTCACCATGTTGGTCAGGCTGGTCTCGAACACCTGACCTAGTGATCTGCCCACCTGGGCCTCCCAAAGTGTGCCACTGCACCCAGCTTTTTTTTTTTTTTTTTTAAGAGATGAAGCCTTGCTCTGTTGCCCAGGCGGGAGTGCAGTGGCAGGATCTCACCTAACTGCAACTCTCAGATTCAAGCGATTATCCTGCCTCAGCTCCCCAAGTAGCTGAGACTACAAGGGTGCACCACCATGCCCAGCTACTTTTTGTATTTTTTTTTAGTAGAGATGGGGTTTCACTACATGTTGGCCAGGCTGGTCTCTAACTCCTGACCTCAGGAGATCCACCCGCCATGGCCTCCCAAAGTGCTGGGATTACAGGAGTGAGGCACCGTGCCTGGATGTGTTCTTTCTTTTCTATTCCTTTCTTCCTTCCTTCTTCCTTTCCCTTTTTCTTTTTCTTTTATTTCCGATGAGGTCTCACTCTCTCACACATAATGGAGTGCAGTAGCACAATTAAAGTTCCCTGCAGTCTCAAACTCCTGGGCTCAAAGGATCGTCCCATCTCAGCCTCCTGAGTGGCTAGGACTACAGGTGTAAACCACCACACCTAACTACCAAGCAGGCTCTTGGGGTCCCTGATTCCAGTCTTTGGCTCTTGGATGGCATTTCTGACCTGCTCTGGACTTACCCTGAAGGGTGAGTACCATGTCAGGCAGTATTCACCACAAGCTGACTAATCAGCCCTTGGGCTTTATGGGAACATCAGAAGTAGCCTGGGCCGGGTGCAGTGGCTCATACGTGTAATTCCTGCACTTTGGGAGGCCGAGGTAGGTGGATCACCTGAGGTCAGGAGCTCGAGACCAGCCTGGCAGTATGATGAAACTCCATCTCTACTAAAAATATTAAAAATTAGCCTGGCATGGTGGCAGGCACCTGTAGTCCCAGCTACTCGGGAGGCTGAGGCAGGAGAATTGCATGAATCCGGGAGGTGGAGGTTGCAGTGAGCTGAGATTGTGCCATTGCACTCTAGCCTAGGCAACAAGAGTGAAACTCCATCTCAAAAAAAAAAAAAAAAAGTAGTCTGGAAGTACTCTTTGAGGGCCTGTGTTGGTAGGGGCCATGGAGTGAGGTTTCTTTGCCTATAGAAAGAAGAGAGAAGATTAGGAAGGACTGTATCTTATGGTTGGAGGGCCAGCTCAGCCACAGTGCAGTTGAATGCCAGGTAGACTTCTAGAGTTTTTGACTTCAGTCCATGACTCCCAGATGACAATTCTAGACCTACCTAGGGCCTGGGGGAACTTGCCATCCTAAATGGGACACAGCCTGACTGGGTTTGCCACCTGCTAATTGTAGAGCCCTAGGGCCTTGAGCAGATGTAGGTGGTAGCTTGACAGTAGTGACAGTGGACCTTGGGTGACAGCCAGTGCTATGCTAACTTCAGGTCTGACACAGCACAGTCCTAGTGATGATGGCCATAGGGGTGCTTGTGTCACCCCAGCTCCAGTTCCAGGCAACTCAGAACAGAGAGAGAAACTCCATTTTTTTGGGAGAAAGTAAAAGAAGAAAACAAGAAGAGTCTCTGCCCAATAATCCAGAGAATTCTTCCTGATCTTTTCCAAGACCATCAAGGCAATACCTCTATGAGTCTGCAAGAACCACAACATTACTGGGCTTGACATTACTGCATTTCCCAAATGCAGATGTGGCTTAGATCATAATACCCAAGTCCTTTCAAATGCCTGGAAAGCCTTCCTAAGAAAGACAAGCACAGGCAAGCACAGAGTGTGAAGACTACAGTAAATGCCTAACTCTTTAGTGCCCATATCAACATCTGTAAGGGTCAACACAATCTAGGAAAACATGACCTCACCAAATGAACTAAATAAGGGACTAGGGATCAATCCCGGATAAACCGAGATATATAACCTTTCAGATAGAAAATTCAAAATAGCTGTTTTGAGGAAACTCAAAGAAATTCAAAATAACCCAGAAAAGGAAATCAGAATTCCATCAGAGAAATTTAACAAAGCTATTGAAGTAATTTAAAAGAATCAAGCAGAAATTCTGGGTTGAAAAATGCAATTGACATACTGAAGGGTGCATCAGTTTTTGTTTTGTTTTGTTTTTGTAGAGATGGGGTTTTGCCACATTGGCCAGGCTGTTCTCAAACTCCTGGCCTCAAGTGATCTGCCTACCACAGCCTCCCAAAGTGCTAGGATTACAGGCATGAGCCACCACACTCGCCACATCAGAGTCTTTTAATAGCAGAATTGATCAAGCAGAAGAAATAATTAGTGAGTTTGAAGACAGGCTATTTGAAAATACACAGAGGAGACAAAAGAAAAAAGAATAAAAAACACATATGTCTTCTTTTGTAAAGTATCTGTTCATATCCTTTGCCCACGCCAGTTAGAATGGCGATCATTTAAAAATTTGGAGACAACAGATGCTGGAGAGGATGTGGAGAAATAGGAACACTTTTACACTGTTGGTGGGAGTGTAAATTAGTTCAACCAATGTGGAAGACAGTGTGGCGA
>NW_016107464.1:4472716-4542521 GCF_001604975.1 Cebus imitator | reverse complement strand
AAAAAAAAAAAAAAATTAATAATAAAATAAATAAATAAATAAAAGCAGCAAGAGAAAAGAAACAAATAACATGCAATGGAGCTCCAATACATCTGGCAGCAGGCATTTCAGTGGAAATCTTACAGGCCAGAAGAGAGTTGCATGATATATTTTAAATGCTGAAGGAAATAAGCTTTTACCCAAGAATAGCATATCCAGCAAAAATATCAAACATGAAGGAGAAATAAAGACTTTCCCAGACAAACAAAAGCTGAGGGACTTCATCAACACCACACCTGTCTTATAAGAAATGCTAGAGACAGCACTTTAATCGGAAAGAAAAGGATGCTGATGAGTGATATGAAATGATCTGAAGGTACAAAACTCACTGGTAATAATAAGTGCACAGAAAAGCATAGATTATTATAAAGCTGTAATTGTGCTGTGTAAACTACTCTTAAGTAGAAAGGCTAAATGGGGAATTAATCAGAAATAACTACAACAACTTTTCAAGACATAGGTAGTCTTAAAAGACATAAGACAGAAAGAGAAACAATATAAAGTTAAAAAGTAAGGGAACAAAGTTAAGCTGTAGAATTTCTACCAGTTTTCTTTTAGCTTGTTTGTTTATGCAAACAGTGTTAAGGTTTATTTTGTTTTTGTGGGTTTTCTTAGAGATAGCGTCTCATTCTCTTGCCCAGGCTGTAGTATAGTGGTGTGATCTTGGCTCACTGCAACTTCCACCTCCCAGGCTCAGGTGACCCTCCCACCTCAGCCTCCCAAATAGCTGGAACTACAGGCTAGCACCACCACACTAGGCTAATTTTTGCATTTTTTGTAGAAATGGGTCCTTGCTATGTTGCCCCAGCTGGTCTTGAACTCCTGGACTCAAGCGATCTACCTGCCTCAGCCTCCCAGACTGCCTGGATTACAAGCATGAGCCACTGTACCCAGCCAGCTAAGTTGTTAAGTTGCTTAAAATAACAGGTTATAAGACTGTTTGCAAATCTCATGGTAACCTCAAATCAAAAAGTATACAACAGAGCCACATAAAATAAAAAGCAAGAAATTAAATCATGCCACCAAAGAAAATTACCTTTACTAAAAGGAAGACAGGAAGAAAGGAAAAAAGGAAAAGAAAACCAGAAAACAAATTTTAAAATGGCAGGAGTAAGTGTTTACTTATCAAAAATAACATTGAATGTAAATGGACTAAACTGTGCAACCAAAAGACAGAGAACGGTTGACTAGATTTAAAAAAAAATCCAATGACCTATTTATCGCCTACAAAAAACACACTTCACCTATAAAGACACACATAGACTGAAAATAAAGGGATGGAGAAAGATATTCCATGCCAATGGAAACCAAAAAAAAGGAGTAGTACCTAGATTTATGTCAGGCAAAATAGATTTCAAGACAAAAACTGTAAGAAGAGGCAAAGGTGGTCACTATATAATGATAAAGGGATCAGTTCAGCAGGAGAATGTAGCAATTTTAAATATCTATGCACCCAACATGGGAGCACTCAGATATATAAAGCAAACATTATTAGAGCTAAAGAGACAGCCCAATACAAAAATATCTGGAGACTTCAACATCCCACTTCCACCATTGGACCAAGCTTCCAGACAGAAAATCAACAAAGAAACATTGGACTTACTCTGCACCATAAAACAAATGGACCCAATAGATATTTACAGAACATTTCATCCAGTGGCAACAAAATACACATTCTTTTCTGTAGCACATGGATCATTCTCAAGGGTAGACCATATCTTAGATCACAAAACAAGTCTTAAAACGTTACAAAAAATTAAAATAATCTCAAGCATTTTCTCTGACCACAATGGAACAAGACTGGAAATCAATAACAAAAGGAATTTTGGAAACTATACAACAATATGGAAACTAAACAATATACTCCTGAATGGCCAAGTGGGTCAGTGAATGAATCAAGAAGAAAATTGAATTTTTTTTGGAAACAAATGATAATGGAAACACAAAATACCAAAACCTATGGGATACAGCAAAAGCAGCACTAAGAAGGAAGTTTATTGCTATAGTGCCTACATCAAAAAAGAAGGAAAGCTGGGTAGAAAGTTTATTCAAAAAAAATTGGGTAGAAATAACTTAATAATGCATCTTAAAGAACTATAAAACCAAGAGCAAACCAAACCCAAAATTAGAAGACAAATAATAATAAAGACCAGAGCAGAAATAAATGAAATTGAAATGAAGAAAACAATCCAAAAGATCGATGCAATAAAAGTTGTTTTTTTGAAAAAAATAAACGAAATGAACAAACCTTTAGCCAAACAAAGAAAAAGAGAAGACCTAAATAAATAAGATCAGAGATTTAAAAGGTGACATTACAGCTGATACCACAGAAACTCAAAGGATCATTAGTGGCTACTATGAGCAACTATGCACCAATAAATCAGAAAATCTAGAAGAAATGGATAAATTCCTAGACACAGGCAATCTATCAAGATTGAAACATGAAGATATCCAAAACCTGAACAGCCTAATAAGAAGTAATGAGATGAAGCCGTAATAAAGAGTCCCAGCAAAGAAAAGCCCAGTACCCAATGATGTCACTACTGAATTCTACCAAACATTTAAAGAAGAACTAATCCAATCCCCCTCAAACTATTCCTAAAAATTGAGGAGGGAATACTTCCAAACTCATCCTATGAGGCCGGTATTACCCTGATACCAAAACAAGAAAAAGGTACATAAAAATAAGAAAACTATAGGCCAGTATCACTGGTGAACATTGATTCAAAACCCCTCACAAAATACTAGCAAACCAAATTCAACAACACGTAAAAAGACTGTTCATCAAGACCACGTGGGATTTATCCCAGGCATGCAAGAATGGTTCAACATATGCAAACCAATTAATGTGATACATCATATCAAAAGAATGAAAAAAAAACATAATAATTCCAATTTATGCTGGAAACACGTGATAAACATCAGCATCCCTTTATGATAAAAACCCTAAAAAAAACTGAGGATAGAAGGAATATATCTCAACATAATAAAAATCATATATGGGCCAGCCGCAGTGGCTCACACCTATAATCCCAGCACTTTGGGAGGCCAAAATGGGTGGAACACCTGAAGTCAGGAGTTCGAGACCAGCCTGGCCAACAGGATGAAACCCTGTCTCTATTAAAAGTACAAAAATTAGCCAGGTGTGGTGGCTTATACCTGTAATCCCCAGCTACTCAGGAGGTTGAGGCCAGAGAATCACTTGAACCTGGGTGGCAGAGGTTGCAGTGAGCTGAGATCATGCCACACCAGCCTGGACAACAAAAGTAAAACTCCATCTCAAAAAAAATAAATGAATAATAATAAAAAGAACCAGAAAACATAAGGAGCTCAAACAACTCTATAGGAAAAAAATCTAATAATTTGATTTAAAATGTGCAAAAAACTTGAATAGACATTTCTCAACAGAAGACATACAAATGGCATATGCACAGGTGCTCAGCATCACTGGTCATCAGAGAAATGCAAATCAAAACTACAACGAGATATTGTCTCACCCCAATTAAAATAGCTTTTATTCAAAAGCTAGGAAGTAACAAATGCTGGTGAGGATGTGGAGAAAAGAGGACCCTCATACACTGCTGGTGGGAATGTAAATTAGTACAACCACTATAGAGAACAGTTTGGCAGTTTCTCAAAAAACTAAAAGTAGAGCTACCATATTATCTAGCAATTCCACAGCTGGATATATACCCAAAAGAAAGAAAATCAATATATCAAAGATATCTGCACTCCCATGTTTGTTACAGCATTATTCACAATAGCCAAGAACTGGAAGCAACCTAAATGTCCGTCAAGAGATGATTGGATAAAGAAAATGTGGTACATATACACAATGAAGAACTATTTAGCCATGAGAAAGAGATACTCTCATTTGCAGTGGCATGAATGAAACTGGAAATCATTATGTTAAGTGAAATAAGTCAGACACAGAAAGACAGACTGCTCATGTTCCCATGTATGTGTGGGAGCTAAAAATTAAAATAACTAAACTCATGGAGACAGGATAGAAGACTGGTTATTGGAGGCTGGAGCGGGTAGCAGAGGCAGGGAGGAAGTGGGGATAGATAATGTGTACAAAAAAATGAAAAGAGTGAGTAAAACCTAGTGGTTGCCAGCACAACAGGGTGACTATAGTAAAAAATAATTGTACATTTTTAAATAACTAAAAAAGTATTGTTTCATAATACAAAGGATAAAAGCCTGAGGAGATGGATACCCCATTTTCCCTGATGTAATTATTACGCATTGCAGGCCTGCAGCAAAATACCTCATGTAGCCCATAAATATATACACCTATTAGGTACTCACAAAAATTAAAAATAAAAACATTTTAAAAAGAACCTTACAATAGTAAATACTTCCATTTCCCCACTCTCAACATTTGTCTTACTGTTATACATTTATTTTTATAAATAAGTTATAAATCCCATGTTGCATTATAATTATTTTCATTTTAACGGTAAATTATTTTTAATAGAATTTCAAATAATATTTAAAAATCTTGTTTACCACACAGTTACCATTTCTAATGTTTTTAATTACTTTCCATGAATTCATAATTCCATCTGGTGTCATTTTTCTTCTGTTCGATCAAGTTCCTTTACCATTTCTTGTAGAGTGATGTACCAACTAAGAATTCCTTCCATTTTTATGTATTTTGAAGTCTTTATTTTGCTTTTGCTTTTGAACTTTTTGCTGAGATATAAATTCTAGGTTGACAGGCTTTTCTCTCTTTCGGTCCTTCAAAGGTGTTGTTCCACTGTCTTCTCATTCCTGCTGTTGTTTTTCCGGAACTCTTGTTGCTTTTCTTTTCCTTTTTGTTCTTCTTGTGGCTCCAGTTCCCGCTGCTTTTTAAAGCTTGCTTTCCTTCCTTCCTTCCTCCCTCCATCCCTTTCTTTCCTTCTTTCTTTCTTATTTTGAGATCATCTCACTCTGTCACCCAGGCTGGAGTGCAGTGTCTTATCTCAGCTCACTGCAACCTCCACCCCCTAGGTTCAAGTGATGCTCTTGCCTCAGCCTCCAGAGTAGCTAGGATTACAGGTGCCCACCATCACGCCCAGCTAATTTTTGTATTTTTAGTAGAGACGCGGGTTTCACTACATTCGCTAGTCTCGTCTCAAACTGCTGACCTCAGGTGATCTACCTGCCTTGGCCCCTCCCAAAGTGCTAGGATTACAGGTGTGAACATGGCACCCGGCCTAAGTTTTTCTTTATCAATAGCTTTGAGCTCTTAGATGATAACATGCCTTGATGTCATTTCCTTCATGTTTCTTATATTTGGGGCTCACCGGGCTTCTAAAATCTGTAGCTTCATATTCATTATTTGTAGAACACACTGTATAAATGTTCAATCTTTTAAAATGTATTGACACTTGAAAACGAGCATATGGTCTATCCTAGTGAATGTTCCATGGGTTCAAGATTTTTTTCTTGAAAAAAATCAGTGTTCTACAGATGTTGGTGTCAAAGTGCCTTATCATGTTGTTCAGATCTTTATCCTCACTACTTTTGTTCTAACATTTTTATCAATTACTGAGAGCATAAAAACCATAGTTGTAGGGCCAGGCATGGTAGCTTACACCTGTAATCCCAGCACTTTGGGAGGCCAAGGTAGGAGGATCTCTGGAGCCCAGGAGTTTGAGACCAGCCTGGGCGAGACCCCATCTCTGCAAAAAATGACAAAATTAGCTGGGCATGGTGGCTTGTGCCTGTAGTCCCAGCTACTCAGAACGGGGAGGCAAGAGGATTGCTTGAGCTGGGGAGCTCCAGGCTGCAGTGAGTTGTCATTGTGCCACTGCACTCCAGACTGGGCAACAGAATGAGACCTGACTCAAAAAACAAAAACAAAAATAAAAACTATGGTTGTGGATTTACCTATTTCTCCATTTATCTCTGTCTGCTTTTGCTTTCTGTATTTTGAAGCTGTTATTACACACATTCACATTTATTATTATATGTGTTTTAAAAAACAATGTATCATTCTTTCATTGTCCTCATGAACTGGACCCACTTTTTGTAATGAAGTGTTTATCTCTGATAATACTTCTTGTCTCAAAGTCTATGTTATCATCAGATAATATGGCCATTCCAGCTTTCTCATGATTAGTGCTTTTGCCTAATGTATCTCTATACTTTTACTTTCAGCCTATCTACATCCTTATGTTTTAAAGTATTTCTTTGTAGACATCAGAAAATTAGCTCTTATTTCTTTAACCAGTCTGAGAAGTTTTGCCTTTTAATTGAAATGGTTACTTCATTTTCATTTAACATTACTTTAATACATTTAACATGACTTTAATGGCCATTTTGCTATTTGCCCTGTTTTCGGTTTTTATCGTCTTCTTTGGGGTGAATCAATTTTTTTTAAGTATTCCACTCTAATTACTTTATTGGATTTTTCTTCTTTCCAACATTTTATTATGAAAAATTTCAAACATTCTGAAAAGTTGAAAAGTTTTACAACTTTTAAAAGTGGTATACCCCGTACTTTCTTAATAAACCTGCTTTCACTTAAAAAATAAGTTGTATTCCCATATACCCACCGTTAACATTTTCTACACCTGTACAAAAGACTTCAATTGATCAACTCATCTTCCTAATTGGGTGCCTTATATCTTCATTTAAACAGAGTAGAGGCAACTGCATTTAAAGAGCTGCATTATAGAAATATAATTCCTAGAACATGAGAAGTGAGAGTCTCGTCTTTACCTATTTATCAGGCCTTACTGTGAGAGGAAACAGGACCATCTGGACTGCGTCCAGAGGGAGTGACCAGGTACATATAGCAAACAAACAAGACATACAGAAAGAGACACTCATAAGTCATTGCCTTGCAGTCCCGTGGTGGGGGAGTAGGAGGCAGGGGGCAAGCTATTTGTAAGAGAATCTAGGCATCAGTGTTACATGGATGCGCCAAGGAAACACATTAGTTCTTCAGTAAAAGGAAGAACTAACAGGAAAAGGAACTATAAATGAGCAAGACCTCTTCAGGAGATCGTGAACTTCCCATCACTAGACGTATGTAAGCATTCCCTCATTCAACAGATATTTATTGTCTTTTAGGTTCAGACATTGCCTAGGCACTGCAGAGCGAGTGGACAAAACAGGTGGGGGGTGTTTGTCCTCATGGAGGAGGAAAATATTAAACAATTCCACAAATGAGGGAGGTTGGCTACAGCAGGAATTGGAGAGCAGGAGTAAATGCTTTCTGACTCCGAGACTAGGCAGCATAGAATCGCAGGAGGCACTACATAAATGGTGGCTTTTGTTATTATATTATTACTAACTTTATCATTTGTTTTATTATTTGTTCATTTCACATTTTCTGAGCACTCACCTTGGGCCGTGCACGGAGACGAAGCTACAGAAGATGGAAGCCTTGCCCTCCAAGTGGAAGGCCATCCTAGGGTTGTATTAGAAACAAGGAGTCCTCGGAGGCACTGCCTAGGAAGCGGTAAAGGAAGCCCTGGGGTGGGAGGACAGAGAGTGAGTTCAATCTTGAAGGATAGGTGGGAGGAGACTTGAAGGATCAAAAGAGGGCAAACTCTTGGTATCAATTCCCCTCACACTCCCCTTCAGCTCTCCAGGAAATCTGACAAATGCGAGGCGTCTCTTCCTCTCTCTAACCCCCTTCCCCTTCTCCCTCACCCCTTCCCACTTGGTGAGGCGGGTTTAGCTCAGCTGGGCCCCTTAGCCAATTAACACTCTTTGCATCAGAAAAGCTCAAATCAGCTCCTCAGAGGTGTTAGAGATCAGAGTAATTAAGGTCTCTTTCTAATGCAAATCTAAACCAGAAATTGGATGTTTGTCTCCTTGGGAAATTAGGGTCCCCAGTTCTACCAGGAGCTAGTGAAGGGGGAGGTGATGGCTTCAAGAAGCCAATTTATTTGGATGCTCTCCAGAAATATTTGATTCAATTAAATCAAAACTGACTCCACATGGCAGTGAAAGTGATCTTCTTTAAAGCTAGATCGGATCCCAACTCTCCCCTGGTCTCTGATGCACTCTAAATAAGTCCAAGCCCCTCACCACAGTCTCGAGGCCCAGCTTAATGGGCCCGTGCCTTTCCTCCAGTCTCATCTCAGGCCCCTATATTAAGTGCTTGTCACACTTTGTGATTATTTTATTTACTGGCTGCCCTTCCCCACATCATTAAGTAAATACATCCCTGTTGCTGTTCACCCTGGAGCACAATATATAAAGTTGTCCAAGTGAAAAACAGCTCCATTGCAAATCAGCACTTGCAATTTGGAATGTGCCCTAGAGCCATTCAGAATAGGGCTTGTATTCAAAACCAGCTCAACACCATCTTTCCCTTCTCAGCCCTGTGTGTGGCACCAGCTGTCACTGACCTCTAGTTCTGCCCTGGGTTCCCTCTTCTGGAGGATGACTGCTCACCTCCTTGAGATCCCCCTCAGCCTCCTGGGTACTCTTCCTATTTGGCTACTAAAAATTAGCCAAACATACCCTCATAAACACACCTCCCAATACAAAGGAAATTCCTTCAGACATAGAAACAGACAAACAGAAATAACATTTAACTAAGTTCTTCATTATTTTTTACTATCCCCCCAGTTGGAATGCATGCTTTGGGAAGGCAGGGACCTGTGTCTATCTTGGTTACCAACCTATCCACAGTTCCCAGAGCAGTGCCTGACACTTGATGGATGTTCTAGAAATCTGTTTTAAATATGTGGATTTTTCTGAAACTGCCTATGTATAACATTGGTTTTAGAACTATGGGTGCAGAGGAGGGCAAACCCAGATTCAGCCTTTAAGTAGCTCATAACCTAGTGGAGACACCCCTCCCCCCACCAGAACCAAGGACTCTTTTGTTCACTAAGCACTTGTGCCGCCCCTACACTGGAGTCACACCATAAGTTCAAGACATAAGCAAATTCCACCATATGATTTTGGGGGAAAGAAAGGAAGCAAGAAATGACCATCTTCCCAAGGTGGGCAATTACACTCCAAAATGGGCAGAAAGTGGGAGACATGAATTGAGGTCTCTCCATATGGAGGGGAAAGGCTGTGCAGACACAAGGGCATGAGGCCACATGCCAGGGTAGACATACAGAGAAAAGGAAGGGGAGAAGAGAGTAAGTCACAGTGGTAGTAATAACTAATACCAGCTGCCATTTATTGAGTGGGTACTATGTGCTGGCTGAGTATCATGCTAAATGCTTTATATACATGTACTGCATAGTCCTCATAACACCCTGGAGTAGAAATACTCTTATTATCAAGAAGTTGATTGTAGCTGGACTATGGAGGGCCTGCAGCATCGTGTTAGAGAGACTTAAGGTAATGATGGGGGCAGGGAAGAACAGGAGGTGTTTCCGTGACGGGGAGAGGACATGCTCAGACTTGGTTCTTAGATTTGGTTTGCAGCAGAGGGATCTTACAGCCCACACTTCTGCACCAGGTGAATTCATCCTCAAGTCAGTCTAAATTGGTGTCCTCACAGGAGATTCTGGTGTCCGGGAAGACCTAGGGACTAGGAATGGCTTGAGAGGTTGACGAGGCCAGCAGTTGGTGCAGGGGAGACCAATTCACAGCCCTCTATCCTGTCCCAGCCTCACACACTCAGGCTCTCGGAGGAAGCTGGTGAGGGCTCCCAATCTGGGCCTTTAATATACAGAGGGAAGACTGAGGCTCTGGAATGAGAAGGGACCCACCTAAGGTCAGTGGACCATGAGAGCACAGCACATGGAAGAATTCTTCCAGAGTTTCAGTAGCAACTTTCTCCTTTCCTCCTAGTTCATTTTCTCCCATGACTCATGAATTACAGACCTGATGTCAAAGTCATCTTACCCTACTCCTCCTTCTCATCCTCTACCCCAGCAGGACAATCAATGGTGAGAAGACAATGAATACTGAAATCTTTTGTCTCCCAAAAGGTCCCAGTGCTGCAGACAGAAGAGCAGTGACCATTTCTCTGGAAGATGCTGTTTGTCTTAATAATGTTCGTCCCTTGGTTATGCTTGTTCCTTTTAACATAAAATGAACAAGAACCGAGTTTCTCAGCTCTCAAAGCCTTTTCCCAAGTATCCCCTCATTGGACTCACACAGTAGCCCTGAGAATGGGGCAGCACAATATTTGTCCTTCCAGTGCATGAAAAGGAAACTGCAGCCTAGCGAAGGGAGGGCCTGTTCAAAGTCCTCTCGAATCCCAGGTTTTCATATGCCCAGGACAGTGACTTGCCATTATCCCAGACTGCCTCACTGAGTTTCTCAGCTCACTCCGACATAAACCTAGCAGGGACACTGGTCCAGTCTTTCTGGGCAGCAGTGCTAACAAGATGTTCCAGGAGTTTTTACAGTGCTCATGTATTTTAATCCTCTCCTGAAAGTCAAACCTAATAAAATCATTTGAAAATAAGCAAAAACCAATGCAAAAGGATGCCTTCCCAACCCAGATACTTATTCTGGGAGAATTGTGAAAAATTGGATGCAACATAAATAGCCAACAATAGGGTGCCTCCATATGACGGGAAATCGAGCAGCTGTTAAAAATGATATTTGTGAATAATTTTTCTGACGTGGCAGAAATGCCATTAAGACATAAAGGTTCATTCAGAAGTATAGAATATATATATATATGCATAGAAAAAAACATGGAAGGAAAATTATGAAAATGTTAGCAGTGGTCTCTCTGGTTGTTGGGGTAGTAGGCAAGCATATCTTCTCTTTTCTGAACTCTTTACAAATTTATTTATTCAACAACTGTCTATTAAATATTTCCCAAGGTCAGGCACTGGGTCTGGCCTAGGGGATCTCATGTGAACTATAGAGGCCAATTATCTGCCATCTGGGGCCTGTGTCCCAGTAGGGGTGACAGAAAGTAACTAGGCAATCATATATCCAAGGGATAAAAGCCATGAAGTGGCCAGTACAGTGTGGCATGGGGTGACATAGCAAAGATACATATCTCTGCTTTTATAATTGAGGAGAGTTAATGTTTAAAAGGCCTAACCCACCATAATGAAGATGTTTAAATTTTCTAAAGAGCTCTCCAGCAGCAGAGGCAGCTGGTGGGGGAAAGGCCTATGTGGGGAGAAACCCCTGGCCAGTCCTTTCCCTTCTCTGTGTGGTGGAGACCGAAAATGGAGGACTTAACATCCCTGCTTTCATATTCCAACACCATTTTTGCAAGCATTTTCAAGGGGCAAAATTCATCCAACCAGAAAGCACTGGGATTTGCCTCCTAGCAGGGGCCAAGCTACACCGGCAGTATCTAGGGTCATTTTCTACCACCCAAGGGAACATAAACAGGCCTCTAGTTACCTGAGATGCTGGACTTCTCAATGCCTGTAACACTCTAGAAAGAGTTTACAGCTGGGGCTTGGTGGCTCATGCCTGTAATCCCAGTACTTTGGGAGGCCGGGTTGGGGGATCACCTGAGGTCAAGAGATCAAGACCATCCTGGCCAACACAGTGAAACCCCGTTTCTACTAAAAATACAAAATTAGCTGGGTGTGGTGGCACACAACTGTAGGCCCAGCTACTCAGGAGTCTGAGGCAGGAGAACTGCCTGAACCCGGGAGTCTGAGGTGGCAGTGAGCCAAAATCGTACCACTGCACTCCAGCCTGGCAACACAACAAGACTCTGTCTCTTAAAGAAAAAAAAAGAGTTTACAAGTGAAGAGGTGCTTCACAGGAGGCAGATGCACACAGCAGCAGGGCCCTGCCCGGGAGATATTTGCTCTGCTCCATCATCTCATCAGCTACCCATTCACAGATTATCTTGCTTTGGGGTAAGACCTTGCCTTGCATCTCTTCCTAGCGGGTGAGTCTTCTGAAAAGATAATATTCATTTTACATATGCTTTTGGAGTTTTTATCATACATAACTATAATTCTTGCTACTCTTTTTCAAAAACTTGGGCCAAAATGAAATCACGTCACTCCTGCTTTCCAGCCCCTGTATTTTACTCACACTGTACTCTCTCTCTGGAGTTCCATTATGTCTAAATTCTACCACTTGGTCAAGGTCCAATTCAGATGCTTCCTCTTTTCAGGCCCTCCTTCATTTAATCATTAAGCATTGTTGTTGTCAGGCACTAAGAATACATTTACATTAAAGCTGTCCTTGTCCTTTAGGACTAGATCAGTCTACAGGTGGCAATTGTAGGTGATATAGTCTGGATGTGTCTCCTTACCCAAATCTCTTGTTAAATTACAGTCCCCAGTGTTGGAGGTTGGGCCTGGTGAGGTGACTGGATCACAGAAATGGATTTCCCATGAATTGTTTAGCACCATCCCCTATGTGCTGTCCTTGCCATGAGTGAGTTCTCGTGAGATCTGGTCACTTAAAAGTGGGTGGCACCTCCCCAACTCTGTTGCTTCTGCTTTTGTCATGCGATGTGCCTGCTCCCCCTTTGCCTTCTGACTTGTTAGTAAGTTTCCTGAGGCCTCTCCAGGAGCCAAGCAGATGCCAGCATCATGCGTCCTGTACAGCCTGCAGAACCATGAGCTAATTAAACTTCTTTGTTTGTGTTTGTTTGTTTTTGAGGCTAGAGTGCAGGGTACAATCTTGGCTCACTGCAACTTCCACCTCCTGGGTTCAAGTGATTCTCCTGCCTCAGCCTCCCAAGTAGTTGGGACTACAGGCACCATTACCATGCCTGGCTGATTTTTTGTATTTTTGGTAGAGGTTTCACCATGCTGACCAGTCCGGTCTCAAACTCCTGACCTCAAGTGATCCACCCTCCTTGGCCTCCCTAAGTGCTGGAATTACACGCACGAACTACCATGCCCATCCTAAACTTATTTTCCTTATAAATGACTTGGTCTCAGGTGTTTCTTTATAACAATGTGAGAATGGACTATACAATGGGCAAAACTAGAAGGAAATGAACCTACTTCATAATACTTCATATATGGTAACAATAGCTTTATAGATATACATACAGATAGATATATAGATATAGACATATGACATCCAGATATCTCAGAAAAGTGGGAATGAGTTACTTCAGCGGAGAGGAGAGTTCATTGAGACAATGCCTGAGCTGGGTTTTGACAGATAAGTAGGAATTTCCTAGGCAGACAAAGGAGAGGAGAATGGCATTCCAGGCAGAGATGCAAAAGCATAGAAATGTGAACCAGCATGATCCATTTGAAGATCTACTAGTCATTTAGGGTCATCACTAAGGTACAAAGTAAAAAGGGAGATATGGAAGCACCAAGAGAAAAGTAGCAGGGCCAAGATGATGGAAGATTTCACCTGGACTTTATGCCTGAAGCCACAGGGGATCAATGGACCAGTGGTGGAGTTTAAGTAAACAAATGAGGAATCAACTTTTGTCATGTAATAAGCAACCTCAATGTCAGTGGCTTAAGCAACAATCAGCATTTATGGCTGATGCATCTAGGGTTGGCTAGGACTTGGCGATTTGGGCTGGGTCTTGCTGAAGTGACCTGGCTCTTCTCCATGTATCTCTCATCTTCCTCCTGGAACTGCCAGGCCAGCCTGGGCATGTCTTGCTCATGGCAATGACAGAGCCACAAGAGCACAAAAGGAAACATGCATGGTGTCTTGAGGTCTGGGCTCACAACTTGCATGTTGTCAGTTCCACCTCATTCTGTCCACCAAAGACAGTCACATGGCCCAGTCTAGATTCAAGAGGAGGGGAACCAGTGAGAGCTCCTGCCAAATCATGACAAAGGGCATGGCTATAAGGAGAACTGGACAGTCAGGTCCATCCATGCACTCTACCACAAGCCATGTGATCAGGTCTCTGCATTAGGTCACTCAGTAGCTCTGTGGAGGGTAGATTAGAGGAGATAAGGCAGTTTCAGAGATTCAGGCAGAAACTGAACGAATGCCCTAGGACCTCACAACCTGCTCTTTCTATGTATTCCATGTACTGGGATTTAGCCAGATTACACAAAAGAAAAGCTTATCTTTGGCCTTTTGTTCAATTCTAAGAACGCAACCTGAGCATTTTGGTGCTTGCAGCAGTGCATAAGAAGCCTTTGAAATAAGCAGATATTCAATAAACTAGTGAACAAGAGTTTTCTTTAACTATCTTGGAAAAGACATCTCTAAGACAAAAACAGACCTGAGCTGCAATATTGGATAAGCCCCACTGATCACAAGAAAACCTAACATAGGTAATTGACTATTGGCAAATGCAACAGAACCAAATAAAGCAAGTAATTAACAATTATTGTACTGGGAGGAAATGGAACTACAAATCCAGGCTTCCTTGGCATTTGTCCTAGGCATCGATAAGAACAAAGTGTTTGTTAGTGGGTGAGTAACCCAGGTGTGAAATTCATTTTATTAGACTAAATCTAAAAATAGGCTTGAACTAGAGAGTGGAAAAGAACAGAATTTATCCCTACTTGCTCACTGAGGCACCCAGGGAATAAATTAAAGGTACTGTTTTTTGTTTACAAAGAAGGAATTGTGGTAGACTGTTTGCAAAAATGACCATAGTTATTTCCCTCTCGGTGTCTCTGCCACTTTGCAGATGTGACTTTGTAGCTTTTCCTATCAAAAGTGGTATCCTCAGCTCTTGAGTCTGTTACTAGCTCTGGCCAATAGAATGTGGCAGAGGTGACACTGTACTAGTTCCAAGCCCAAGCCTCAAGAGGCGTTGCCCAGTGCCACCTGCTTTCTTGGGACCCTTGCCTCCATGATGCGAACAAACACAGGCTAAGCTGCCGGAGGATGAGAGTTAATGAGTCAGGCCAATTATCCCAGCCAAGATCTTAAACATGCACAAGAGCTCAGCCCAAACCAGCAAAACCAAACAGTAGTTACCCCACAGCTAGCTACAAAAGCAAGGGGTATTCTAGCTGAGTTCAGAAAACCTGCCAGCTGAGCTCAGCCTAAGCAGCCAAACTACAGAATCTTGAAGTAAATACATGGTTGTTATTTTAAGTTACTAAGTTTCAGAGTGATCTGTTACACAGTAAGAGGTAACTGATATAGGAGTATTCTGGATCAGGCTGGATGCGGTGGCTGACACCAACAATCCCAGCACTTTGGGAGGCCGAGGCAGGCAGATCACTTGAGCTCAGGAATTTAAGACCAGTCTGGGCAACATGACCAAACCTCATCCTCACACGAAAAATTAGCAAGGCCTGGTGGCCTAAATTCTGCATTTCTCCACTCATCTATATCATTTATAAACCAACCTGTACATCTCCCTGCTTCTAGGCACCAACAGGTGCGTGTCTGTGGTCCCAGCTAGTTGGGAGGCTGAGGTGGGAGGATGGGTTGAGCCGGGGAGGCTGCAGTGAGTGGAGATTGCGCCACCATACTCCAGCCTAGCTGAAAGAGTCAGATCTTGTCTCAAAAAAAAAAAAAAAAAAAGAAGTTTTCTGGATCAAAACAGCTTAGAAATACACCAGGAGTTAGATAAAATAATGACAACTGCTACAAATTACTGGGCACCTACTTACTGTATACTGGGAATCTTGTGCATCTAAAACTGTTAGGTACTTCACTTACATCATATTAATTTATCTTTGAAACCTTGCAAAGTAGTTATTTTCACCATTTTGCAAATGAGCAGATGAGGCTAGGGAGACAGTTTAAGTAACTTGCCCAAGGTCACATAGCTACTGTATAGGTTTACAAGCAAACATACTCCTAGGCAAGTGGGACCTCTCAGAGGCTGAGAGAAGCCCGGGCTACTTCCAATTTTTGAGGTGCCTAACATACTAATAAAAGAAGATATGTAGAAACAATTACCAAAACTGTGATACACAGTCATGCATCGCTTAACAGCAGGGATCTGTTCTGAGAAATTCATCCTTAGATGATTTTGTTGTTGTGTGAACATCATGGAGTGACTTACACAAACCTAGATGGCAGAGCATACTATGTGCCTAGGCTATATGGTATAGCCTATTGCTCCTAGGCTACAAACCTGTACAGCATATGACTGTACTGAACACTGTAGGCAACTGTAACAGAGTGGTAAGTATTTGCACATCTAAACATAGAAAAGGTACAGTAAAAATATGGTATTATAATCTGGTGGGACCACTATCAAGCATGCAGTCCTTCATTGACCAAATGTTGTGATGTGGTACATGACTGTGTTTTAAATCTTTACATTTAACAAATGAGCATTTTCAATACCAAAAAAAAAAAAAAAAAAAAAAAAAAAAAAAGGCAATGAGATATCACTGCTAATCACAAGATAGTTTCAGTATTTATTTTAAAAGCACATTAATGTAGAAAGTACTACAAATGGTGTGGTTCAGTAATGGGATGCAAATGTTACTTTGGTGAACATTTCCTACTTGGATCTGGTGAGTATACCTCTTTGATGGGGCATATAACTTCCTTCGGAGGTGCTGTAGTTTGGTCTGGCTGACCCCTCAAAATCTCATGTTGCAATTTGATCCCTAGTATTGGAGATGGGGCCTAGTGGGAGGTGTTTGAGTCATGAGGGCAGATTCCTCATGAGTGACTTGGTGCCATCCTCACAGTAATGAGTGAGTTCTTGCTCTGTCAGTCTCCTGGAGAGCTGGTTGTTAAAAAGAGCGTGCTGCCTCCTGCCCCACCATGTGATCTCTGCCCACACAGGGCAGCAGCATCTGCTTCTGGAGAGGGCTTCAGGCTGCTTATTCTCATGGCAGAAGATGGAGGAGAGCCTGAGTGTGCAGAGATCACCTGGCTAGAGAGGAAACCAGAGGGAGAGAAGAGACGCGTGATGCTTCTTGTACATCCTGCAGAACCATGAGCCAAATAAACCTCTTTTTAAAACAAATTACCTAGTCTTAGGTATTCCTTTATGGTAACACAAAAAATGGGTAAAGGTAGGAGATGACACCAAAAGATTAAATATAAGATCTTTCACAAGGTCAGGCCCAGTCATGGGGCCCACCTGGCCATGCCCTCAGCCCAGCCCCCATGAGAGGCCTATGCACGAGCCAAAGGAATCCATCCTATAGCCTTAAGCAGCTCTCAGCTGAGAAATGAGCTCTCAGGGAAGGTTCTTATGGAAACTGGAGTTTCTGCTCTCATCAGAGAATTGAGCCATCTTTGCTTTATGTCACAAAATGATTATATTCTGGTATGTTTCGCTCCATTGTGTCCAGGCTTACCCTGAACCAAGCAAAGTAGAGATTTACAGAGAAGTCAGCCAACATTGCCAGTAAAGACATAGAGAAAGGGATAGGAGATGCAGGGCTCTGTGTGGTTCAAAGGGTTGAGAAGGCATCTCAGAGATTACTCTGTGGCTGGATGTTGGAGTATGAATAGGAGTCTGCTAGGCGGAGAAGATCATTACAGGTGGCTGGAATAGCACTGGCAAAGGCATAGGGTTAAGAAAGCACACAGCAGACATAGGAATGCCACAGGAATGGCGCAGAGGCCAGTGTGACCAGGGGTGGGTCAGGGAGAGTGGAGGCAGACAGAGCTGGAGGAGAGATGGGGAAATACTGGAGAGAGTGTTGTACCTGAGAAGGCCTGGCCAGGTCTCTCTCCCTTGAGGGATGCAGGCTTTTGCTGCCAAAGAGTAATATCTCAGCCTTAGAGTGTAGCTGTGTGCCCAGAATAAATCCCTATGGAATGAATTCCATCCACTCCTGGCAGCAGGTCTTTTCAAAAGACTTCAACAGCCCTTGCTTGCCTATAGCTCTTGTGCAAGCTGCTGCAGGCCAGGTGTTCCTTGGAGGTTAAATTCTGCATTTCTCCCACTCATCTGTATAATTTACAAACCAACCTGTACGTCTCCCTGCTTCTAGACAAATCTGAGGACTTTTACATAGGTCAATCTGTTGAGAACAGAAAAATGTAATGAGGTCCTGGCTGGGTGCCGCGGCTCACTCCTGTAATCCCAGCACTTTAGGAGGCCAAAGCAGGTGGATCACCTGAGGTCAGAAGTTTGAGACCGGCCTGGCCAAAATGGCAAAACCTGTCTCTACTGAAAATACAAAAATTAGCTGGGAATGGTGGTGCACACCTGTAATCCCAGCTACTCAGGAGGCTGAGGTAGGAGAATCACTTGAATCCAGGAGGCAGAGGTTGCAGTGAGGTGAGATTGCACCACTGCGCTCCAGCCTGGGTGACAGAGCAAGACCATCTCAAAAAAAAAAGAAAAAGAAAAAGAAAAACGCAATGAGGTTTTGAAATAACAAAGTCACAGTTTCCTGATACCTTCACAAGCTTGAGAGTAAAGAAGGGCCAAGAAGGTTGTTTTCAAGGCAGAGAAAAACTGTGGTGGTCTAGAATTATCATATCTTGGCCACCTAGGGCCATCAGCGTTCTCTGAGACCTCCCGGTCCAAGGATAGAAAATATATGGCACATGTGCCACCCTCCCCACATCCAGTGCCTAGGGTAGACATTGTTAATCTATTGCCACACACTCTTTAGCCAAGCCTCTCCCCAACAGGCACAGTCAGATCATAAGTGAAAGACAGTTGATCATTCCTGATGGTTTCCATGACTCCCATTTCACGGATGAGAAAATGGAGGCACAGGGAGGTTGAGGGGTTTACCCAAGGAGAGCTCTCAGATCCTCCCTGCCATTTCAGCATGGTTTGTGGAAAATAAACACTTTTTATGGCTCAACTGTAATCAGGCGATGATTCCAGCACCTGGGACAGGGTTTTAAAAGCAACATCATTTTTTTCCATTTCCAATTCTAGTTGTTGTATGACAAGGCTTTAAGAAGCATATTGCTCTTATCAAAATAAAAGAACACGTAAATGGTTAGGAAGCTGTTCCCACACACCTAATAAAGCCATAAGGAATTTATTCCTTCACCCAAGGACCAGGCAGTGTACTGGGCACTGAGTTTATGAGGACACCACGGACATCCCAGGGGCCCAGGGAACTAAATTGCCCAAATCTGATATTCTCTTGGGAGAGGTGAGAGCTGGCCTCACAAGCAGATACAGTGCAAATCCCTTCCCAGGGGTGAAAAGGACCCAGAGGTCCCATACATGCCACCCCTCACTCAGTCCTCTATACAATCCTCCCTAGAACCCCTGACAGGTCCCTGTTCACATACCTCCAGGGATCACTACCTCTCAAGACTGCCAACTGTACCTTCAGCTGGTTCTACCCACTACAAATGCTTCCTTTTGCGGAAACGGAATGACCCTCCCCATGACTTCCACTAAATTGGTCCTGCCTTTGTCCTGTGAGGAACTAGTTTTCTGAGGACCATTGTGGGGGAGGGGTGTCTTGTAAAAGAAAGACAAAGCCAAGAGGAAAGGAAAGGCACTAAAACCATCTTTCCTAATTTACAGTGTGAGGAGACTATTTCCCATCCCCGCTCATAATTCTTAAGCATATCAGTGGAACATCATCTTGCCCATTCTGCCCTGGTGCATGCTGGGATGCTCGTAAATCCCAGCTCCTGCAGAAGACCCAAAATGCACTGTCTCTGGGATCTTGTGCAAGAGAACTGGTTGCTATGGTAACAACTGGAAGTAAATTTCCCAGCACCCGCAACTAAACTATTAATCAGAAACACGAGGAAAGAGCCAGGGTGCTCAATAAATCAGGGAAGAAATTAGCTCTTACTGGGAAGGACAGAGCTGGGCCACCCCCCCCACCCCCACCAAGGCCTCACTCATCCCATCCTTTGATCTTCTGATGCAGGAGAAGCAGCCGGAGCCTGAGGGGAAAGCTGCCTTCCTTCTCCTCTCCAACTCTTTGTTTCTCATCCTGGTGGAGTCAGAGAGGTTCCCAAGTAGAAGCTGCACCTGGCATTGCATCAGTGAGGGACCCAGTTAGGGGCAACATCAAAGGTAGAAATGCTGGAACCTGAAAAAAGAATGCCCTGGCCCGCTTGAAAGAAGTGTTCTACTGAAGTGTGGTGATAAGAACCGGATTAGATTTAGCATTGATGGATCATAGAAGGATTAGAGAGACAGGGCCCCAAATCTTAACAAAAAGTTTGCAGATTTGTTTATTCGGGTTTTTTTCCAAGGACTTTATCTTCCTTGCTTTACTGTTTATACTTGGGTGTCTTAAGAAGGAATGGTATGGAAAACCCTTGTGATACCTCCTCCAAGTGAACTAGATCCACCCGTTCCCATCATGCAGCCCTCTGCTGCTGTGGGGGTGGGGGTGGGCAGCTTGCTCTAATTATAGGAAACACTCCTGGGAGACAACACACCCTTTGCACACCGAATCCTACAAAGGGAATGTACATTCTTCTCTACTTTTTGGTACAATCTCTCCCAGGGTTGCTTTTAGGCGGCATTGCTTCTCCATTGCTCCCCACTTTTCTTGCCCATGGATGCCATCCTTGATGAAGCCCACCTTTCTCACAGAAGGAAAAATAGGGATTGTCAGGGAAGGGTCCCATGTTAGGCTTTGTGTGAAAGCCCATCACTCCTAGGAACACTGTGACTTTGGCCTCAGTTGGCCCAGTCTCTTCCTGTTCCTCGACACAGGGAATTAAGTGCACTGGAGAAGAGCAGCCCTGGCTTCACTGCAAACTCATCGTAGGATCTTGGGCAAAGCCTTTCCTGTGTCTGGGCCTCAGTTTGCCAAACTGTGCAAGAAAGAGCCTCAAAGACTGCAACAGAGGCCACCTCCAAAGGCCTCTTTGGTACTCCCTGACTCTAGAATTAAAGTTTCTCAAGTGATAAAAGAGGAAAGAAAGGTGATGAGAGGATAGAAGGGAACTTTCCATCCTAGAGGCAGGAGGCAGAGGTGGAAAAGCTGAATTAAAGCCAGAAAGAGAAAACAGGCGGCCCTGGCCTCTCTTCCTCATTACACACAAAGGATGCTGCACGCAGCAGGTCCTTAGGAAAAGCCACTGGCTGCACAAGCCGCATTTGCTGCTGCTCTTGTTAAGGAAGCATCTCCAGAGAACTGTTTCTAGTCTGTCTGAACAAGGAGAGCCTTGAAGGGCCCTGGTGAGGGGAACAGACTGAGCTGGGGTTTCACAGTGAGCAGGTGGGAGAGGCAGGACTTGCAAACACCCTGGCCTCCTGCCTGCAGACTTACGCAGTCTCCCCTGCCCCATGGCCAAATATTCTTGCCGTCTTCCTTGGACCTTTTCTATGATCTGTGCACATGCCGCAGTGAAAATGGCAGAGAGAGATCCCGCAGGGATTGGTAATTTTTCACCATGGGTGGCACTGAGACTTTCCCGCTCCCTGGAGGAGGAAAATGAAGAGTTGATTAAGCACTCGAAACATCCCTGCCTGTGGACTATTTAATAAGTGCCTCGCCTGTCTCTCAGCCATAGAGCAGACATTTGGTTCACTAATCCAATTTGGCAAGCCTCTCCCAGGCTGCGAATGCTGGCTGCTGCGCGCCATTTTGTCTGATGTCTTAGGAATCAGTCACCCCATACTTGCTCTCACTCCTGCTTGACTGATTTCTAACGAGACCTCTCCCTCGCACAAGTCACCGACAGAGAAACCTCCACGGTCCAAGAAGCTCTGAGGACCTGGTGATGATCCAGCCATCCCCCTGATTCTCTTAACATACTTCCTGAATCTGAGTAAGTCAGCAAAAGCAGGTGTGGGACTGCAGAAATATCCGCTCCCTCAACTGTGATCCAAGCTCCGTCTTCCACTTAGCAGGAGGAAGTCTGTAAGAAGGACAGGACTTTAGCATCTTCCATCAAAGCCTCAACAATGGCATTTTCATTTTGGTATGTGATGTCTCTTACTTGGACGCAGAATTAGTGCTCGGTGGAGCTCTGTGAGTTAGTAGGGTTTCTCTGCCTTGGCCACCAGGAAGCTCTGATATAAATGCTGGTTCACTGTTTGAGATGCAGACATATTTCTGCCGACTCAGTGAGCTTTCTCACCTCTTTTTTTAATAAACATTTTAAAGTATTATATCATATGTATTCCTTTAAAAAAATAAATGTGAATTTATCACTTTCCCCCACAAACTTGCCTTAAACTGTTGGAAAGTGCCTTTCTCTCCATTTTATATAGAATACTCTTGGAAAAGGAAGATAGAGTGAACGTTTATTTTTTGCCTCCACGTTATTCGTTCCTCACAAGGCACAACCAGCATCTTCCTGTGGGGCCCAGGCCACTCACTCTTAGTCTAGTTGTTCCGGGCACTGTTCTGCTCTCTGGCCTTGCAGTGGACATTGTACTTCTTGGGCCATGGCAATGGGGTTTGAGTGACACCTTAAGGTGGTCCAATGAGAGCAAACGTCAGAATTTCTGCTGGAAAATGCTGGGCAAAGATTTCTATCCTTTCCTGCAGAGTCTGAATGTAAAAGGACATAGGCTTAGGGACTGCTAAAAGCCATTTTGTGACCAAAAAGGAAAAGCCTGTCACAATGAGTCAAACTTGAGGAGGAGGAACTGACAGACGGAAACAGAAGTACAACCTGACATTACTTGAGCACGTGTATCAAGCTATTCCTGAAGTTTGACAGTGCAGGCATATGAGCCAATACATTGACTTTGGGTCTGGTTTCCAGTGGCTTACAGCTATAAGAGTTCTGACAGTTTCTAGGGGTCAGTGAGAGAGTTAGCTGCACCTCAGCCTCCAAGTCACCCCATCCCAAGCCCCCTCCTCAGGAGACCACAGGAGACCCTGTGAGCAGTCTGGTATCCTCCCCAGGTAGGCAAGGATAGTCATGGTGGCACTAAAAGCCTCTTTAGTGTCCTGATACAAGTGTGATTAGTCCTTTTTTAATTTTATTCTTTTATTTTTTTTGAGACGGAGTCTCACTGTCACCCAGCCTGGAGTGCGGTGATGTGATCTCGGCTTACTGCAACCTTTGGCCGGGTTCAAGCAAATCTCCTGCCTCAGCCTCCCGAGTAGCTGGAATTACAGGCACATGCCACCATGCCTGGCTAATTTTTGTGTTTTTAGTAGAGACAGAATTTCACCATCTTGGTCAGGCTGGTCTCGAACTCCTGACCTCAGGTGATCCACCCACCTCAACCTCCCAAAGTGCTGGGATTACAGGAGTGAGCCACTGCAACTGGCCCAGTCCTTTGTTGATGACCTCTAGGCTTATGTCTGTTGATGGTTTCCAAGTCTATCTCCAGCTGGGTCTCTCTCCAGTTCCCCACCTGGTGCCTCTCAGTACCTTAGCCTCAGCATCTCCCACCACCGTGAGGGCACCTTAGCCCATGGCTTCTCTCTTCTCACTCCACTCTGCCACCAACCAAGTGATCACCAAGGCCAAACAGACATCTACTAGCTGTCTCTCGAATCCACTTCTGCTTGTAGTCTCCACTGTTTCTGCTTCAATTCAGGGCAAACACTGGTCTCCACACGGAAGCCTCTCCTCCAGCTTACTCTCCACGCCTCCATCTGACAACTTCTCCTAAAATGCTGCCCTCACCTTCCAGCTTCCCTGCTCATAACCCTCAAAGACTCCCTCCCACCGAACCCCCCATCTGGAATTCAAGACCCTCATGATCTGACCCCAGACTGTAGCAAAAAGCACATCATTTCCCACAAATACTTCACTTCTTTCTGCCATATATTTGTTTACATAGTTCTAATTCCTTCTGTTTCTACCTACTGAACTCCTACACATCTGTCAAAACCCAGCTCCAATTCCCCTCCTCTAATAAAACTTTCTAATTATTCTCAGCCCACCTTAAGGGTGGAATTGTAGATTCCCACAGACCTAGAAAAAATATTTTATAAAATCACATAGGCCCACCCTGACAATTTTAGGACCCAGGACAAGTGAAAGAGAACTCTTGCAGCCCACAGTGCATGTTCTCTTCTCTTTCCACCCTTCCCCCACCTCCATCCTGCGCTGTGAGGGGTCTTGTGCACACAAGCAAGGACCTTCAAGCCCTCATGTCCAAGCTCCACCCCATGGCCCCAACAGCCCCTTGCCCACTCCCCCAGCCACTGTTTGGCCATCCCTTGGGGTTGGGGCACCATGGCCTGGGGGAAAAGGCCAACACAGGTCCTAGAAGAAGGCTTGGTCCCTTTGAGCAGGAAATCCCAGGGTAGAGAGTACAGGAGTGATGTCCTGAGGGCGTGGGCCCTGGGTGGGCCCTCTGTCCTGTGGGTAGGGCAGAGCTGGGCCCTGTGTAGTCAAGTTCTCCCACCTCAGTGTGCACAGGCATGAGGAGCTCCTGCAAGTCTAACAAGCCCTCGGGGCATGAGGCGACTGCCAGGCTGCAGCCCACATCAGGAGCAGCAGGGGTCTAAATGTGAGGCCCAGGTCCAAGGGTGGATGGTGACATTAACCATGTGGAGTCTTTTTTGACATATAATGGGTAAAATAAACTTGGAGCTGCAGTTCTCCAGAATGAAGCCCAAAAACAGTAAGTTCATAGCAAGGGCTTCTGCGTCTCAAAGCTGTGCTGCGCTTTGCTTTTAGCTTACGGATTTGCCAGCAGCCCAGAGAGGCTGTGAGTTGGCAGGTTGGTAGATTTCGGGCCTCCTGCCTCTAATTCCAGGCCTTTCACTGCCTGGTGTTATGAAGACCGACCAGACCTGGCAGAGCAAGTATTAGAGAGGAATCAGGTCATTTCCTGGGTACATGACTCTGTCAGTGAAAACAAGCCTCCCTGTTACCCCCGTAGAGCCAGAACCATCCAAGGTGGAATCTTGAGGATGTCTCCCTAGGGGTCTTTGTTTCCTCTGCACCATCTCTCCTGGATCTAATTGTATGTCTGCTTGAGCTGAGGAGTTCCAGACCAGGCTGGGCAAAGACCTTGTCTCTACTTAAAAAAAAAAAAAAAAAAAAAAAAAAAAAAAAAAAAAGGCTAGACATGGTGGTGCTCACCTATAGTCCCAGCTACTCAGGAGGCTGAGGCAGCAGGATTGCTTGAGCCTAGGAGTTGGGGTTGCAGTGAGCTATGATCATGCCACCATACTCCAGCCTGGGTGACAGAGCGAGATTCCGTCTCAAAAACAATCATAATAAGATAATTTTTTAAAAAATGTACGTCCTTGCTAACTACTCAACTTCCTCTCACCTCAGCAATCACAAATACAGTTGGGCCTCCCCCCAACTATTTGGCCCCCAGGCAAAAAAATCTGGCAGGAAGTCTGAGAAGCAGAGGAGGTATAGGAGAAAGCAGAGTTTCCTTCATTCTTTGTTGTGCCAAGAGTCTTAACCCCCTGAGTTTAATATATATATATCTGCCTTAGAGTCACTGAACATCAGGACTAAAAGTGCCCTAGTACAATTCTCTCACTTTAAATATGGGGAAACTGAGGACCAGGGAGGGTGGTAGTTTGGCTGAAGTCCCAGAGCAACTTGGTATGGAGCCACGACTAGGACGTAGGTCTCCTCATTGCAGTCCAGTTCTTGTTCTGCCCCACACTGGCTCTTTGCTAAACTCACCCCTTGCCCCACATGACATAGAACAGATCTCCCCCTCTTAGTACTTGGGTGAGTTTACAAAAGCCACTTACTTACTCTGAGATTCAGTTTCCTTACTGCTCAGAGGGGAAGAGCAATTCCTACCTGCTGGAGTCATGCTGGGAGAGAAGCCAGCGCAGGGCCCAGAATGCGGTAGGTGGCTGGCCAATGTGGGTCCTTTTCTTTGCCCATTATAAGCATGTCAAGGAAAGAAGTGTTCCTTGGGTTAGCTTCCTATGGCTGCTGCAACAACTTGTCACAGGATGTCAGCAGCCGCTAATCTGCATGGGTCTGCAGCAACTACAGATTCTCAGCCTCCTCCAAGAAAAGAATTTGTCTAAGGGCATAAGGCTGAGTGAGAGATGGAGGCAAGTTTTTGAGCAGGAGTGAGTTTATTAAAAAGTTTTAGAGCAGGCATGGTGGCTCACACCTGTAATCCCAGCGCTTTGAGAGGCCAAGATGGAAGGATCACTTGAGGCCAGGAATACGAGACCAGCTTGGTCAACAAAGTGAGACCCATCTCTTAAAAAACAAACAAAAAAACTTTTAGAGCAGGAACAAAAGGAAGTAAAGTACACTTGGAAGAGAACCAAGCAGGTGGCCTGAGAAATCCAAGTGGGCTGTCTGACCTTTGACCGCTGACCTTGTTTATACGTTGTCGTGCTTTCTGGGGCTTGTGTCTCTCCTCGATTGATTTTTCCTTGGGGCAAGCTGTCCGCATGCATGCAGGACTGCCAGCACTTGGGAGGGGCCATATGCAGGGGCCATATGCACAGTGCGTTTGCTGAAATTATACGCATGCTCCCTTGAGGTGTTTTTTTCCTCTTACCAGCTGAGAGTTCTCAGAGGAGGGTCACATACCAGTTAAACGCTGCCATTTTGCCTCTTAGTACGCATGCTTGAGTCAGTTGCCCAGTCTTATTGGGAAGCTGCTGATCACCAGCTTCAGGTGTTTTCTTTCTATTGGGAGATTGCCTTTGCCCAGCACCAGCTACAACCAATTATTATTTTAGAGGGGCAGTTTAACAACCAGCTGACTATCACCTGATCATCACCTGACATTCCTGGTGTGTGTGTTGGGCCTCTCCTGTTGTGCTCACGTCTGCCTAACTACCTACTCTGGCAAGAGTAACAAAACAACACAGATTTCTTGTCTTACAGCTCTGGAGTCACATGTCCAAAATGGGTCTCATGGAGCTCAAATAACTGCCCAAAGAGTTCACCTTGCCCACTACCTAGACAGAGCCCATTTCTCAAGACAGGGAAATTGCAATAGAGAAGGAGTAATTCACACAAAGCCAGCTGTGCCGGAGACCCGAGTTTTATTATTACTTGAATCAGTCTCCCGAGTATTCGGGGAGCAGAGTTTTTAAGGACAATTTGGTGGGTTGGGGGAAGCCAGTGAGCCGGGAGTGCTGATTGGTCAGGGATGAAATCATAGGGGGTCAGAGCTGGCTTTTTGCACTGAGTCAGTTCCTGGGCGGGGGCCGCAGAATCAGATGAGCCAGTTTATTGATCTGGGTGTTGCCCCGTGATCCATCAAGTGCAGTATTTGCAAAGTATCTCCAGCACTGACCTTCAGAGCAGTTTAGGGAGGGTCAGAGTCTTGTCACCTTCAGTTGCTTGAGTCCTAAACCGTTATTTCTAATCTTGTGGCTGTTAGTCCTACAAAGGTAATCTAGTGCCTAGGCAAGGAGTTTCACTTTGGGAAAGGGCTGTTATTGTGTTTGTTTTAAACTATAAACTGATTATCTCCCAAAGTTAATTCAGCCTATGTCCAGGAATGAGCAAGGACAGCTTGGAGGTTAGAAGAAAGATGGAGTCGATTAAGTTAGCTCTCTTTCATTGTCTGCCATAATTTTGCAAAGGCAGTTTCATCCGTAGGGCTGGGTCCCTTTCTGCAGGCTCTAGGGGACAATCCATTTTTGTGCCCTTTCCAGCTCCTGCAGCCACCCACACTCCCTGGCTTTGGGTTCCCTTCCATCTCGAAGGCCAGGAATGGCGGCAAGTCGTCCACACATAGGCTCTCTCTGACTCTCCTCTTTTACTTTTTGTTAAAACGTGAGCTCTGAATGAAGCAACCCCTAAACAGGCTTTGTGTGAGCAACATGGCTGTTTATTCACCCAGGTGCAGATGGGCTGAGGCCGAAAGGGCATCAGCAAAGGGCGGTGGGATAGGAGTTGGTTTTCTAGGTTTGGGGTGGGCAGTGGAAAGTTACAGAAGTTACAGTTTAGGGCATTTTTTGCAAGCTGGGCGGAGGGGGTCGAAGGGTGTGGAGTCATGAGGTTGACCAAATTCGTTTACAAAGTCCAAAGGCCTTATCAATTGGGGCAGGTGTAAGGAACCATAGAGAATGTCTCAAAGTTAAGTAGGTGCTGCAGGGGTTGATCATTTCTTCCTGTTTTCATGATCTTGCAGTTACTTTAGATTTTCCAGGAACTCATCTGGAGTGTCCATGCAGGTCACAGAGGTTAACATGGGGTCCATGGGGCCATCAGTCAGCTTAAAAGACCTTACACTTATATAAGGACCTTGTGATTACACCGGGCCCCCCTAGATAATCCAAGATAATCTCTCCTTCTCAAGACCAAAGGATTAGCAAGCCTAATTCCATCAGCAGCCTTAATTCTCTTTTGCCGTGGGACATAACACATTCACAGGTTCTGAGGTTTAGGATGTGGAGAGCTATTATTCTACCTATCACAGAATAGGCAGAAAAGTCATTTTGGGGCATGGGGCATCTGAGGAAAATCAAGGCTTCGCTTCCAGAAAAATTCCATGAAAAATTGTGGCATGTAATCTCAGGGGATTCACTGGCTCCCATTCACGGGCCCCAATTATGAGCTCTTGAACTAAAAGGATGATGTGGTCCTCCACCCCGGATGACATTTGTTGTAGATTTATTAGTTGTGTGCTCCCATGTGTACATGCGCACACATGTGTGCATGAATGTACTGTGCGCTCACACACACACACGTGATACTGACTAATCCAGATACACGCACATGCATACACTGTACATGCCACACAATTTTCCTACAGAAACAGCAAGAATTCCTTTGGCTTCTCTTTGTGTGAGATGCAGCCAGGAAGGCACAGAAAAAAGCCTTTCCCTGCCTTTGCCTCTCCAATCCAGTTCATTTCTCCCCTGCCCCAAGGCCTGTGGGTCCACAGCCCCTTGGGCTTGTCCCTCTGCCTGACTGGTCTCCATCAGTGGCCCTGGTAGAGCTGACGTGGTAAGTGCAGAGTTTGGCTCACAGAGCAGCTTGGGTGCTACTCTGCACTTTCATTTTCAGAGTGGTGTCCTTTTAGGGTTGCTGGCCCTCACACCTGTGAATTCAGAGCCAGCGATGCAGTCAGGAGAGACTAGTCACAAGAAGATGAGGGCTGGCTGCATCATGCACCTGCACGTATAAGAATACTCACTTCTAGGGCCGCCATGCACCGCCTGCCCCCCACTGCCACATGTGCGACTCCAGAATGGCTGGTCCCAGAAAAGAGGAAGTCACAGGGAAAAGAGTAGCCTAGCTCCTACTTCAGCAGGACAAATGCACACAGTTGGCTCCAGCCCACCGCCCACAGATGCACTCCTCTCACCCCCGCCATGCCAGGCTCCTCTGAGAGCCCCACTTCTTCCCCAGAGCTTCCAGCCTCTGGGATAAGCCATCAGTCACTATTTACCTTGCTTGAGTCCTGCTCCTTGACCAGGTGGCAGACGCCTGAAGTCCCAAGGGTAGAAAGGAGTGAGAGAGGATCACTGTGGTCTGGCCTCAGGGGAAATATTGAAAAAAAAAAATCATACTTCTGAGCCTACAAAAAGCAATTTCTTGCTGAAATATTTCCAGTAACTGATTATGTTGAGAGTATATCTCTCCTTCCCAGCCTTGAGTCATTCTCCCAAAAATCTGCTTCCCTCGATTATATTACCTTTGCAAGGGACAGGGTCTAAGAGGGGAGGGGAAACTAACTGAGCCACCCAGAGGGGAATCCCTGTGGCTGGAGCAAGGTTTGGAGGGGCCTGCACCTTCCCAGAGAAAAATGCTGCTCTCTGATCTATGCGGAATGCTGTAAACCCTCCTGGCAGCTCTTCAGAGGACAACAGTCTACAACCAGTTGGTGACAAGGACCCTCCACGCCTGTATGGAGGAGGAGCAGGGGGACAAGTGGCACCCGGTTCCTCTCCCCTCCCACCTCACTGCTCATGCCAGTTAGCTGTGACAACCACTGGGCCCAAGGACGACAGCATGCTCCCGGAGGCGTGGCTTGGGGAGCACTGAGGAGCCAGCTAGGACTTCCCACTGTCACTCTCTTCATCCAGGGCCTGGCAGCTCTGGCCGGGAGTGACATAAGAGAAATGTGGACTCCCAGCTTGAGATGGAGGCACGGCAGCGAGGGCCTAGATGTGGAGAGAAGGGAAAGGAGGCTGGGAGAAGGTCCTGAGGAGAGAGACAGCAGGAGGAGCAGGCAGTGTGGCAGAGACCACCTGTAGCCAACTTGATCATTATTCCCCCTGCTTCCTGGTTTTGCAGGAATTGACAGTGTGCCCAGGCTCCACTGCAGCAGCCAGCAGCAGCCACAGGATACAGTCAAGGCCAAGGTGATGTAAGCAGAAGCCATTTGAGGGGAGTTTCCGGAGAGCCTTTTTAGTGCTGTCTGTCCTTAGACTCTGCTCTGGGTCTCCTGCTTTAGAGGGCCTTGCTCAAAGGTCTCTCTCTCTCTCTCCCTCTCTCTCTGTCTCTCTCTCTCTCTCTTTTTCACACACACACACACACACACAGCACTATGGTTTGACTGTGTCCCCCAAAGTTCATGTGTGGAAACTTAATCCCCCATGCAATAGTGTTGAGAGGTTCGACCTTTAAGAGGTGATTAGGTCACGAGGGCTCTGCCTTCCTGAATGGGCTAGTGCCATTGTCTGGAGTTATCAGGAGTGGATTCCTGATAAGGAAAGGGGTCAGGCACCCCACACCCTTTCTCGCACACTCTCGCATCATCCCTCCATGTTAGGATGCGCCAAAAGCGCCCTCACCAGAGGCAGCCCCTCCATCTCGGACTCACTAAGCCTCCAGAACGGTAAGAAACAAATTCCTTTTCTTTATCAATTATGCAGTCTCAGGTATTCTGTTATAGAAACACAAAATGAACTAAGACGGACACACACACACACACGCACGCACATAAATATTTCCTAACAAACACAAAGATGGTCTCTATCATTTGGGATCAGGTCTTCAACACAGACACAGTGTAACCCATACCCCAAATATTCATTCTTATCAACACCATGCAGGCCCAGGGATACACACGTTCACAACTCTTGCCCTGCCCTATGTCCTTAAAACACTCTGAGCCTGGAAATTTTGAAACATCCACCATTGGAGGTGGATGCTGCTCAGAGAGCAGGAAGGATTTGAATGACAGAAGAGCTTAGATAATGGAAAAACACGAGCTGCTTGTTAATTCCTTCCCAGCAGATATCATGGGTTTAATATTCCTACACAACAAACTAGCATTTCCCAGTTGCCCCAAACACCTATTTTCTTGCTTCTCCTCAAGTTCCAGCCCACTATTCTGAAGGTCCTCACCACTTACAGGGCATTCACAGCAATTGTATGTGGCAGCTGAAGAACATGTCATATTCAACAACTCATATTGCTCTGAAATCTGTAATATGGAGGTCTAAACGGAATTGCATGAAGAATGATATGAAGTCTTTACACTGGCAATCACTTAGATGTTGAATGGTAGAATGTCAAGTTTTATTTTCATGGAGATGTTTAATAAGATTTATTTAAATTTGTTAGCGTTAAGTAAAATTTCGCTTTAAGTAATGTTAATATGCATGAATTAGAATGAGTATTTTACCTTTTTAAAAATTTTTTTAAATGTGGGATGGATAACATGCCGATGTCATAACAAGGTTCTCGAGGGTGACACATCTCATGCCAGCATGTGAACGGGCAGTCATCATGCTTGTGAGCTGCAATAGAATCTTACCTTTTAATTTGTTGAATAACTAAGACTTTTTTAGGAAAACAATTCTCTAGAAGATGTATACTAAAAATAATTTTAAGGCCAGGCATGGTGGCTCACGCCTGTAATCGCAGCTACTCGGGAGGCTGAGGCAGGAGAATCACTTGAACTCGGGAGGCGGAGGTTGCTGTGAGCTGAGATCGTACCACTGCACTCCAGCCTAGGCGACAGAGCAAGGCTCTGTCTCAAATAATAATAATAATAATTTTAATTATTGAATTTCTATGTTTACTTTTTTTTTTTTTTTTGGTCTGTTGTCCAGGCTGGAGTATAGTGGCACAATCTTGACTCACTGCAACCTCTGCCTCTTGGGTTCAAGCAATTCTCCTAACTCAGCCTCCTGAGTAGCTGGGATTACAGGCATGTGCCACCACACCTGGCCAATTTTTGTATTTTTAGTAGAGACGGGGCTTCACCATGTTGATCAGGCTGGTCTCGAACTCCTTACCTCAAGCAATCCACCCGCCTCAGCCTCCCAAAATGCTGAGATTACAGGAGCGAGCCACTGCGCCTCGCCAACTATGTTCACTTTAACTGACACCTCTTAATGAAAATATATTCAAATTCTGTATATTTTGACTACAATTACATAAAATACATAATTATTGAATTTTGCTCAGATGATAGAAAAATAATGTATGAAATAAATATATCATAACTTCTGAATAATTGGTTTTATTATAATACATTGGTCTCATTCAGATTTTGGTAGCTCATCAACAGAATCCCAGATATATTCAGTCATAATTAAATTCAATTGTCTTTGGTGTTTCATGACTTCCAGTCTTAAAAAAATTATAGCTCAATTCCACATTGAATTTGGGTGCAATAGAAAAAAGTATAGCTTGACATGTTTTTTCCTTTGTCATTTTGAGGGTAGGAAGATAAACATATATTACTTAATTGTCTATTGGCTTGAATTATAACTTTTAAATATATAAACATATAGTAGCTGGACCTCCCTTTGTACTCTTATTCTGGGCCCTGCAAAAGGCAGAAGCAGCCTGAGCCCTTTAAGAGGGAACAGACTTGGCTAACTTTCCCTTCTGTCTTCTTCCTACTGCCTCCTTACCCCTCCCTGGGACATGGATGTAACTGTCGGATTTGGCTACTATCTTGTGACCATAAGGAAGAGGCCAAGTGAATGGTAGAAACTTAGGCTTGACCACCCCCCAAACTGCACCAAACCCAGTGCAGAAACCGGGACCCTTACCATTTGAGGAAAATGAATCACTATTTGGTTAAGTCATTAACCAAGATTAGGGTTTTCTGTTACAAGCAGCCAAACACAAATTCCTAGACATAAATTCCAACAAGGGTATAGAGTATGTGACTCTCATCCCACTGCTTTTCTGATGCAACTTTCCCAGCTCCCAACACAACACACTGACACATTCATTCATTCATCCAATAAGCATTCACAAGAGTCTATTCTGTTCCAAGCCTAGGATAATGCTGGGCCTACCATGAGGAACTTGAAGAAATGTAGGGAGGGATCATCATAAGGAGCTCACAGGCTCGTGATAGAGACAAGATGGAAATGAACGTAGATTCTTGCTTTACCTACAGTATTAATTAGGACACCAGTCTAGACGTGTCATCAGGAACCCAGGCTAACAGAGGCTTAAACAAAAGAGAAGATAATACACAATAGAATACTCTTAATCCATAAAAAAACTGAAATTCTGTCATTTTCAACAACATGGATAGAACTGGAAGTTATTATGTTAAGTGAAATAAGCCAGGTACACAAAGACAAATACTACATGTTCTCACTCATTTCTGGGAGCTAAAAAAAAGTTGCAGTTGTGGAGGTAGAGAGTAGAATGATGGTTACTAGAGGCTGGAAAGGGTGGAGAGGGGATAAAGGGTGGTTGGTTAGTGAGTACAAACATACAGTTATGGAGAAGAAATAAGTTCTCGTTTGAAAGAACAATAGGATGACTATAGTGAACGGCAATTTATTATATATTTCAAATCAGCCAGAAGATCTGCAATGTTTCCAGTACAATAAATTATAAATGTTTGAGTTGATGAATATCTTGAAGTGACCCTGATTTGATCACTACACAGTGGATGCATGTTTCAAAATATCACATGTACCCCATAAATATGTACAATGACTACGTATCAATAAAAAGAGAAGTTAATTTCTCTCAAATGTAAAAGTCTGGGCTGGTATAGCAGCTGTGGCTGTGAGGTTGTCAGGGGTCCAGTTATAACTACCCAATGCGTTCACCTTGCCCACTGCCTAGACAGAGCTGATTTATCTTTATCAAGTCGGGAATTGCAATAGAGAAACAGTAATTCACGCAGAGCCAGCTATGAGTTTTATTATTACTCAAATCAGCCTCCCAAGTATTCGGGGAGCAGAGTTTTTAAGGACAATTTGGTGGGTTGGAGGAAGCCAGTGAGCCGGGAGTGCTGATTGGTCAGAGGTGAAATCATAGGGAGATGAAGCTGGCTTCTTGCACTGAGTCAGTTCCTGGGTGGGGGCCACAGAATCAGGTGAGCCAGTTTATTGATCTGGGTGTTGCCCGCCGATCTATCAAGTGCAGCATTTGCAAAATATCTCAAGCTCTGGTCTTAGGAGCAGTTTGGGGAGGGTCAGAATCTTGATTTCTAATGTTGTGGCTAATGTTAGTCCTACAAAGGCAATCTAGTGCCCAGGCAAGAAGGAGGTCAGCTTTGGGAAAGGGCTGTTATTGTCTTTGTTTTAAACTGTAAGCTCAGTTTCTCCCACAGTTAGTTCAGCCTACACCCAGGAACGAACACGGACAGCTTGAGGGTTAGAAGAAAGATGGAATTAGTTAAGTTAGATCTCTTTCACTGTCTGTCATAATTTTGCAAAGGTGTTTTCACAGTCTTCTTCCTTGTTGGTCTGCCACACTGGAGTTCTCTGGTCCACCTGGTCCAGGATGCCTCACCACGTGTCTACATTCCAGCCAGTGGGAAGGGGCAGGGGAGAACATACCCACTCCCCAAGTTGCACAGAGCTTACTCCCACCTCTTATTGGGCACAAGTTAATTACAGAACCGTAAGTAGTTCCAGGGACATGTGGGAAAAGTAGTCTTTCTTTTGTTTGGTCTTGTGCTCAGAAAAATACTTAGGCTTGTATTACTACAGAAGAAAGGAAAACCAGTCATTTTTATTTCCCTTTCTAAAACACTCCTGAACCACCAAAATAACAAACTTAGACGTCTAAGAACCTGACTGCTGGCATCACATTCCTAACAAGACACTGGTATTTCCTATACTCACCCCCATGCCCTATTACTAATTAACTGTCTTTTGAAGATTTCATTAACGTTTTATTTCCAAATATTACCCAAACACACACACACACACGCACACGGAACAAACAAAATATATAACACTGGTTTTATCACGTAAGTAGAGTCACCCACTAAATGATGGGAGTGAAACCACTTTTGCAAAATGACTGAGACAGTGAAAGAGATTTAACTTAATCCACTCCATCCTGCTTCTAACCTCCAAGCTGTCCTTGTTCATTCCTGGGAGTAGGCTGAATTAACTTTGGGAGAAAGTTATAGTTTAAACAAAGACAGTAATGGCCCTTTCCCAAAGCAGACCTCCTTCTTGGCTAGGGACTACAGGCGGTGACTCACGCCTGTAATCCCAGCAGTTTGGGAAGCCAAGGAGGGTGGATCATGAGGTCAGGAGATAGAGACCAACCTGGCCAAAATGGTGAAACCCCGTATCTACTAAAAATGCAAAAATTAGCCAGGTGTGGTGGTGAGCGCCTATAATCCCAGCTACTTGGGAGGCTCAGGCAGGAGAATTACTTGAACCCAGGAGCCTAGATCACGTCACTGCACTCCAGGCTGGGCAACAGCAAGACTCCATCTCAAAAAAAAAAAAAAGAAAGAAAGAAATTATGGTTTAGGAGTCACACAGCTGGAGGTGACAAGATTCTGACCCTCCCTAAACTGCTCCTAAGATCAGTGCTTGGGATACTTTGCAGACCCTGCACTTGATGGATCAGCTGGCACCACCCAGATCAATAAACTACTCATCTGATCTTGTGGCCTCCACCCAGGAAGTGACTCAACACAATAAGACAGTTTCAACTCCCTATGATTTCATCTCTGACCAATCAGCACTCCTGGCTAGCTGGCTTCCCCCCACCCACCAAGTTAGCCTTAAAAGCTCTGCTCCCCGAATGCTCCGGGAGACTGATTTGAGTAATAATAAAACTGGTTTCCCGCACAGCCGGCTCTGCATGAATTTCTCTATTGCAATTCCCCTGGCTTGATGAATTGGCTCTGGGTAGGCAATGGGCAAGGTGAATCCCTTGGGCAGTTACAGGAATTGAGAATGCCAAACTTCAGTGGGAATTGAATGCTGGGCCGTCTGCTAGGTTCACTGGCTAGCTCCAAATCTTGGTTCAACAAACTGGCCTCACAACTCAGGATTCCAATCCACAGCATTTCTGATCTTCAGAAGAAGCTGAAACTGTGTGTTTATTGTTAGGCCTGTGAATCCTGAGTCCTTTGAACCAGAGCGAATGTTATGATAGGCATCTGAGTGAAGCAGTCCATTTTGATGTGGCTATTTTCATTCAAAGGACATGTTAACGTGGTTCTTTTAACCCAGGTCAAATGGGGCTATATCAAAATGTAAAAACTGTTTTCTGTGCAAGCCACCTTTAATCCTGCCCTGTTTCCCAACTTCAATCACTGCTTGCTCTACTCCCTCCTCACTGTTGTCATTCAGCTGCAAAATTTATGGCCTTAGCAAATTGCCCATAATAAATGGTCCCTAGTAAAAGATCTGTAAATCCACCATTCCTCTCCCAAGGGAAATTTAATAAAAAACAAACTCAGATAAAAACACTCATTAAGAATTGAAGCAAAGATTGATAGACAATGTTTAATTTATAATTAATACATGAAAAATTATGAGCTCTTTCCCTAGGATATTTGAAAATATTTTATTCTCATGATTTTTTTACCAGAATCAAAGTGGTTCCACTGATTCTCATATTTTAATAATGCCTGTGGTGACTCTTTTCTTTGTACAAAGAGATCATATTTGAGGTTTCTTTTGGGTTAGTCCATGGACTGGCAAATTTCCAAATGGCTTTGACTGAGCCATTTGGAAAGGTGATTTTTAGTCATTACCTTTCATTTTCCTTTTACTAGCTGACCTAACATTGTCAGAAATAGTGAGGTTTTGTGGGGTTTATTTTTGACAACTTTGGTGGCTTTAAATAAATGTCTTTGACCCAATTTTTAAATGGTTGCAGATTTTAAGGTGCATTATCTACTAATGCATCAAATGGAACCTCTGGATCTTTAGTTGTCAAGAACAGAATCACTTGAGCTGCAAGAAAAAAACGTAAACCACTTCTGTTTGGTGTTTTTAACTTTTCATTGGCTAATTTTTTTTTTTTTTTTTTTTAGACGAAGTCTTGCTCTGTTGCCCATGCTGGAGTGTGATGGCACGATCTCGGCTCACTGCAATCTCCACCTCACCTCTCAGGTTCTAGCAATTCTCCTGCCTCAGCCTCCCAAGTAGCTGGGCTTACAGGCATAAGCCACCATGCCCTGCTAATTTTTGTATTTTTTTTAGTAGAGTTTTGCCATGTTGGCCAGACTGGTCTTGAATGCCTGACCTCAGGTAATCCACAGGCCTTGGCCTCGCACAGTGCTGGGACTGCAGACGTGAGCCACTACACCCAGCTTCCTTGGCTAATTTCTTTTACAGTTTTTTTTTCTTTTCTTTTCTTTCTTTCTTTCTTTTTTTTTACTAAATAGGGAAAAAAATAGTACTCAAGAAAATTGAATAGGTAGCATATAAGGTATCCTGCTCCAAATCCATCACCACACTTGGCTCAGTTTCCTCATCTGTAACAGGGAATAATAATGGTACCTAACTCACAGGGTTTGAGCACTCAACTAAGATGCATAAAGTACATAGCACGGTGCCTAACACATAATAAATGCTCATTAAATGACAGCTATTGTTGTACTGTGGCTGCTGTTTAGCACAAAATTAAATCCTAAATGTCTTACTCCCTCCAAAAGGGATTCAATTATGATTTAATTTTATGATTTAATTTAATTTGTGGGGACATGCTCTGAAACTGGCATAATGAAAATGGTGCCTTCACAGTGGAGAAAGTTGAAGAAGATTAAAATTAAATCAACAATGGTGTAATGAGTTGACACTGCGTGCTTCCTGATAGAGCACATGGAAAGAGCCCAGCATCATTTTTGTGTAATTCCTGCCAAACCTCATGTTGAAATTTGATCCCCCATGTTGGAGGTGGGTCCTAATGAGAGATGCTTGGGTCATGGGGGTGAACTCCTCATGAATAGCTTGATGAGGTTCTTGCAATAGTGGGTTTTCACTCCACTGGTCCCTACTAGAACCGGTTGTTAGAGAGAACCTGGCACCTCCCTCCCCTTGCTCTTGTATGCTTCCTCTCCGGCCATGTGATCTCTGTACACTCAGGCTCCCCTTCTCTTCTGCCATGAAGGGAAGCAGCTTGAGGCCCTCGCCAGAAGCAGACAAGCTTCTTGTACAGCCTGCAGAACCATAAGTCAAATAAATGTCTCTTCTTTATAAATTACCCAGCCTTGGATATTCCTTTTCAGCAACACAAACTAAGACAGCTTCTCTAAGGCTATCAAAGCAGCATAAATGGCTGTTCCAAACAGGTATGGCCTTTGTCCTGTTGGTTTCTGTTTGGCACCCATGCTAAGGAAACAAAAATGTCTTGTGCGAACAGGGTTCCAAACTACTAACAAAAAATTTCTTTTCACCTGTCGCCGTGACAAATTATATTAATACACTTACTCATACAAAACCACCTTTATATTCCGGTAGTAAAACTGACTTGGTCATATACTTGGTCAATACTACAATAATGTAGTATTCTTTTAATATACTACTGAATTGAATACTAATAGTAAAATTTATGTGGGATTTACGCCTCCATGTTCTTAAATGTATAATCATTTTCTTGAACAGTCTGAAGTCAGCAGGGCATAAACATAAAATGGTTTTGCAGGATTTTTTTGTCCAGTCGCTTACCTTCAAACAAATTCTTCCAAATCTCTTCTTCCTGCCCCATAGTGACATTTGAACAAATCATATGGCTTTCTGGTCACTTTCAATTAATAAAAAGTCCAGGCCAACCTATTACCAGTTTAAAACTTCAGTTACAGCATCAGCAGTACTGTGTTCATGTGCAAGGATGTCAAGAATGTTTCCATATCCAAAACTTCCAGGAAGAATTTAGAGCTCAGACAGAACCCCACAGAAGCTTCTTCACAAATGTGCAGAGGATGCAAATAAGTGCCTTGGCTTGCTCTCCGTGGTCAGCATGAGTTTACAGCAGGAATAAAAGGACATTCAGAACACCAGAAGCAGTAAATGGCCTTTGGAAAAAAACAAGATAATGGTGGCCTCAGGCAGAAGCCTCTCTGCTGAGTCCAAAGACAATGTGCACCAGTCTGAGAATAGTTAAGGGAAGACACTGGTCTCTCATTTACCAACCACATAAGGAGGAAGTGAGTGAAATTATCTAAAATGAACGATGCCAAGGCTGGATACAAAGCAACATTCTTCATGAGGCTGGACTTGGGGGTCTCTGCAGATACTCCCCACTCCATAAAGCCACACTCAACCTGCTCACCCCACTCAAGAGCAGTATGGAAGGAATGAACTACTGATATGCACTGCAACATGGATAATCCTTGAAAACATTATGCATGGTAAAAGAAGCCAGCCACAAATGACAATATACTATATAATCCCATTCTTATAAAAGTCCAGAATGGGGACTCCAGAGCAGCAGGAAGTAGATTTCTGCTTGCTTATGGCTGGAGGGCAGTGGATGGAGGATAGAGGAGTAATAGCTAAAAGGGTTTCTCTTTTTGAGATGACGAAAATGTTCTAAAATTGACTGTGATGATGGCTGCACACATCTGTGAATGTATTAAAAAAACCACTGAATTGTGTATGCTGTTCAATGAGTGGATTATATAGGGTGCTATGGTTTGGATATGATTTGTTTGGCCTCACTAAAATTCACATTGAAATGTGATCTCCAGTGTTGGAGGCGGGGCCTGGAGGGAGGTGTTTGGCTTGGTGCCATTCTCACAGGAGGGAGTTCTCACTTTTAGTTCCCATGAAAACTGGTTGTTGAGAAGAGGCCAGCCCCTCCTCCTCTCTCCCCACATGAGTCTGCATGCCACCTTTCCCTCCCCTTCCACCATGAGTGGAAGCAGTCTGAGTCCCCAGTCGGAAGCAGACGCTGGCACTGTACTTCCTATACAATCTGCAGAACCAGGAGCCAAATAAACCTCTTGTCTCTAAATTGTCCAGTCTCAGGTATGTCTTTATGGCAACACAAATGGACTAAGACATGTGGCATGCAAATTATATCTTAATAAAGTGATTTAAAAAAAAAATGAGAGACAGAGATTCGGAGAGTCTGCCAACCAATGACAAAGTGTGCAAGAAAGACAACATGTTAAGGCATGGTAGACCCATGTCCTGCAGCTCTTTAGGTCTGAGATGTCTGAATTCAAAAGGACCATCTGATTGATGCAACAGGCACAGTTGGGAAGGTTTGAATCAACAGATAATGAGCAAGAAGCGCATGCACATATTCAGAAGCGAGAGGAAGGGGATGAGGAATACTGGGGTACTCAGGCCTGTGAGTGGCTCCTGCTCAGGTCACAGAACTCCTCTTCCTGCCATCCCCTCTCTGGGAAACATTTATTTGCTTCTGGTCTGGGGACAAGGAAGGGAGACAGGAAGAGCTGACTTTCTATAAAAATTTTTTAAAACCTTACTTACAGTTGCCTCCCTGTGCACAGCAAAAGGGCCTTTTCTTAGAAAAAGACCCTTTGAAGTTGTACTTCCCTCCAGATTTCTAATATTCAGAGCTTCTTTCCAGCTCTGGCTACTATGACAGGCCCCTAGACCAGAGCAGCTTCTCTGCACTGGGAGTGAGCACCAGAAACCACCCGCATTGGGATTTCTTTGCCCCTGGTAGGAATAAGGGCTTCTGAGGGACATGTGCTACCTGTCCACCGTCACCTTCACCCACTGGGAGGAGGCCTGAGTCCTACTTATGCATAAGCCCCATGAATGTCAACTAAAAGGGAGAAGCATTTAGCCAAGGAAGGAGGAGTGCCACTGCTAGGGGGCAGTGTAAGCAGGATGGTCAGTGATGTGTCAATGGCCAATGGTGATCTGGAAGTTTTAGTCCTCCCTCGGGGGTGACTCAGATGGTTTTGCATATATTGTTCCATCTACAGGGGTTGAGAAAACAGCTCCTTCCATGCATGTCCCCCCTTTTCTAGCACATTCATCAGAGGGAGGGCCTCTCAGGCCCCTGTTGAGAGGCCAGGCTGGCTTTCAGGATGGGGAAGATCCCCAGGGAAGAGCACAGTTACCCCTGAGGCTCCCAGCAGCCTTTTGTTCTGCTCCCCCTCACCAAGTCCCCAGGAAGGACAGGTCCCCCAGGCCTCTCAGGTGTGAGCTACCAAGTCAAGTGCCTGCTTTATCCAGACAGGCAATGCCAGAGAAATCTCCTTCACCAACTCTGTCTCAACAGCAATGACGACGGATGCACTGTCACTCCAGGGGTGCCATCCCTAAAGAACAGTCAGCTATAGCAGCCACCTGGCCACAACAGTGGAACGGAGAGGTGGCCAAGGGAGGGAGAAAGCCTTTGTCAGCTTGAACCATGAGAGCAAAAGGGAAACAGATGGTTCATCCACGAAGAACCAGGTCAAACACCTCACAGCAGCAGGCTCAGCGATCCCTACTCAGAAACTAAGAATTCTGTTCCAGCAGCTCATGCTGGACTTGCCAGGGTGGGCACATGCCCTGGAAACCCTGTAAAGAGAAGCACCAGATTCCATTATCTAGAAATTTCCATTACACTGTGACCAGGGAAGTCACACACACACACACACACACACACACACACACACACACACACACACGTGCAAGCCTGCACTGCTCCCCGAGATTGACCTCACTTGGTTAGTTTAGTTAGACCCTACTTTGTCCAGAAATACATTAAGGAGCCTCCAAACATCATAGCTACATGGGTGAAACGCCTGTGCTCTGTTCTCAGGCCATGTCATCTTGTCATCGCACAGAGCTGAGTTTGGAGCCCACTCCTGCCACACAGCAGCTGTGTAGACATGGGTCTGTGCTCCACCACACCGAGTCCCAAGCTTCTGCTCCCCTCTGTAGGATGGTTATAGAGATGAGAAGCTATGTAGAGCAATTAGCAATAATGGGAGCTCTTTTTGTTTAACAAAATACTTCAGTCACATTTCCCAATGGGAAGTTCTTTGCTGCTCCCCCAGCCCCCAGTTTGGCCCTGGAAGCAGTGAAGGGGACAGAGAATTTTTCTGCCGCTGAGAAAATCTCCTCCTTGACCCCCTTTATTTTCAAGGCTTAAGCCCCTAGTGTCAGTGTCACTTCATGTAACTGGATAGGTCTTGGGAATGAGGGGCACCCAGGTCTCACTTTGGCTTAGTCCATTCTGTCTGTAGCTAACAGTTCCACCAACTGGTCCCTGTGGTGAGGGCGAGGTACTGGTTTTCTTGGTGTGGTGCTTGGCTCTGCTCTGGGAGATAGTCCCATGTCCCTGCTGGCCCAGCAGCCATTCATGTCCCCTGTTCCCCCAGTTGTCTGGGGCACCCACTTGCCTGGCCCAGCCACCTGGACACCCCCAGAGCCTCTGTCCCTCTTGCACTTCACCTGTTCCTTCACAGCGAGTGCAGAGGGCCCTTTCTGCACACCCTGAAGGCCTTAGCCATCTGGGAGGGCAGTCCCCCCATCCAAGTCTTCCAGGCACACTACACCAAAGTCGTTACCCGCCCTCTTAGCACAGGCTGCCCAGCAGCCTTTCAGGAATCCTCAGTTGAAGCAGGCACTGTTCTCTATGTTCACAGCTGCTGTGGATTGAATTGTGCTGCGTCAAAATTCATATGTTGAAGTCCTGACCCCCAGAATGTGACTGTATTTGGAGACGTGGTCTTTAAAGAGGTGATTAAGTTTGGGTAATCACGGGGGGCGGGGGGGGGCCGCAATTCAGCCTGACTAGTGTCCTCATAAGAAGAGGAGATGGCCAGGCATGGTGGCTCACACCTATAATCCCAGCACTTTGGGAGGCCAAGGTAGGCGGGTCACAAGGTCAGGAGATCGAAACCATCCTGGCCAACATGGTGAAACCCCGTCTCTACTAAAATACAAAAACTAGCTGAGCATGATGGCATGCACCTGTAGTCCCAGCTACTTGGGAGGCTGAGGCAGGGGAATCACTGGAACCCAGGAGGTGGAGGTTGTGGTGAGTTGAGATTGTGCCACTGCACTCCAACCTGGGAAACAGAGTGAGACTCTGTCTCAAAAAAAAAAAAAAAAAAGAGGAGATTAGGTCCCAAGAAGCATAGAGCAAAGACAAAGTGCACACAGAGGTAGAAGGCAGCCACCTACAAGCCACGGAGAAAGGCTCAGAAGAACCCCATCCTATTGCAACTTGGACCTTAAAATTATAACCTTCAGAACTGGAAGAAAATTAACTTCTATTCTTTAAGCCATCCAGTCTGTGGTAGGTGTCATGGCAGCTTCAGGAAACGGATACAGCAACCACCCCACATCTGCCCTAAACTCCTGGGGATGCCTGCCTGCTGCCCAAGGGATCTCCCACCACACGGCCATCATCTCAACCCCTCTTCTTGGGATCAGGCTCCAGATTTCACAGCTTAACCAATACCCAACCAACAAATGGGATCTAAGGGTTCCTGCAGCCTCCCCAAGTCTCTAAGAAGTGTCCTCTGGGGTCCTCACTTGCCGGGTGGAGAACACAGCCTCCTCTCAGTCCCTGATCCAGATTTCTGTAAGTACCTTCTCTCCAGTCCTCTGGCTGGCGCTGGGGAGGTTGCTGGAATGATGAGGAGGTGGAAGGAGCCTGTGCAGCCAGCTCCTAGTAAATCCGGAAGTAGATGCCTGGGCCTCTGATGCTTTCTGGCTTTCTTTACAATGTGTCTGTGATGGTTAATTTTATGTATCAATTTGGCTGGGCCGTGGTGCCCAGATATTTGGCAGAACATTCTTCTAGATGTTTCTGTGAAGGTGTTTTTTGGATGAGATTAACATTTAAATACATGGACTTTGAGTAAAGCGGATTACCCTCTGTAATGTAGATGGGCTTCATCCAATCTGTCGAAGGCGTGAATAGAATAAAGATAATATAAAAGATAAAATAATAGACTGACCTCCCCTGAGCAAGAAGGAATTCTGCCAGCAAACTGCCTTCGCACTTGAACCACAACTCTTCCCTGAGTCTCAGCTGCTGGCCCACCTTGTAGATTTTGGACTTCTAATCATCTACAATCCCATGAGCCAATTCCTTGAAACAACTCTCTCTATATACATATACACATATCCTGTTCTATTTCTCTGGAGAGCTTGAACTGGTCCAGTGGCTTTCTTTAGATCTACTGCTTTGGGTATCAATTACTCATTCTGAGGCAATTGGAAAAGTCCCACTCACTTCCTGCCACAAATGAAATTGGATTATAGTTTTCTGGGATCTCATCCTCAGGTTTTTGGTGTAAAGTTATGCTATTTTCAAAAAATACTCTCATACGCATTTCGTACTTTTCCCAGAAAGTTCTCTGTTTCCTAAAGATTTAAAATAATCCACCCATAAAGCCAATTCCTTTTCTTTTCTCTTTTCTGTTTTTTTGTTTTGTTTTGTTTTGTTTTGTTTTTGAGATAGAATCTCGCTCTTGTTGCCCAGGCTGCAGTGCAATAACGTGATCTGGGCTCACTGCAACCTCCGCCTCCCAGGTTCAAGCAATTCTCCTGCCTTAGCCTCCCGAGTAGCTGGGATTACAAGCATACACCATGATGCCTGGTTAATTTCTTGTATTTTTAGTAGAGACATGGTTTCACCATGTTGGCCAGGCTGGTCTCAAACTCCTGACCTCAGGTGATCCACCTACCTCAGCCTTCCAAAGTGCTGGGATTATAGGAGTGAGCCACCGAGTCTGGCTCCAATTCCTTTTCTGAAAGCAACTCTTTAACAACTTTATTGGTTTCTTCAGCATTTGCATTGTATTCAATATTATAAGTAATTTAGAGATGATTGAAGGCATATGGGAAGATGTGCATAGGTTCTATGCAAATATTATGCCATATTCGATAAGGAACATGAACATCCATGGGGGTCCTAGAACCGATCCCCCACAGATATGGCACCAGTCTAACACCCTGCACCAGTCTGCCCTTCTCATCTGGATAGCTTCTTCATCCTGCTGGATTCTGATACCCTACACTGGGTATCAGAATGTTTTCCTTTTATTCTCTGATGCCCCACACTGTTTGCACACCTCCACCCCTCAACCAATACTCTGCTCACCCCACACTCAGGCTCTATACTCCATGCCTGGCATCACCCCTGCACAATGCCCTTGGTGCTCCACATGGGCTCTGACAGCCTGCTCCAGGTTACCAAGGCTCTCCCTCACCCCTGCAGGCACTGACCTTGCTTGGCCACAACTAATGGCTTTTGGAGGAATAGAAGGGAAGAGGGAGAGGAAGAGCTCAAACAAGTTTAATAAAAAAATAGAATTGTAATAGACTGTATTAAGGATAATATGAATGATATTTCTCACTTTCAGGGAAGGGAGTCATAACATGGAGAAAATAAGAGGACTAGAATGAATCCAGTGATATCGGACTAGAATTGGGGCTGTTGGTGTGAGCTCATTTATTTCAAAATATGGAGACAGATATAGAAATGTAGATGTAAATATACATATATTAGGGAAGATATATATACACATATCTTTAGACGAAGAGCATAAAACTACAATGGAGAATCCTGGCAAACAGCAGGCTTATCAACTTAATGTTCACTGAAAGGGCCTGGGGTAGTGATATCCCAATAGCAATGAGCACACCTAGTGTTCAGGTCTTGGCTTCTAAATACTGTCCTCCATTCAAAGGAACAAGAGTTCCCCGGAGAAATGGCTGACTCCAGAGCTTAGAAAGGGAAAGTGCAAGATATCCTAGAATATACAATCATTCTAGAAAGCAAGGTGGCTTAAAGAATGATAGAAACGTGTCAAAATGAATCAGCTTAAAGGGGCTACCAAACACCAAATCAGAGGCAATTTGGGCACTAAGATAAATAGTGATAGTAATAAATCGTAACTTATTGAATAAAACAGGAAATCATGAGACTATCTGACATAAAGTAATAAATGAATAAAAGTTCAATGAAGAATGGGATATTTGCACACTCTCAAAATATCACCCCACAAAGTACTTATTCATTACACAGAGGAAGGGAGTAAAGCTACAGTGAGGAAGCCTGGCAGATACAAGGCTTATCAACTTGGTCAGGTTATCAACATGAACATTATGAACAACGGGATAAATCAGCATCCTGAGCCACCTGCAAGATTGCAATGAGAAGGTCACAGAAGCATCACTTCCATGTCATTCCTACTTAAGATGCATAACTTGAATCTAACTGGGAGGAAATGTCAGACAGGCCCAAATTAAAGGACAGTAAACAAAATAAATGGTTTGTAATCTTCAAAAGTATCAAGGTCATGAGAGTTAAAGAAAGACTAAGGAAGTGTTCCAAAGTAAAGGATCTGAAGAGACAAGAAACTAATCTCTAAAGGCAACACATGGCTGGGCACAGTGGCTCATGCCTGTAATCCCAACACTTTAGGAGGCTGAGGCTGGTGGATCACCTGAGGTCAGGAGTTCAAGACCAGCCTGACCAACATGGAGAAAGCTCATCTCTACTAAAAATGCAAAATTAGCTGGGTGTGGTGGCACATGCCTATAATCCCAGCTACTCAAGAGGCTGAGGCAGGATAATCACTTGAACCCAGGAGGTAGAGGTTGTGGTGAGCCAAGATCGTGCCATTTCACTCCAGCTGGGCAACAAGAGTGAAACTCCGTCTCAACAACACAACAACAACAACAACAACAAAAGGCAACATGTGACTCTGAACTAATTCTTTTTGATGTGAAGAACATTATTGGGACATTTGGCATAAAGAACATTATTGGGACATTTGGCAAAATGCAAATAGAATCTGAGGATTAGATGGTAATAAAAGTATTGATGAAAATTTCCTATTTTGATGAGTATAGACGACTAGTAGGGAGGGTCTGCTCCTCACAATACCCTCTGTTCTACCCTGTGCTTCCTCTCTTGCAGTGGGGCAAAGAGAAGGAAGATGGAAAAAGGAAAATGTCTCTTACTTAATTGGGCAAGCTTGTTATTTTTGTCCCAGATAATGATAACTGAGGTGTGTACGTATGTGTGTGTGTTTTATATATTTTCTTGCTATGTTACTTATTGCATAAAGATTTATAATTATTATATATTCAAAATAACTGTACCCTTTATAGAAATAAAAGCTCTTTGAGACCAGGGTATAGTGTCTCATACCTGTAATCCCAGCACTTTGGAAGATCAAGGCAGAAAGATTGCTTGAGGCTAGGAGTTGGAGACCAGCTTGAGCAACCTAGCAAGACCCTCATCACTTTAAAAAAAGAATAACTAAGTAAATAAAACCTCTTTGTTGCATTTAATCTGTTTGGTTTTGAATCCTACTTAGCCTGAAATTAATATTAGGGCTCCTGCTTTCTTTATGTTTATATGTGCTTAATGTAACCTTGTCTGTCATTTACTTTGATATATATTTTTTTATTGGGGGAAAATGTACCATTTTAACCATTTTTAGGTCTACAATTTAGTGGCATTAATTATATTCACAGTGTTCTACAACTATTTCAAAAACTTTTCATTATCCCAGAAAGAAACTCTAACCATTAAGCAATAGCTTCTCATTTCCCCTCTCTCCAGCCTCTGATCATCTCCAATCCACTTTCTGTCTGTGAATTTGCCCATTGTAGGTATCTCAATATTTGTCCTTTTGTGTCTGACTTATTTTATTTCACTTAGCTTGTCTTTAAGGTTCATCTGTGTTTTAGCAGGTATCACAATTTCATTCCTTTTCATGGCTGAATAATATTCTCTAGTACATATGTAACACATTTTGTTACTCATTGACCTGCTGATAAACACTTGGGTTGTTTCCACCTTTTGTCTGTTGTGGATAATGCGGCAATGAACATTGATGTATGAGGATCTGTTCGAGTCCCTCCTTTCAATTGCTTTGGGTATACACCTAGGAGAGGAATTGCTGTATACTATTTGCTTTTTGCATGACTGTTTTACTGTATTTTGAAAGCATCTCTTGAGGAAGCATACAATTTGAGAATTTTTGTCATAAAATAAAGGACTATAGCCCATTTACACTTATTGTTGAAATATATTATTAGTATTATGTCTATCAACTAAAAATTATTTTATTGTTTTCTTGCTTTTTCCAGTGTTTGCTGTTTGGCATGCAGATCATGTATTCTTTGCTTTTTATCTTTTCCAGTGTGTGTATGTGTGTACATATCACATATGTTATATAATTATATATTATATATTGTAATGCATTTTATGTGTATTTATGTATGGCATATTTTCTGTCTATAATTCTACAAATAGTTATTTTAACTTTTCAAAAGCATTCTTTAACTCACAGTATTTTTCTAACTATTAATCAAGAGTTCATCAATACTTCCCAAGTTCTCTTTGCCTCTTATTGAGAATATTTGTAACTTTTCAAATTTTGAACCACTTTTAAAATTCTTCAGAGTTTTTTTCTGTTTAAACAGAGAATTTAAATGGCATTTGCACCCTGTAATTTCATTTCATGGCTTCCCTATTCTTGATTCTTAAATTTGCTTCATCTCTTGACAATTTTAAACACATCTCAGAGTTCCTGATTTAAAAAGCGCTCCGGGTGATATATTTCTTAAACCCTTGCATATTTGAAGGTATCTTTCTTGAGACTTCAAACACTGTAAGTACCTTGGTTGGACATCAAATTATCAAATCACAATCTTTTTCTCTATTCTTCTGAAAACTCTGTAGATGTTCTTTATCTGAATTGAGGACAATAAGAGCTTGAAGACAGTCTGATTTTCCTTCCTTAGTATATTTCCTCTTTATTCTGTGTATATACTTGTAGGCTTTTAAAAATCCTGAATCTTCAAACGTTTTTGTGGGGTGTCTAGGTAGAGGTCCATTTCCAGCAATTTTGTCCTGGGATATATTGATCTCAAGTGATCTGCATACTCAGGGTGCGCATGGTGTTTCCTTTACCATGGATTGTGTTATATGTAAATTTTTGGTGCAGCAAAAGAAGTAGCACTTGAATATCAATTTCCTTAGCAAGGCAATTTACTTCTATAGATGGGTGTGGCTCACAGATGGAACAATGGCGAGTACACACCTGGACAAGGAAGGGGAAGGGGTTCTTACTCGTGACGGAGGTCGCCCCTACTGCTGTGTCATTCCCCTGTTGGCTAGGGTTACCAAGCACAGTCTAGGCTAATTCCAACTGGCTATTTTAAAGAGGGTATGAGCCAGAGTGGTGGGGTGGATAGTTTGGCGGGAAGGACTGTTACATGCAGGTCAGAGCAGGTAACCAGGGGTCAAAGCAGGTGACTGGAGCAGGTGACCAGAATGAGTCAGGACGGAGCAGGGGACCAGGGGAACAGATGTGAACTGCTGAATAGAACTGGTGGAAAAGGTTGTTTAGTGAAACTACAAGGAAGTTAAACTTTGAAGTGGAGAATTAAAGAATAAGAGAGCTGAACATACTTACATACTGACTCTTTGAAGAGAAACTTGGGGTTCACTATATTTAACAATTGTTTCTCTCTGGTGTCACCCTTCAGAATCACCAAATGACCACTTGGTGCTTCTATGCTCTCTGGTCTCCCTATCTATAAACTTTCCTCCTGCCTTTTTCATTTCTATATCTTTCTTTCTGCATATTTGATGAGATTTCTTGACCTTTACCTCTACAGCACAGATTTAATATTTTACAGTACCAATTCGGTTCTTTAATCTTACCCAGGGATTAGTGGTGGGTTTTCATTCTGTGATTACATTTTCAGTTTCTCTGACATAGTTTCCTTTTCTTATCAATTCCCTTTTCATTTAATCATTTTTTTTTAAGTCTCATTCTGTGGCTTTTTAAAGAAAGCCTTTCCTTCTTCTCTTTATGGCTCTACCTTTATTTCATAGAGGCCGTGTCTCTGACATGCAGAATAGGACATTGAGTAAGATTTTCCCTGCAGACCACATTGTTAGGGAGACCCAAAATGAGGAGGAAGGGCTAGGTGCCCACATTCTATTAAGGGGATGCAGCCTATGTAGACCCTCTGACTTGATCCCGTAAAGCCACCTCCTTGGGAGCTTTGGGCCATTCTTGGAGTTCCAGGACAGACAGCTGGGCCTGCATTTCTGAGAATGCTCCCACAGGGCCATGACAAAGCACCAATTCCCAGCTCTCTCCCTTTCCTTGAAGTTGAGGAAGGCAGAGTTTCCAGAGCCCAAGAGGCTTCTTTTGCAGCAAAAAAGCTCCAGGGCTTGACAGAGTCAACATTGTCCCTGAGGGGAACTCGGCTTTTTACCAGTTTCTAACCACAGTCAAGTCCTCCTTCAGTTTTTCCCCAGACTTTCTCCTTGCCTCAGCCTGGTAACAAAGGCATTTCAACTAATCCACAGGATCATGCTAATTGGCAAATAACTCAGGCTCTCATGCCCTGAGGGTGTCACAGGCCTGTTGGGCACTGCCAGGGGAAGAGGAAAACTGAACGCCTTAGCAATTGCAACAGCTCCTATATTTAATTGTATTTAAATACATCCCCTCAAGGAGTCTGCAGGACCTCAGGGGTACAGAAAGTTATGAGCTAAAACAATTTCTGTTAATTGCTGAACCAGACACTCAAACAGAACCCTGGGTTTGAGATTCTTGTATGGAAATCAGCTCATTCTAATTATAGGGTGAGCTAAGATCCCACCTTAGACCAGGGTCTCTCAAAGTGGCTTTCTCAAACCACCTTTTCTATAAAATGTTAATAGGTGTTTCTGAAAATAGGGTTCCGATGAAAATAAATTTGAGCTCTGCATAGTAAACAGAGTGGCAGGTTTCTTTCCTGCAGGACTTCTTGGCATCTGGCATGCTAATTGCCTATTATTCAGTGAATCATTGGGCATACACTGAGTATCTGTTGTGTGCCAGGCATTGAGGAAACAGAGATTCCCACATGGTCCATGTCTGCAAAAAGCTTACAGCCAATTTTATAATCCCTTAGTTCTCAGTACCTGCAACATCAGATGAAAACTTGTTAGAAACGCAGGCTCTCCAGCCTTGTCTCCACACTTACTGCATCAGAACCTGCATTGTAACACGCTTCCTGCATGATTAAAATATGAAAAGCCCTGGAATAATGCATCCCTAGGAGAGAAAAAGAAGGAAAAAAGAATGGCTGCACTGGGAAGCCGCGAACTTTGCTATGGGGCCCAGGTAAAACCATGGGCAACCGAGCTGGGGAGGAACACATTGTCCTCATTTCAGCTTAGACAGTGAGACTCAAGCCATGAGCACTGGGAAGAATGCAGTTCCCTTTCCGCATCAATCTTTGTTGAGGCAAGGCTCAACTCTGAGGAAAAGAAAAACCCCAAATAATAGTGTCTTAAACAAGATAAAATGTTTACCCTTCTCTTACTTTCTTCCTTTTTGTTAGAGACAGAGTCTCACTCTGTAGCCCAGGCTGGAGTAACCTGATGCGATCTCAGCTCACTGCCACCTCCTCCTCCCAGGTTTAAGCAATCCTCCTGCCTCAGTCTCCCAAGTAGCTGGGAATACAGGCGCCCGCCACCAAACCCGGCTAATTTTTTTTTTGTATTTTTAGTAGAGACAGGGTTTCACCATATTGGCTAGGCTGGTCTTGAACTCCTGGCCTTGTAATCCGCCCACCCACCTTGGCCTCCCAAAGTGCTGGGATTACAGGCATGACCCACCACGCCTGGCCTTACTCTTTTCTTACTTTCAAGAAGTCCAGCAGTTAGAAGTACTGGGCTGGAATGACAGACTACAGGATCAAGGACCCATGTCCTTTCCATCTCATTACTGTACCACACATGCCTTCCATTTCCAAATTCAACTCATGGTCCGAGATGGCTGCCAGACTTCCAGCCATTACAGCTACATTTCAGCAAGCAGAAAGTGAGGGAGAAGGGCATATCCTCCTGCTTTTAATAATTATACACAGTGTCTACTTATTTCTCATTTGCTTAAATTTAATCACATAACCACACCTAGCTGCAAGGGAGGCTAGGGGATATACTCATTATTCCAGGCAGCCACACGCCAGTTAAAAATCAGAAGTCTGCTACCATAAGCCATAGCATCTCTCAGGATCATGTTTGGTGACACTAAGATATGTAACTGACAATCTGTCTTTTAGGCTGACTGACGGTGCCATGGCCCACACGTACACCTCTGGAGGGCCTTCTGGAAATGGAAAACCTGAAGTAAAAGTGGAAGAACAATCAACCCCTGCAGCACCTAACTAACCTGAGACATTCTTCTATTGTTTTTTATTCTGGCCTCAATTGACAAGACCATTGGACTTTGTAACCCACCTTGGTCAACCTCATGACTTCAGACCCTACGACCCCCTCCTGGCTTCCAAAACAGCGCCCTAAACTATAACTTCTGTAACTTTCCACGGCATACCCCAAACCTATAAATCCAACTCCTATCCCACTGTTCTCCACTGACTGTCTTTTCAGACTCAGCCTGCCCGCACCCGGGTGAATAAACAGCCATGTCGCTCACACAAAGCCTGTCTGGGGAGTCTCTTCATTCAGAGTGCGCGTTTTAACGCAACCAAAATGAGTAACTGAGACAAAAGTCTCAATCACTGAGGTTTATTAAGCCAGCTTTAGGGCACATCTAGGAAAAACATGAGCCACAGACATATTTGTGTCTATTTTTCAGGAGGTTTAGGATTTATACATTTCTTTGAAGTGGGGAAAGGCATGTAGGGCAGGCAGTAAGGGGAATAGTTACATTCTTGTGAGACTTCAGTTAGTGCCCCGTAAATCTACGTTTTATGTAAGATAAGGTGAATGTCTAAAGAGAGAAAGGGAGTAAAGGAAGAATCAGTTATCCAGTCTCTGGGTAGTTAGAGGAAATGAGTCTTGACTTGGTTCTGCACCTGGGGAGATAAGCTTGTAAGACGCATTATCAGTGTAGAGTTTTAGGAGCTACGCTTAGATTGTTGACCCAGAGTTACCATTGGCATGTCCTTGTTTACAGAGGCCAGCAAAGAATTTACTTATGAATGATCTATGGGGGTAGCCCTTCGCAGATGCCTGAGGCTTTTACCTTCCTCCGGGGATGCATAAGGTTAGTAAGAGTTATTCATTTGGAAGAGGAGGCTGAAAGGACTCAGCCTTCAGACTTAAGTTTCCCTTTTCCATAAGAGATTTGAGGAGTTCGGCCAGGCACAGTGGCTCATGCATGTAATCCCAGCACTTTGGGAGGCTGAGACTGGTGGATCATTTGAGGCCAAAAGTTTGAGATAAGCCTGAACAACATGGTGAAACCCCATCTCTACTAAAAATGTAAAAATTAGCCAGGCATGGTGGCACACACCTGTAATCCCAGCCACTCGGGCAGCTGAGGCTTGAGGATAGCTTGAACCTGGGAGGCGGAGGTCGCAGTGAGCCGAGATCATGCCACCACACTCCAGCCTGGGCAATAGAGCAAGACTCCATCTCAAAAAAAAAAATGATTTTTATTTCCCTTTACATAATCTTAGACAAGGACTCAGCTTTGCTACAGATGACATTAGCAGCAGACACAGTGATGAGTCACCTATTTCACAAGCCCAAATGAGTGCAGACATCAGCGGGGAGACAGAGCTGGCAAACACCAGAAGACTGTGAGTATATGTGGGACACTCTCATGGCACAACCTGGAGAGATTTTGAGATGGCTGAAGATCTAGCAGATTTTAAGTTATTATTGTTAACACAACCTCCTTTCTACCCACAGTGTGTGAGAACCAGGGAGTTCAAGGTTACACTTGTTTCCAGCATCAGAGGGAAAGAGGCAATTGGCCTGGTTCTCCCACCTCTGCTGCTTTGGGAGTTAGATGGGCTCATCCCATTCAATGGTTCATCATTTCTCAACTTCCAAATAATGAGAATAACAGTAAGTTCATGGAGAGAAATTTCTGAATTTAAATTTTTTATTTATACGTTTTCCTTAAAACACTAGTGCTTCCAACTGCTTGTCTGCTTCTGAGCAGAGATTTTTTTTCTTTAGTGAATATATGGCAAATGGCAAAATAAATACTGATGGGAAACAGAATAAAATTGCAAGTTCAACAACTTTGCCATGAACATGTGGTTGTCACTACATTTTGCACATGTTGAATAGAGCCATGTTTCCTACAGGTAAAACTTTCTGATTGTCATCTGCAAGATGAACTTAGATGTGTTGAGATGTCCTGGTGGACAGCGAAAGGCACAATGATGTCCAGACACTCTGTCCCTAAAAGGAGAGGGGTCCACTGCTCTAGGAAAAGGCTAAAGGCAGGCTCTGAAACTTGGGAGGCCGAATCAAATGGCCCCACCATCTTTCATAGCCCAAGCCACTTCTCAGCAGTCACAAGCCCTGTTCAGGCCTCCCAAACGCCTCCCTCTGCACCCCCTGCACCCTGAGAGGCTAGAAAGCATAAGGCTAAGGGTATGGACTCTGGAGCTGGACTGCCTGGTGCAAATCTCATCTTGACTTAGTAGCTATGTGACCTTGCACAAGTCTAAATGCTTCATTTCTCAGTTTCTGCATTACTGAAATGGGAATAATAGTAGCACTTATTGAAGAGGCTGTGAGTGAATGGACCTGAAGCATATGAGCCATATAAGTGTTGGCTCCTATTACTGTCACCATGATTACCACCTCTTAGACAAGGCCTCATGGAGGCCACTAGTGCTCTCTTCAGAGCCTTGGCCCAAACCACTGGACAGTGAGTGCTCAAAGCCCTGAACCCTTCGCGCACCCATCCAGAAACTGCCAATGACTCCTTGAGAGCCACAGAATTGAGTAGAAACTTCAAACCATCCCATTCAATGCCTTTGTTCCTTGAAGGAGGGAAGAAGGAAGAAGATAGAATAAAAGAATGCAGGGAAGCAAGGAAAAGATTGACTACGGCGCTGCGTGATTGCTTCTGCTCATTGGCTACTGTCCTAAATGTGCGGTCAAGTTGGAAATCAATTGTTAGGCTAAGTTGGTCATCTTAGGAGAGTCTGTTCCCTGTACATTTCAAAACCTAGACTGTAATGGGTTAATGTCAAAAATAACTTATCACTCAAAGACAGGCATGTATATATATATATATATATATTTATGTATGTCTGTCTATAACTCGTCAGAACATAGTTTTGTGAATTCCCTGGGTGTTCACAGCCCTCGACTGGTCATACTATGAACAAGATCAGCCTAACGGGACTTGGAGGAGGTCATCTGCAGAATTCCCCTGCACTTGCTCTTCTGGGCAAATCAGAGGCACCAGAAGTACTGGGACCCCTCCCCCACCCTCCAGTTTGCTGAGGACTGCCCCAGTTTGAGCAGTGAAAGCCCTGCATTGCAGGAAATCTCTGAGTTCCAAACCAGAATGGTTGGTCCCCCCAAGGACCTGGCATCAGTGAACTTAGTCTGGCTCTCAGGGACTCTACGTTTGTTCCAAGAAGATACCCAAAGAACCCAAACTGTAGTTCTAGCAGGGGTTCACAGTTGATTTGTTATCAGAGCTGCTGGGAAGCTGCTGGCTTCTAACCAGGACCTTCAGTGTTGACTGAAATTTGGGCACGTGTGGTCAGCCTAGAGCCTGGGCAGCTTCAACTTCTGCCCCCCACACTGTCCCCACCCTCATACCCAGGCCTCACCAGAGATCAGCTACAGCAGAATCTCTGAGGGAGGCCCCCGGGCAGCAGCGTTGTAGAATCTCACGAGGTGATTCCAACCCACAGCCAAGTTTGTGAGAGCCAGTAATCTGGAATGGGGGCTGCAAACTTTTTTCTGTAAAGCACCAGAGAATAACAACTTTTGGCTTCATAAGCCATGTGGCCTCCATCCTGACCGCTCAATTCTGCCATCGTATGGCAAGGGCAGCCACAGACAATACATGAACAAATGGGCATGGCTGTGTTCCAGGCAGATCCAGCGTCATGGGCGTTCAGCCCCTGCAAGCACAGGGTCCCAGCTTAAAAGGACCTTCGTGCTTAGCTTAGTGCTCTGCTATTGCTGTCTTGAGAGTCTTAATAGTTTTAGAACAAAGGATCTCATATTTTCATATTGCACTGGGCTCCGCAAATTCTGTAGCTGATCCTAGTTCCAATAAAACTCTGTTTACGAAAACAGACATTGGGTCAGATTTGTCCTGTGAGCCACAGTTTGACAACCAATCAGTGGTCTAGAGCCTTGTGCCCATAGTTCAGTCCATTCGGAGTTGGTATGGAGACCAGCACCAGCAGCAGCAGCAGCTCATGGCTTATTAGACAGCCCGAGTCTCTGGGCCAGGCATGGTAGCTCATGCCTATAACCCCAGTGCTTTGGGAGGTCGAGGTGCGAGGATCAGTTGAGCTCAGGAGTTCAAGACCAGCCTGGCAACATAGCAAGATCTCACCTCTACTAAAAATAAAAGTTAAAAAATTAGCTGAGCATGGTGGTGTGTGCCTGTAGTCTCAGCTGTTCAGAAGGCTGAGGTGGGAGGATCACTTAAGTCCAGTAGTTCAAGACTACAGTGAGCCATGATCGTGCCATTGCACTTCGGCCTGGATGACAGAGTGAGACCCTGTCTCAAAATAACAACAACAAAAACCATCCCAAGTTTCACCCCAGACCTGCTGAACCAGAGTCTGCAGTTTAACAAGATCCCCAGGTGATTCCTATGCACAGCACAGCTTGAGAAGCACTGCCCAAAGAAAGGGCTTTAAGAATGGGGTTGATTGAAGGGCATGATGGCTCATACCTGTAATCCCACCACTTTGGGAGGCCGAGGCAGGCAGATCATGAGGTCAGGAGTTCGAGATCAGCCTGACCAACATGGTGAAACCCTGTCTCTATTTAAAAAAAAAAATGCAAAAATTAGGTGGGCATTGGTGGCACATATCTGTAATCCCAGCTACTCAGGAGGCTGAGGCAGGAGAATCACTTGAACCAGGAGGTGGAGGTTGCAGTGAGCCAAGATAGTGCCACTGCACTCCAGCCTGAGCAACAGAGTGAGACTCCATCTCAAAAAAAGAAAGAAAGAAAAAAAAAAAAAGAACGGGTTGACCACAGAAATGAAGTGGGGGTGTTTTAGATAGGCATTTTCTTAAAGCTGGCTCTTTGAAGCTCTGAATGTGTGTGTGTGTGTGTGTGTGTGTGTGTGTGTGTGTGTGTGTGTTTGTGGGCGCGCAAGCTAAACAAAATGCTTTGTCCTCAATGTAACCTGAACACCCATTCATCCATTCTTTCATTTACACACCACACACATTCTCACACACATGCAGTGGTTTGCGTTCCACACACAGGCACACGTCCACAGGCATACCTGCTCACTCACCTGCACACACACATTCACACCATCATTGCTGCTCCGTTCAGGAAGGACAGAGGAAATGTGATGAGGTGCTGGCAGGACCAGCCCTATTAAGAGAGGGAAGAGGCATTCCCGGAGGCAAGGGGGTGTTGCAGGCACACAGGCCTGGAGGGGAGAGTGCTGGGATCAGCAGTTTAGCATAAGTGGGACAGAAATACAAGGAGTAGCAGGCGAGTCAGAAGCAAAGACCAAAGGAACCATAGAGGCAGGAGAAGGGCAGAGCCGAGTGAGGGCAGCCCGGAGCCCAGGAGCACTCTGAAGGTCCTCAGGGCTGAACGTGACCCCAAGCCAACCACAGCACAGGCTGCCAGAAAGGAACACTCTAAGGAACAGCAACATCTGTCCTCTCTTAGTGTCAAAGGAGAGACTGAGGCCCAGAGAGGGGCAGAGGCTTGCCAAGGTCACACTGCTGGCAGACCCCTAGCTAAAGATCTAGTTGTTCAACCAAATCCAGCCTACTTACTTGCAAGTTTTCCCATGCCAGCTGGGGTTTCAAAACATTCCTATGGTGAGAGATGTTAAGGACACAGTTTTGGGGTGAGGGGTGGCAGTGGCTATTCTTTGCGGGAACAGCCTGCTAAGAACAGAGATGACAGCCCTGGGGGGACCCCCCGGCTGAAGCTCAGAAGGATGTGCCCTCTGACCTGCTTCCCTTTGCACAGTGAGGGGAAGGCAGGGAGCTGACATTGTCCCTCCAGCCCCTGCACCTATGGAAGCCTCCAGAGACGGAACAAACAAAACACACTCTGTTGCTGAGTGTGTGTTTGGTCAGGAGAGACAGCCTGGGAGAGAGGAAGCAATTATATTTAGTATTTACTGCCCCATACATGATTCAGTTGAAAAAGAATGTCACCTTTACTGTAAAAATCAATTTTAATAAGGGAAACGCTTCTATACGCAACAAAATTCTCAGCCTCGGGACGCATGAGCATTAATTAATGCTGCTGCTGCTCCATCTTTTCTGTCACCCCCCAACCCCAATTCAGCAGAAGAATTGGGCCAAAGAATTGCCATGCTGGAAGAGACAGGAACCAGCCCTTGGGGAGGGAGCCCTGCGGTCTGGAACCAACCGCCTCCTAACCTCCTGGGCAGCACCAGCCAAGGCAAAAACCTGCCAGGAGCAAGCTGCTTCAAGAGACAGGCAGAGTGACTATGCCAGGACCCAGGCAAAGTCCTCAGCTGCCTGATTCAGCACAGGTATCACCAAGGGGACCCAACAAACCACTTCTGCCCTCTGGGACTCAGTTTCCCCATCTGTGCAATAATGAGGGAGTTGGCCTTCCAGCTCTAATGTTCTATGACTCTAGAGTCTAGACCAGGGTTGGCAAACTATAGTCTACAGATCCAATCAGGCCCTCAGCTGTTTTTGCATAGCTCCTTAGCTAGGAACTTTAAAAATATTTTTAAAGAACTATTTAAAAAAAAAAAAAAAAAAAAAAAAAAAAAAAGGAAAGAAAAACACAAGGAAGGCTATGCGACACTGTCTGTATGTGACCCGCAAAGCCTAACACACTTACTATTTAGCCTTTTACAGAAAAGGTCTGCCAATCACTTCTCTAGATAATGTTAAATTGGTGCTTCTCTCTATCAGAATTCATAGAACGCTCTGGAACTCTTTGGGATAAGTAGGATTGATCTGTAGCTGTGCAATTGTTGCTGAATTCTCCCACCTCCACTGTCCCATAAGCTCTAGGGAGGCTTGCTCATCAATGCCCTCCTAGACCCCAGCACACAACAGATCTTCAGTTACTATTTGCTGAATGACTGAATGAAGTCCATGCTCTTACATCCTTGTAGCCTATATGCAGCACCCCTCAGCCTGAATACTCACTTCAGCATCATGCAGACCGAAACCATATACTTGTTTTACCCAATTAACCATCACTGAGCACTTTACTAGAACAAGGCTCCATGCTAGGCTGGTGCCCAGGCGTGGCTCTGCCCACCAGGAGCTCAGTCCAGTAAGAAAGATCAGACACAGACACAAATAACTACAATACAAGATAGGCCACTATTCATACCCTGAAAGGAATGTAGAGAAAGTGCAATGCACACACAAAAGGAAGGGGCAATTAAACCCGAGCAGGATTAACAGTCCACTAGATAAAATGAGCAAAGCCAGGAAAAGACAATTCACAAAAATGAATGTACTCCAATAAAACAAGTATATGGGAAAGTCCTCAGCTTTACTGGTAACCAGAAAAATGCTAATAAAAATTACAAGACATCTTTTGACAATTATTAAAATAGTAAAAAAAAATCTATTTCAAACCGTAATGCCCCGTGCTTTCAATGGTACAATGAAAGGCTCTCTTGCACAATGCTGTCGGGTGGGAGTAAAGTTGAATAACTCTTTGAAATCAATTTGGCAATAATATCAAACATCACAAAAACGTTCAAACTTTATGACCCAGTCATCCCCCTTCCAAGAGTTGGTCCAAAGAAAATAATTCAAGTTAAGAAGAGGTTTATATGCTAATACAAGGGATGACTACAGTAGCAGTTATTTGGAAGCAGTCTAAAACCTTACCATGGAATTATCTTCCCAGGATCCCTTTCCTACATGAGCTACCTGGTCCTTTAAAGATCACCAAGTGAGTGGAATCTGACCCTAAACCCCTTGCTCCACAAGAGGAGCCTGCTCAGCTGGGCGTAATGGTTCATGCCTGTAATCCCAGCACTTTGGGAGGCTGAGGTGGGCAAATCACCTGAGGTCAGGAGTTTGAGACCAGCCTGGCCAACATGGTGAAACCCCATCTCTACTAAAAATACACAAATTAGCTGGGCATGGTGGCACACACCTGTAATTCCAGCTCCTCGGGAGGAGAATGACTTGAACCCCCAAGGCGGAGGTTGCAGTAAGCCAAGATCGCTCCATTGCACTCCAGCCTGGGGGGACAAGAGCAAGACTTCATCTCAAAAAAAAAGTACCCTGCTCCTGAAAAACAGGGTCTCTGTTTCGATGGCTGTATTGTCACATGTAAAGCTTGGGTATGGTCAGTGGGTATTTTCTGCCACATGGAGAGGAAAAGCAGAGGAAGCTGGTCAGCTGAGGGAGAGGGGAAAGGATGAAGCCGAAGCAGGCACGGATGCCTCAGACAACTGCACACAGGTTCCAGGTCCCCACAGCCCAGCAACATTTCTAATCTTGGCTTCTGGGAGATGCCCCAGTAGCCTCTGCACAGAGATCCCTTTTTGCCTAAGCTCTTTTAGGCTGAGTTTCTGTCATGTATAACTATTACTAACATACACTGGAACAGTGTGTAACCATTAACAATTGTGATTTTATGAAGCAACATAGGAAAAAATCTTTTGACCTAATAAAGGGAAAAAAAGAAAAACAGGCTGGGAGTCTGGGCACAGTAGCTTACACTTGTAATACTAGCATTTTGGGAGGCCAAGGCAGGAGGATTACTTGAGGTCAGGAGTTCAAGACCAGCCTGAACAATATAGGAAGAAACCCTCTCTACAAAATATTGAAAAAAAAAAAAAAAAACCTGGACACAATAGTGTGTGTCTGTAGTCCCAGCTAATTAGGGGGCTGAGGCGGGAGAATCACTTGAGCCCAGGCGATTGAGCTGCAGGGAGCCATAATCCTGTCACTGCACCCCAGCATGGGTGACACAGAGAGATCCCATCTATATACATAAAAAAATTAGGTACAACATTACATGTGTACTACATATACCAATGTATGTGCACAGGGAAACTGGAAAGGCATGTGTTAAAAGTTGTGTCAGTGTCAGTGATGTGATATTGAGTGACTATTTCCTCTATGCCCTTACTTACATTGCTTTCCTTAAAATAAAATTCTGATTGAGGAGATGAGCCATAGACCAAGGCAACAGTGATGCTAAGTGAACATTGCTTGTTGCCCAGAGGGAGGACAGATATGGAGCTGGATAACAGAAGGGAAGGGTATCTTTATTACATCCAGCTAGAGAGATCAGAAAAAATGATGAAGGCAGCAGCATCTGAAATGGGGTTTCAACGACGGGAAGGACTTGAACAGGAAACAAAGTCTGCCAGGTGGGAAAGAAAATTGAGATGGAGAGAAAAGGATAAATGGGCATGGACGAGCACTGCATTAGGGAAGGAGGAGACATTCCCTATGGCAAGAGCAGAAGATACAAGGTGGAGATCAGTAAGAAATCAGACCACGTCGCAGAGGTTTTAAGCTGGTGACCTTCAGGCCACATTGACCCAGTTTTTTTTTTTTTTAACTCAGCACAGTAAGCACATATTTCTAAATTAGGTGCTATGCCTCTCATCTCTATCTCCTCTAAATTTGCCTTTTGTGATGACAGCTGGGACACTAATATTCGGCTTGGCCTGCTGGCTCTCTTAGCCTCTGCCAACAGGGGGCGCTAGAGAGAGATTGCAAGGTGGAGGAGCCAGTGAACCCACACAATGAAGGTGGGAGCCCTTCCTGATCTGGCTTTAATTTGTAAGGTACGGTATGCACATGTCATATGATCCAGCAATCTCACTCCTAGGTATGTCTTTGAGAACCTTTCCATGCACCCTGGGAGGCATGACCAAGAATGTTCAGAGTAGCGTTTCATGATAGCAAAATCCTAGAAGCAAACCAAATGCCTAATAGCAAAAGAATAGATAATGTGTGGTGTTTTTACACAATGAGATATTACACAGCAGGGAAAACTAATGAACTAAGCTATAGGCATCATCATGGATGAATTTTAGAAACAACATTAAGTGGAAAAAAAAGGAATTTTATAGAAGACTGTGAATATTTTACTGTAATATCATACAGTATGATTTTTTATAAAGTTCAAATGCAAATAAAAGTAAATAATATATGCTTTGGAATATGTACATATGTGCTAAAACTATTACAAAACAGCCAGGAAATCATAAATACCAAATCCTGGGTTGTGGTCATTTCTGGGGGAGGCAAGGGGTTAGAATAAGAAAGATGCACCCAGACACACGCAAGAGTACCAGGAAAGTTCCAGTTCCAAAAGTGGATGATGAGCTCACGGGTGCTCATTTTGTCATCATGTTTTGCAATTAATATATGCATTACAAATATTGTTCTGTATATACATAAAACATTTCATAATAAACATCTTGAAAAATTTAATCATAAAATAGCTTGTGACCAAGAAACGGTGTTTTCAGGAGGACCCTGTGGACTCTGCCTCCAAATGTATTGGGGGCTGAGCCTGGGTGAGGATGGAGGTGCTGGGCTGGACTCTGGCCAGCACCATGTACAGACATCCCACCTGTTTGCTGCCTCCCCAGGCATAGCCACCCCTGAGAGGAGTCAGGAGAGCCTTGACCTGGACATCTGGACCAGCTTCCAGTTCCACGTCTAACTTACTGAGTTACCTTGATCAAGTTTCCTCACCTCGGTTTTCCCATTTGTACAATGTGAGAGTAGGGAACAGGTGATTACTCAAAGCCTTCATTCTAGTGTTACTGAGTGGCCCGGGTGCCTTGATGAAAAAAGTGGATTGGGAGCTTAATAGTCCTGCTGTCACCAGCTGGGGGACTTTGGGGTTTTTTGTTTTGTTTTGCTTTGTTTTGAGATGGAGTCTCTCTCTGTTGCCCAGGCTGGAGTGCAATGGCATGATCTCGGCTCACTGCAACTTCCACCTCCTGGGTTCAAGTTATTCTCCTGTCTCAGCCTCCTGAGTAGCTGGGATTACAGGCACGTGCCATCATGCCCAGGTAATTTTTTGTACTTTTAGTAAAGACAGGGTTTCACCATGTTCTTCAGGCTAGTCTTTTTTTTTTTTTGGAGACAGAGTCTTGCTCTGTCACCCAGGCTGGAGTGCAGTGCGATCTCAGCTCACTGCAACCTCTGTCTCCTGGGTTCAAGCAATTCTCCTGCCTCAGGCTCCCAAGTAGCTGGGATTACAGGCATGTGCCACCATACCCAGCTAATTTTCTTTGTATTTTTAGTAGAGACAGAGTTGAGCCAGGCTGGTCTCGAACTCCTGACCTCAGGTGTTCTGCCCACCTCAGCCTCCCAAAGTGCTGGGATTACAGGCATGATCCACGCCCGGATGACTTTGGGCTTTTTAAGAAGCAACTTAACTTCTCTCTGCTTAGTTTCCTCATTTGTTAAATGAGGATGGATCAGGTATCTGCCTCATATGGTTATTGTGAGGATGAAATAAAATAATACTTGTAAAGCACCCAGCATAGAATCTGAACGAGAAAGCCCCCAGTAGACAGCAGCCATTGTGTGAAAGATCAGGCAGCCTGAGTGGCCACACCCATGCTGTGGAAGTGTCCTCCCAAGGGCCACACTCCAGGAGGTGCACCTGGCCCATGTTGTGCCAGACTGTGCCAGGCTGTTTCCTGCTTTCACCATCACTGGCTCCCCGGTGCTGTCAGGAGTAGCTCCTTAGTGTGACATTCAGGGCCTCTGCCACCTCTTGCCAACCTCCCTCCCAGGCTTCCTCTGGTGCATCCTGCCTTCCTTCTGAGTGCATCTGATGGTGTCTGAGTCTAGCTGCTGCCCCGGGGTAGATTCTCACTCCTCTTCAAACCAAGGGTGTTAGTCCTGTTCACCTCACTCATCAGTAACAGGCCTGAGGATTGCTCCACAGCTCCTGGGATACAAGGACGATTTTGTGCTTTCCATGATAAAACCAGTTTGCCCACCCATGTCCATGGTCGACAAGTAGTCCCTCAACCTCCCTTACATGGTACAGAAAGCCCCTAAGCTTACATAGTCGAGTTCTGAGGGCCACTGCCCCTTGTGGTCATGGCTGCCCTGCTTCTTGCTCAGACCCCTGGGGGCCATCCAAAGGCAAGTCACTGTGCTGGTCATCCTACTCCTCCTTCTCCACTTGCTGAGGCTCCTGGGGCTCCCAGGCTCCCATACATCCCCCCTACCCACCCAAGGAGCCACATTGCTATGAGGTTCAGGCCCCTCCACCCTCTTAGGAACCTGCCATGCCACCAACCTTTCTGAAGCAGGGGATGGGGAAGCAGGACAGGCAGTGTGCCATGAGGTTGGACACTTGCCATTTAATCCAGAGCACAGGTTCTCATGCACCCCCTGCCTCACACAACCCAGTGTGATCACCTAGGCTCAAACCCCCTGCCCCATTAGATGTGGTCTCAGTTTAACTCTACCTGGCAAATTCTTCACTCTAGACTTAAGACTCCAGAAAGCCTGTTTTCTTCCCTTCCCACAGTGAAAGGTTAAAAATAAAACTAAAAGCCCAAACTTCAGAAACATGGGCAGGTTTCTCCGTGGGCAGGGAGACCTGCAGGCTACAGTGAAGCCTGGGGAGAAAATACTTTTGTTCCTCCTGGAGAGCCCACGAGAGTCAACAAAACAAAAAACCAATTAATTTCTTAATACTCCTGTTGGTTATTCAGTGTTAGCCACAATTCAATCTAGCCCACTTTAAAAGAATAGTTCTTATCTTCCTCATCCCATAAAATGCAAACTAAAAGGATAGAATGCTGTGCACAGCACGTAAGTAATCATCTTCGAGGTGGCAGGAAAATGTCTGCCTCTTCAGTAAGAAAGCTTTGGAAACACATCATGTTTCCCTTTGACCCTGTAGTCCACTGAAGAATGACCCTCAAAATCTCCAGGTCCTAATCCCTGGAACCTGGAAAAGTTACCTCATGTGGCAAAAAGGGTCTTGGAAGGTGTAATTAAATTAAGGATCAGGCCAGGTGTGGTGGCACACACCTGTAATCCCAGCTACTTGGGAGGCTAAGGCAGGAGAATCGCTTGAACCTGGGAGGCAGAGGTTGCAGTGAGCCAAGATTGTGCCATTATACTCCAGCCTGGGTGACAAAGAGAGACTCCATCTCAAAAAATAAATAAATAAATAAATTAAGGATCCTAAGATGGAGAGATTATCCTGAATTACCCAAGAGGACCCTAAATGCAATCACAAGTGTCCTTCTAAGAGGGAGGTAGAGGAAGATTTGCCACCAGAGAAGAAGGCAAAGTGACCACGGCAACAGAGGCTAGAGTGCTACAGCCATAAGCCGAGGAATGCAATGCCAGAACCCAGCAGAGGCAGGACATGGACTCTCCTCTGCAGCATCCTGAGGGAATGAGACTCAGTCCTGTAAGACTCAGTTTGGATTTCTGGCTTCCAAAGCTATAAGAATCAATTTCTGTTGGCTTAAGCTGCTAGTCTTAAGTTCACTGGTTACAGCAATCAAAGGAAACAAATGTAAGCCCTGACTGCTAGGAACCTGTGAGCTCAACTGCAGCAACCCTTGTGGTCTAGGAGGTCTGAACAATTAGGTTTCTCCTGCTTTGTCTGCAGGTCACAAATAATTTGTGTCTAGGAAGAAAGAGGCAAGTGAATGAATAGATAAACTGAGGCTAGATCATAAATGATCTTAAATGACAAATTAAGGACTGTGGCTTTTACTCTGCAGATTGTGGGAAGCCACAGAAGTGGAGAAGGGAAATGGTATGAACAGATTTCTTTTTAATACACTGCAGCACTGTAGAGAAAGAATAGGAGGCAGCCAAACTCTACAGCAGGACACGGGGAAGAGACTATTGCAATAATGCGGGAAAGAGATGAGGACAGCGGGAGCCTGAGAGGTCAGGTGGGGAGACACCCACAGAGGCCTCTAGGTCCTGGCACAGAATAAAGAAGGGTAGCTTTTATAAGAAGTGGGAAGAAGGAGAGCAGGTGATTCTCAAAAAGGACAAACCAGGCTCCCTTTTGTTTGGAGGAAATCTAGCCTAGGAAGAGGAAGGCATTTGATCCCATGCCTCTGTATACATTTTTAAATGGCAAAAGCCAACCAAATCATTCACTTAAAAAAGAAACACTTTTGAAAATTCCAGGCAGATCAGCCTATCTCTGGCTAGTACAGTGATCAATATAAGTTAGTTCACACACCTGCTTTCGGTCCTATTTTGCAAAGCATCCAGCCATATTTCGTGTGGGGCTTTGCATGATCAATGCAGATGACACACAAATGTGGGACTTTTACAAGGGAGGTGGCCTGGTTAACAGAAAGGTACTTTAGGCAGCAGGAGCTCCTGGGTTCAGTCCTGACTTTGCTCCTAGCTGTGTGGCCTCAGACAAGCACTGGACCCTCTCTGGGCCTCTGTTTGTCTCTAGATCAGCAGTGTTCAAACAGGTGGCAGAGCTCTGGAGTCCTTAAGTGCACAGGGGTCACAGACACAGGCCTTAAGAGTCCCCAGGGATCCCTCTTCTGCATGTCGCAGGAGGCCTGTTCAAAGGTAAAAGCCATTTATTCTCTTCCTTTAGCTGACATTTATTGACTACTCACTATCTGCCAAGCGCTGTTCTAAGACCCTTGCCTGTGGTACTTGTTTTGCAAATGAGGAAACTGAGGCACAAAGAGATGAAATGATTGGTTGAAGGTTGCATAGCTAACACATGACACAGCTGGGATTTGAACATGCACAGTCTGGCTCCAAGGCCTGCGGTGTCAGCAGCTTGCTTCATGTTTCTGTTTATTCTCTCTCTCCTCTGTGTCCCCACAGCCTCCCAGTTCATCCTCCATTGCATCTGCAGCACACTGCTGTGATTGTGTCCCCCACCCCACACCTTCATATGTTGAAATCCTAACCCCCAAGGTGATGTTATTAGGAGATGGGGCCTTTAAGAAGTGATTAAGTGCTGGGCTCGGTGGCTCACGCCTATAATCCCAGCACTTTGGGAGGCAGACGCCAGTGGATCACCTGAGGTCAGGAGTTCAAGACCAGCTTGGCCAACATGATGAAACCCAGTCTCTACTAAAAATACAAAAATTATCTGGGCATGGTGGTACAGACCTTTAGGCCCAGCTACTCAGGAGGCTGAGGCTGGAGAATTGCTTTAATGAGACAGAGGTAGCGGTGAGCCAAGATTGTGCCACTGAACTCTAGCCTGGGTGACAGAGTAAGACTCTGTCTCAAAAAAAAAAAAAAAAAAAAAGTGATTAGGTGATAAGGACAGGGCACTTGTGAATGGGATTAGAGCCCTTATAAAAGACGCCCCAGAGAGCTCCTTTGTGCCTTCCACCATGCGAGGACACAGCAAGGAAGTGCTTTCTACGAACCAGGAAACAGGCCCTTATCTGACACAGAATCTACCAACCAGCACCTTGGTCTTGGACTTCCCAGCCTCCAGCATTGTGAGAAATAAATTTCTCTCCTTTTTTCTTTTTTTTCCTGAGACAGAGTCTTGCTCTGTCACCCAGGCTGGAGTGCAGTGGCACGATCTTGGCTCACTGCAACCTCCACCTCCCAGGTTCAAGTGATTCTCCTGCCTCAGCCTCCCGAGTAGCTGGGATTACAGGCACTCGACACCGTGCCTGGCTGATTTTTGTATTTTTAGTAGAGACGGGGTTTCACTATGTTGGCCAGGATGGTCTCGAAACCCTGACCTCATGATCTGCCCACCTCAGCCTCCTAAAGTGCTGGGAATACAGGCATGAGCCACCACACCTAGCCGAGAAATAAATTTCTATTGTTTATAAGCTACCCATTATGGAATTTTCATTACAGCAGCTCAAACAGACTAAGATACACACTGTCCACTATAACTCTAGGTTGACCTGCTGGACTCTTCCAACCATTCTTGGAGTACCGCAAGGGTCAGAACAGAGTCCGTTTTTATCTCTGTTCACTCTCCCCACCCCCAAAGCAAGCCTGACACCTGCAAGCTTAGCTATCAGTGAAAATGACTAAGGAATTGTCTGAATGAAGGTTGAAATGAGGGTCAGAGCAAAGCCCAGCAATAAAGCACCCCCTCTGCTCACATACTGGGCACCAGCTCTGTGCCAGACCATGCGCTGGGCACTGTGGACACAGAGGAATCCAACTGGGCCCCTGACCTCCGGAAGCCCAGCCTGGCCAGACAGACAGATCTGCAAGCTGATGACAGACGCACAGTGTGCCATTGTCTAGCATCACCCAGACAAAGCTCACTTACACTGGGTAACATCGTAACGACATCGCAGGAAACCTGCCTGTGCCTCTGACAGCCAGCCCCCACCTGCCAGACTTGGAGCCCAGCCTGTCCTGGGGGAGGGCAGACAGATGGCGACCCTGGCCAGCCAGCCCCCACCCAGACAGCTCTTCATTCCCTCATTCAGTCAGACACACACAGAGCAGCGTGAGGCTGGCCCTGCGGGGCACAGATGAGATGAATCAGACACGGTCCATGCCCTCAGGGATGTCACAGGCTAGTGGGCAGGGTGAGCCACAGACACAATAACCGTCTCGCTAACACGCAGGACTCTCGGAGCCTCAAGAAAACCACCTCCAGGTGCCAGGTGAAGGGAGACCGATTCACATACTGCAGCTTCCAGACACACATTGAACCAAACCTTGACTTTACAGGTATAGAAACTGCCCAGTCACCTCACTAGCAGAACCGGGACAGAAACTCAAGCATTCCCTCTCTTTATTCCTGATCCTCTGTCCCAGTTTGAAAGGTGGAACTGTTAGAGACTTCGTATGTGCCTGTTCTCCCCGGCAGTTGCTGAAATGTTGGTGACAACAGACAAAAGAACTCAATGCTCTCATTTCCTGGGCTTAAAGGAATGGTGGCCACAATCCTGCTGCAGCCATTGTTCTCACTCAACTTAGCCAAGGGCCTGCTAAATTCCAGACAGTGACACGTGGGTTGGTCCCCACCCACACCATCAGCCAGACCCAGTAGGTCAGAATCATGGCTGCCCCCAGAAGGAGCCAGCACTGCCCCTCAAACCAAGCTCCATTTACAGCCCCTTCATGATGCAGGCAGATGCTGTGGTATGTCCACAGAGGGCTGGGTGCACTGGGGATTCTATGCCTAGGACAGAAGAGGCCTCCACAGCCCATGTGTGGTAGGAATCTCGAGGCTTGCCAGTGTGCTGAGGCTTTAAGTGGAACTCCCTGCGTCTGCAGTTGTCTAGCGAGCAGGAGCACAGGCTCAGGAGGACTGAACTTGAAGTAAGGTGCTCAGCACACTGAACCCCATATTCTTCATCTGTAAAATGGGGATATTGAGAGGATCCTTGAATAGCCGTAAGGACTGAGTGGGATAATGCACGCAGAGCTCTGAGCACGGTGCCAGCCTGTAGGCAGAGCTCAGCAACCCACAGCTGCTGATAATCACAGCATGAGTTGTATAAACAGTGGTATCAGAGCTGCAGGGTCACTGGAACAGACAGAGGTTACAGGTTTCAGATGGGGCCTGCAAGGTCTTGGGACTTCTAGGAGCTACCTCAGGACTCAGAAGCCACATGGTAGAATCCGTCAGGGCTATCCCTAGAAGGGAACAAAGCATGGGGCAATTCAATTAACACGGGGCCACCCTATAGAGTATATACAAAATGATGATCATAAAAACAGAGTCAGTGCCAGATGATGTCCATCTGAGCGTGGTCAGTCAGCAATGCCCTGCAGCACCCCAACACCCTCAAGCAAAGGACCTAAGGGGCCTGGGCTTAGGGAAGTGCCAAATATTTCCACTCATATTCTATCCCCAGCACCTAGCGCAGAGCCAGACATACAGAGGACCCTTGATAATTATGGCAGGAGGTAAAGGGGCACCGGGCAGGGTTCTGGCCCCAGTCAAAGGACCTCCCTCTCACTTCTGTTTTATATAATGAGATTATATTATATGGAAGATTGTCCTTGGAAGTAAGAGAGTTTTAAAAATATAAAATTGAGGCCAGGTGCAGTGTCTCACTCCTGTAATCCCAGCACTTTGGGAGACGAAGGCAGGCGGATCACCAGTGGTCAGGAGTTCGAGACCAGCCTGGCCAATATGGGGAAACCCTGCTTCTACTAAAAAATACAAAAATTAGCCAGGCATGGTGATGCATGCCTGTAATCCCAGCTACTCAGAAGGCTGAGGCAGGAGAATTGCTTGAATCTGACAGGCAGAGGCTGTGGTGAGC